>NC_040241.1:16722722-17031472 GCF_001444195.1 Xiphophorus couchianus | reverse complement strand
AACCCTGACTGCATTAAGTCTGGTATATTTTGAATTAAAAGGCAGAAATATGCCGATGTTCACAGAGCAAGCGGTCTGTTGTGAGAAAATCAGTTTTCAAATGTAAAGAATTGAAATAATTTCACTCTCCATGATAGTGAATCCTATCGAATTATGTTCCGTCAAGTCAGAACCAAACTCATTTGAACAGAAAATATCTCCTTCAATGTCTTTGGAAGGCAAAAATACTTAAACTGGACATTTAACATTGTTCTGAAAAGGCATAAAGTAGTTATTGCTTATGACAATAAGTACGGTGTTGTCATAAGCATCCTGCTTATGATAATAGTTATGTTAGTTATAGTTAGTTATGAATCAGTGGCTCAAGTCGATGATGTAACACTTATTCCCCCAGTTATCCAATTTTTACACGTTTGTGAGCTGTACATTTGAATCTTTATTTTAGTTCAGCATTCAACACTGTCATCCCATCACAACTCATTACCAAACTCACAGACCTCGGCATCAGTCCACTCATGTGTAACTGGTTGCTCGACTTCCTAACCAGTCGACCTCAACATATCCGGCTGGACAACCACTTCTCATCCACCACCATCATAAACACCGGAGTGCCACAAGGCTGTGTGATGAGTCCCTTCCTCTACTCCCTCTTCACCTACGACTGCAGACCTGTCCACGGCTCTAACGCCATCATCAAGTTCGCAGACGACACCACGGTGTTCGGCCTCATCAGAGATAATGATGAGGCCGCTTACAGGGAGGAGGTAGACCGTCTGGCTGAGTGGTGCGACAAAAACAACCTGCAGCTGAACACCGAGAAGACCAAGGAGCTTATTGTGGACTTCAGGAGGAACGCTGACCCACATCCACCCATCCACATTAAGGGGACAGTGGTGGAGCGTGTGGACACCTTTAAGTTCCTGGGAGTCCACATCTCCGAGGACCTGACTTGGACGACCAGCTGCTCCAAACTCATTAAGAAGGTGCATTAGTGCCTCTTCTTCATGAGGACCCTTAGGAAGAACTACCTGTCCTCAGAGATCCTCACGAACTTCTACCGCTGCACCATTGAGAGCATCCTCACCAACTGTATTACAGCTTGGTACGGGAACTGCTCTGTCTCCGACCGGCAGGCGCTGCAGGGGGTGGTGAAAACTGCCCAGTATATCGCCGGGGTACCGCTCCCTGCCATCAAGGACATCTACAGGAAGCGTTGTTTGAAAAGGGCCGGGAAAATCACAAAGGACTCCACTCACCCAGCACACGCACTCTTTTCCCTCCTGCCCTCTGGGAGGCGCTACAGAAGCCTACGGACCAGAACCACCAGGCACCGGAACAGCTTCTTTCCCACAGCTGTCACGCTTTTGAACGCCTCCTGACATAAACCATAAACTATAAGGACTGTACTCCCCTATCCTCTCATACAACAATAACACATGGACTATCCTCACACACACACACACATCACGGACTGTTTTCTTCACACACGCATACAACCTGTAAATTTTATCTGCCATTATTTATCTATAATCCATTCCCTAACATTCTTGTATATTCTGTATAATCTGTATAATCTGTGCATATAGCTCCCATATTTATACACAATATCTATATCTCTTTGCTATAACCCCTTATAGTCCAAACATACATAGTCTTGTACATCTGTAAATAAATATTATATCTTGTAGAGCACTTCTGGATAGATGCAAACCACATCTCGCTGCTTGTACTTGTGACAGTGCAATGACAATAAAGTTGAATTCTATTCTATTCTATTATGTGCACTTCGACTGAGTACGCTCTCCATAGAGAGATGGGGCCTATATGTACAATTTGGAGGTGTGGGTGTTTCTTCCTTGTTGGTCCAAAGTTCAGCTTTGGGGGAAAAAAAATTGGTCATGAATGTTTTAGCGCGTTTTTATGGCGCTGTAGCATTTTCCAGAAGCCATTGGTTTAGATGTTGGGCAGACACTTAGGTGATTTTTTTTTTTTAATGTTAGATGCTATGATTCTTGTTTATTAAACAACATTTTCCACCCTTTCCACGTTAATATAAAGTGGTGAATGAAAATCTCCCTCCACCTGAAGTCAGTTATAATCTCTTGTTTTTTAGTATTTAGTTAGGTTATCTGTTTGTCTCCTCTGGATTCTGTATCCATGTGAATTATGACTTCAAAATATTCAGGAAAATTTGCCTATTCATGATTTTTTTTTTTCTTAAATATAAATACTTAACTCTCTCTTAGCTGCCATACAAAGCAGCCAATACCAGAAGCGGCACCATTCATCGTCCTTGAAACTCCTGATATACGAAGAATAGCGGATGCTAGCTTCTGCTGCTAAGATGGTTTCCACTGTATGTATTCATACATATTAAAGTATACTTGGTATTTGAACTACTAAAATGATCAGTTATAAGAGAAGATCTCAAGTATTTGCAGATTGCAGGTATCTTGT
The DNA here is from genome assembly GCF_001444195.1 of Xiphophorus couchianus. Taxonomy (NCBI): domain Eukaryota; kingdom Metazoa; phylum Chordata; class Actinopteri; order Cyprinodontiformes; family Poeciliidae; genus Xiphophorus; species Xiphophorus couchianus. Next base: position 17,029,015 of record NC_040241.1, on the reverse strand, counting down.
GACTACTGGGGGCCCATCCTAAGAGGTAAAACAACTCCACAACGTAAAAATGACAGGAGAAAGCAACATTTATGTTCGGATTTAACTTTTCAGTTAATTTTGAATCTTTGCTCACAAATTTGGAAGAAAAAATGAAGCTCATGACAAACGTTTCTCATCATAATTCTCTGCAGCTCACATTGTGTGAAGATATTTCCAGCATATCATCAGTGCGGCACAACATTGTTATAATTACAATTTCTACTCATCTTTCACTCGGAGCCCTCCAGGGCCTCCATATGTTGAAGTATTGGACATTCATTTCTCCCCTTCTTTTCTGCTCTTCTGCCAAGTGTTTGTGACGCAGCTACTTTCTTCCTGCTCCTGCTCCTCGCTCGTCTCCTGCAGGTTTTCTGCCTTTTGCTCATATTTCTGGCAGCCATTGTCTTCTAAAGTGAGTTTGATTAGAACAGATGTGATGTTTGCATTCCTGCAGTGCAAACATTAAAGTCTTCTTAAGAAGCTAATAATAGTATCTGAACAGCGTTGTGACAAACACTTCATGGATTATTATGCAGGGGTTATGCACAGATTCTCAAAATGTACAGAGAAACTGTAATATTTTATGTTTTTAACCCTTTAAAGACAAAGTTTCAGATCTCCGCCTTTGCTTATTTTAATTGTACAAAGTTCTTTAAATGTCTTGAGTAAATACTTTTGCCCATTTCTGGAAAGGCTCAACTGGGAATTTCAATATCTAGCAGTTATTTTTGCAATTTACCATCTTTTAAAAGTGAGTTTCATCAGATTAAACTAAAACAAAAGAACTATTGCTTCCTGCTACGGCAGGAGTGAAATTACCTTAATAACCCGAGATTGGCTGGAAAGCGCAATAATCTCCCCTTTCAGAAACTGTTTGAAATTTTCAGATAGCGCAGAGTGTCGTTAAAGTGTTCGGTCTATAAGGGTTAAGAATACATTTCCAATATAAATTAATCATGAAATAACCTAACAAATAGCAACAGTTTTCTAAAGCTCAAGAATTATCAGACGAATCATCATCATCATCGCTCTGTTACATCAGGCTTCACCTGTTCAGACACAAGCTGGTCACATGACACAGCTGCAGCAGCCAGTACAATATCCAGGCCATGTCAACTTTCTTGAAAACTCTTGTCTTGTTCTTCCAAAGTGTGCACCAGCGACCATGTTTGGCCCACAGATTGATTTCTTGCATTCACCTCAATAATAATTCACAAGTAGTGACGAACCGACAGACCAGCAGAGGCAGTTGAGAAGCTGCAGCAAGCATTTGTTGCTATTCCTGAGAAATGCCTTGGATACAATGACAAAGGAATCCAAAATGATTGAGATCACTTTTATATTTTGCAGCCCTGTCACAGTAACACATTTTTATTGGATGATAAATTGTCCCAGAAGTTATTGCGATAAACGACAATATTGTTTTGAGACCATTTTCAACTAATATGACGGCAGTGGAATAGCAGTCCGATGAAACATTTTCAAAGATCAATAAACTTCAAATTCTAATGAACATTTGACATGGGAACTGGAAAGACATTTTAAGAATCAAAAATCGGTAAGGCTTCTTTTGAAGACTGACGTGACGCCGTCATAAACGCGGCGTGTCCATCAACATTTACGGTTGTCATGAAGTGTCCTTCGGTAAATAATGAGATGATTAATGAGATAAAAACTAACATTTTACTCAAACTTATACCTATTTCTTAATTTAGAACTTCCACTTTTGTAAAAAATTGTGATAAATGTGCAGAAAACACTGTTTTTATGTTCCTGCTTCGAATTAGGTTTACTTAATCACACTGAGGAAAAAATGGGCCCATCTCAAAGAATGTCAGAATCGAGTTGTCAGTAATGTTTGCATATATTGTATTTAAGTGTCTAACGTTGCTAACTGACCTCTTGCAGGTATTCAGGAGCGGCGAAGGCATGGGGATCCGTCTGGACAGCGCGTCGGCCTTCCAGGGCGCCATCATCTCGCCTCACTACGACTCACTGCTGGTGAAAGTGATCGCCAGCGGGAAGGACCTGAACACGGCCGCGTCCAAGATGAGCCGAGCTCTGGCCGAGTTCAGAGTGCGAGGGGTCAAGGTAGGAGCGTCAGCGACGTTTCATTTTATCCTGGTGGTACACCAGCAGCTCAGTTTGTGCTTTTATCTACGTTTTATGTTGCTGTTGCCTCCGTGGAAATTAAGACGTTGTCCTGAACCTGAAGGCTTTTTTATTGAGTTCTAGAGGACTGTACTTTTAAACCATTTCCAAATTTCATTTCTGCTTTTTAAGCTCTTTCTGCTGTAAGACACAAAAACTGTCAGCTGATCTGTGAGTCGTTCAAGGCAAACATTCTTGTCATTTACGGGGAGTCGGCTCCGTCAACTTGTTCAAGGCAACACGCCACAGAAGATCGCTCATGGCAAATGTTGACACTTCCTTTGTGAATGTTCACACTATTTACCTTTTGTCTCTGTCTGTACCGCCTACACCTTATTCAAGCATCTCTTTACATTTCATTCATGATGCCTCCCACACTTAATTTTCTACTCAGCCGTGACTTCCTCAAGTTGAGCCGCTTCTTCACCTAAATCTTTTAAAGTATCTCTATTTACACATTTAGGGAGCACTTTTATCCAAAGTGAGCTACAAATGAGAGTATAAAGGGGGTTATTATTAAAGCTAACAGCTGGATATTCAAGAGTTTCTAAAAGATTGACACTGATCTGGTAGCTCTCAGAACATCATGTGGAAACATTGCCTTGAGTGCTAGCTGGCCAGTCTGTGTGAGGCTTCAAGTGGGCGGGAGTCAGTCCTTTGAGTCCAATGTTGGTATTTTTTTATCTTTTTATAAATAAATATGCCGCTCTTATGTTGTGGATTTAAAGGAAAAGTTCTGAAAGTTACCCAAATTTTTGTAAACGTGACAGAAGAAAGGTCTCTGGAAAATCAGGTTTCATATTTCCACTCAGACTTTTACCTCGTTTTCACCTCCGACCTTTGCTTGGTGTGTTAAAATTTTACATTTGCTCAATACTAAAACAAATTCAAGTGCTGATTTTTCTGTTTCAGGCAAACAGGACTGAATATAAGTTGTAGAGTTGCCGCATGAGTTTCTCTAAACGTACAGCAAAGCTAAAGAAAAGATAAATCCTGGAAATTAAAGTGGAGAAAACAAACTAATGAAGCTGTTATGAAAGCAGCTTCTTTTTCTCATCTCATTCCTGTTTTACTTGCAAACACACAGGGGTTGGAGGGAAGAAGATTAGTAAATTATTCATGAAATTAAATACCATGTAAGTGGTTGTTTATAGGTGTGAAATGAAGAAAAGACAACCCTATCCCCTCGAGACACTGAGCGTTGTGTAACACCAGAGCGAGAAAAGCACTGCCTGGTCAAGGTGCATCTAAACCTCTCATTCCTCTTAATGATGAAGAGATTAAATAGATTTCCCGTCTGTCCTTTAAATGTTGGATTGTGATCCTTTATGAATGTGTCGGTTTAATGCGGAACTACAATCTAAGGGCTAATTTATGGCTGCCAATGTTGATCTTGATCAACCTTGATTGTTGAGTCAATCAGAGACCTAAAGTTTTTCTCAAAGGCGCCGTAAACGTTACCAGGTGCCGCTAATGGCAACACTCATCATCACCGAGGGAGGAAGACACAAAGTTAGATGTTCAGTACTGCGGAGTATATAAATAAAGACCCAGAAAGGTGCAAGAAACTTTATGGTTATACATCTGGTTGATTCAGGCTAATTGAAAGAGCAACGCTTACAGGTGATAACAGGAAGGCTAAACGGAATACGACCTTTAACCGGAAACGTACATCATTTAAAATGTTAACTGTTTGGAAATCTTTATCAGGAATAAACAGACCACAATTTTAGTAATGCTGCCCATGCTAATTGCTAATCAGCTAATTAGCATGAATAAGCTGTCATTGGCTAACTGTTTTCTTGCATTTGATTAAAATAAATAAAATTATGGGGGTCCTCTCTCTCAACCTGCTACTAGACTTTTTTGACCAATTCCAAAAACAAAGAACAAAGCTGTTATGAATGCTGTTATATCTTCTTTCAAAAGAGTTCAGAGATAAATTGAAAACGGCTAAAATTAAACTAGAAAGACAAAATTCTGATCTGTGCATCTCCAGATGTTAAAAGAAAACCTGGATGCTAATGTTAAGCCAGTGCTACCAACCACATGCTACGGTAGTTAGCAGTGGTGAGCATCGCTAGCTAAAAAGTGAGTTGTGCTAACCCTACAGCAATGCATTTTGGGTAAATGTCATTTGCCGCACCGCTTTACAGGTGGAGAATGTATTGAGAGGACTGCGTGAACAGTCTTCACCCATTTCAAAACAAGATCATGAACATAAATATCAACTACTTGAAGAATTAAGTCAATAACCAAAATTTCAACTCAGAGGTCCAACTTCATTCAACTGAAAATTTACAACCAAGTAAATTAGCGCTTCAGGATTTATCTGGGAAAATTAAGTGTGTTGAAGGTTTCCAAAGTTTCTGAAAGTGGTAGAATTAGCTCCTATGAATTAACATCAAAGAGTGAACTTATGCAGCTCATATAAAAAAACACAAGCGTCTGTTTTCCTTATAAGTACATAGGTTTCTTTTTTGAACAGTATTCTAAAGTGTGAGCTCATTAACCCATTTCAGAACTTTATTAAATTTAACTCAGCATTTTCTTGAAGATAAATTTTTTTTTAAGTAATTAAGTAAAACATGCTTTGCTGAATATTTAAAGAAAATGATTCTCCAACAATTTATAGACATTTTCTACTTTTCCTAAAGATGTACACATCATAAGTTTACAGTTTTGCCATTTACATGTTTTTCCCACCTTTATGCGAACAAAACCTGACAAAACAAGGTAAGCTGGGATTCATTAAGGAAGTGTGCAGCTGATTTATTTGCACTGAACTGTTTGAGATTTATGTTTGGGCTTAATTGGAATATAAATTAACATGTCCTCGGAGCTTGGATTATAGAATTAATGCAGCCGTTTCAAGTCGTAAATCATCTTTAGGAAAGCAAATTAAGAGTCTTATAGATGGTTAATGTTATGGTTACAATAGTCACACAAAAACTAATAAAAATGAAACGGAGGTATAGCATAAAACAGTGAATGGAAAGTGAGTAGAAGCTGCAAAAACATATCAATTTCAATATTAAAGCTTGAGATTACTCACAGATCTTTATGGAAGATGTCAGAATGGTGAATTCAGTCAAATGCATAAGTGTCCAACAATCACCACTCTCACCCAAAGGAGAATATGGACCTTTTTTTATTGCCTTTTTTTAATTAAGTAGTTGATGGATGCTATAGAAAGCACTCCGCACCAAAGCAATGTGAGAATGACTGGTCATAGTTTCAAAGAAAAGCTTGAAGAAACTTTTCCTTTAATGTGCATTTTGAAAAAGTTTCAGTTTAAAAAGCAAGCAGAGCAAGTGGTGCAAATGTTCAGGATTTTCTTTTTTTGCATGAAAGCTAAATTAATTTATAGATTTGTTTTTATTAAATTTTGTACAATTTTCACACCAAAATGTCGAGGTTTGTTTGAAACCATGATATTTTAGTGACACATGGCCAGAAGGGCATGAAATACCAGAAGACTAACCTTGTCATGGAATATTTAGTGGATTATCTGCTTGGTTTCTAGTCTCGTTTTTTTCCTTATTTTGACCCTGAACCTACAAACCAAAGCCTGTACTGAACCAAGACTCATGCATGCCATTTTATCTGTAACTAAGTTTTAATATATTGGTGAGACTTTTATCTCCATTCCTCTAAACCAGGAGTGTGAAACTCATTTTTATTTTGGGCCAAATCAAAAATCTGAATGTTCTTAAAGGGCTGCTTGTGCCAGAATCTATTGATAAAACCATTAAACTGTTAAAATGTCAAATAGTTGTTTCGGTATTCAATAAGCTTTTCTTAAAATTACATAATATTGAGCATCTTTTCATATTGGTCAGTCCATACAGGATTTTGTGGTTGTTTTTGTGTTTTGTTGTGTTTTTGGCAATCAAAATTTGATTTTGTGATGCTAATTTAGAAATATTTGTAAGGAATGTTTATATTTGCACTAATGTATGATGTTAAACATGACTTTATCAATCGTTGCATCGATCACGGACTATACGTTGACATCAACCCAGTGTTTTTGGCGAATTTTGAGAAACATTTACTGTAAAAATCAAACTAATTTGGAGTCAAAAGGGCCACATAAAAAGGAGCACATGCACTTTCAGTTTGACACATGTGGTCTAAAATAAAATAAAACACAAATATCTGCAGCAATCATCCTCTGCCTCACATGTAGTTAAACAAAAAAATCCCATCATTGCATCATTTTCACCAAACAAAGTAGAAAGAAAAACGCCTGAATAATCTGTTCTGTTTTTCTTTAGCCAATTATTGGCTAAATCCCATGTTAAGCTTTTTATTGAGCGCTTTATTATGGTGATTTTTTAAAAAGATGTTAAATGCAGTGACTATAATAAAAAGTGTTGTTAGGTAAAATAAATTATTTTGTTTAGAAATACATTTTAAATTATTGTTTTTAAAATACCTGCTTATGTAAATGTGTTGGGTAGTGTTAAGGAAAATGATTATTTAAGTGCTAAAATACTTACAACATGTGTAAAGGTATAGCCAACACTTTTATTTGGAACAGTTTTATGTTGAGCATGGGGGAGCTGACAATAGCAGACATTTAAACAAGCAGGGCTTTTTTCCTCCCCCGCTGAAGACAGAGTAATAAATTTACATTCCGATAGGGGGCAAGAGACTTCTTGGCGCCTCTCCCCGTGCCAGACAGAGATGAGCACGAAGTGGTTCGCCCTCTTACTGAGATTAAGTGTTCTTCCCCTTCTGGCTTGACGGAGACCAGACGCCCGTTCGAGTTGGGTGTAAAGGGGGAGACTTCTCAGGTTTCTCTGGGGCCGAAAACAGGTCTCTGATTGGTTGAACAACGGAACGCCTTCTTTGCATATATTAAAATACGGAAACTCCTCTTTGGTATAAGATGACGTACACGGAGCACGCCGAGAGAGTTTTTTCCTCCACGTGGGCGCCTTTGTCTGTCTGTGTGTTTCGTGTTTGTTTTTTGTCTCTCTTTGTGTGTTGTTATTTTGTGAGAAAATGCATATCTCTGTATCTCTGCAGCTTTGTTGTTCATTGCTTTGTATGGAATTAAACTCTGTGATCTGTGACGTCAACACGCTTTGTTTAGTTTCGTTTTACAGCTGGCCGACGCTCGCCGAGAAGAACCCGGCTGTGTTGAGGAAGAGACGAGCCAAACGTTTTGTTCAAAGTTTTAATAAATTCTTCCTCAATAGTAGCTGAAGCTCAATCACCAGGCAGACTATAAAAAATATTTTTACTCACAAAGTTCTGGAAATATAAATTATTTCAGTCTGTAATTACACAAAGCTCAATCTTGATTTGCTGATGTTTCTGCTGTATAATCACTGAAGTCCTGTATGAAATGTGAAAACCTGTCCTCAGGTGTCCGCCTCTCATCATTTCATCTTGCTCGCCCTTTTGGTAACTTCCCCCCTGCTCATCTCTCCGTCCATCTTTGCCCTCCTGCCTCACGTCGTCCCGTCTCTTTCCCGTCCATCACCTCCTTCCTCCTGTTCTTTGTAGCTCTGCATGACATTTTACTTCTTCACACACACTTCGCCCATTCTGTGCACCCTCAGACAAAAGGTTCACAGCATGTGCAAATACAGATATGATGATAGACATGCAGGTGCATGGACACGGACCACACAGAAGGTGATAAACAGTGAAAATGTCAAATGCAATTCCACCCAGAGAAGCGCTGGATGTCGACTATCAAACATGTTGCTTAGGGGTTTTTTGGACTATTTTAGCTCCACCTATTGCGTAAAGGTACATTTACACACCGGAAGATAAACGAAGCGGCAGGATCTTCCTTGCTTGCTGTAAAGAAAATAAAATTAATGGATGGATGAAGGTCTGGCTTAGTTGTTATATAACATAACCAACAATGAACAAAAAGGCAACAAATTTGCACTTATACAAAAACCTTCAAGCTTTTGCTGAATTACTTTATGAATTAATAATAAAAACCTTATAAGAAATTAGATGAATGCGAAAAGTGCTTAAATCAAAGATAGCTGGACTTCTATTTCTTGAAGGCTTTTGAATTCTGATCTAAAAAACAGTTTGATATATTACAAGTCGCAGCCAGAACAATCACTCTCATCTCAATCTGGAAACACTGGGGAGTTTCCAGATTTGTACCTCAAAGCAAAACTCAGAGCCACGAATAATCAGTGTGGCTCAACAAAACAGTCCTACGATGAGCGAAAAGACAAAACTTCTCCGTACACATCCCAGCATGCTATTAAAGCAAATGGACCACCTTCATTCACTGTCTCATCTTTCCCTTAAATTCAGAACCTAACTCGGATCTGCTTTCTGGTGGCGATTTGGCTCAACAATTGTAAGACTTTAACGCAGCGGGTAGCGGCGTTGGAAACAGGTGGACCTATTTATTGGCCTGCTCCTTTAAGAGCATGGCTCTTGAAGGAACAGTTCCTTATACTCACACATAATAAACAATTTTAATGGCATTTGTTTGCTCAGAGGAGTAAAGCATTAAATTCAAAAAGTAAATCTAGAATTTGACGTCTTGATATGAAGAAACAAACATCAGAATTCGTTGATTTGACATTGTACTTCCGAGCTTTGATAAAATGTGTAAATAATTTGCTTAGGGTTCAATCATTAAAAAAAATAACAAAATGAACAATGCTTAGCCTGGTGGGGGCACAAGTAAAGCCTGGTGGCCCGCCAGGCTTATAATACACTGGGGTGATTGAAGTTGTGATTACACAGGCCCACTGATGTGCATACAGATGAGCGATGTTTTCTCACAGAAGAGGAAGTTGTGCATAAAGTGGGAGTTTTTAATTAAAAGTGTGACTGCACACCGGTTAATTATTGCGACTGTTGTAATAATCGATAACGCTAACACACGGTCCTGGGAAGTTTTAAGGCTGTGATCGTCTGTTGAACGCTCACTGATTAATGTTTGACGCCAGGAAGTGAAATAACGTCCAGTTTTCACTCCAGGTTAAACAAGTACACACAATAAAGAGCAGTGCAGGAATACCCAGTGATAATATCCAACATGTATTAAACCTCACTCTCTAAAAATGGGAAATTATCTACTGCAGATGATCTCTTATTGATTCTCACAACATTCGATTTTAATTTGGGCTTTTCTTCATATGTTGACAAGTTAAATGTATTTTTTGCCCTTTTTAGTTAAAACCCTGGTCTGCTTTTCGATCTTTAAAAAAAAAAAAATCCAATAATTGTGGAATAATGAAGGGTAAACATTTGTATATCTCTTCAACTATCTGGCTATCTGGGCCCTGCTTACAGTTTGGATAAAATGTTTCCAAACAATTCATATAATTCATATTGCTTGCAGCGTTCACTAAGCCACTAATATGTGGCTTGGAATTTAATTTACCCAACAAATGCATGCATTATGCATCTTGCAGAAAACCTCGCAGGGAAATTTAAATAATCAGATGTTCCTTTTCTCATTAAAACAGAACACCTTATCGGTAATGTTAGTTGCTCTTTGAGTGCTAAGTATGATGTCAGAGGATGTTTTGATTAACAATGACAGATGTTTACTTGCTTTTAGAAACATCTGGGTATTTTTTTTTTGGCTCTGAATATTTTTTTCTATGGGTAAATTTGAGCTGCACCTTTTCTGACCAAGCTTCTTCAGTTCAAAATCCCACTTGTCTTCCATAAGCCATTTTAAATGGCTCAGTCTCATTAATCCACATGCATAATTACATCATTGGTGCAACCGTTGTGGTTAGACCATCAGAGCTGCATCAGTTTTTAAATATGTAAAATATAATTTGTTCATGCAAAAGATAGAAGCTACATTTGTGGGTGAACTCATTTAGGGATTTTCTTCTTCTGGTGTGGAGCTGTATTTATTTCTCAGCAGTGATTTAGAAAGAAAACTACAGCAAATATGGCAAAAAATGTCAGGTTTACCATTTTTAGGGCCTCACCAGTCCAGCACAGTTTAGCATAAGCATTAGCTCAGACGTAGCAGAAATCTAAGAACAGTAGCAATAATATTACTCAAGTAACAGAAAAAGTACAGCCGAGTAAAACTACTCCCATAAGTAACTTTTTCCCAAACAGTGAAGTAAATGTCACCAGTACAACTGGCTATTGAACATAGGTGTTTGAAATGTTAAAATAAATAGTTATTGGTCCCTTTTTCATTTTAGAGAGGATCTCAAGTATTTGCATAATTCAGCTGTTTAGTGGTTCCTATCCAGTTTGAATACTGGGGTTCCAGTGCGTTAGGATCTCTTTTAAAAAATTGTAATAGTTTTTTTTTATTTGTTTACATATTGTTAAAGGTTTTATTTGTTTTGTTTTTAAAGGGGTTATTTGTTTTACATCTTAAATGTTTTTAGTTTCTATTAGTTTGCTGATGAGTATTAATAGCCTCATCAGTTTTAGCATAAGTCTGAATTTTTGGGTAAAAAACTGTTCAAGCCTCTCAGTCAAAGAGAAAATTACAAATCTCTGTTCTCCTGAGAGTATCGTAACATTACAAAACATATTAGACGATCTGGCTTGTAATTTTGCTTTGAGCTTGGAGAAAAGGTTGGTAAGACCAGGTGGAAGGACAGCATGCTGCAGTCCTGTAGGTTTTTAAACAGCTTTGTCTTTAACAGCTCTCCACTTGACACATTCACAAAAGACCTTGTTGAGGTCCTTTAGAGCCAGAGGCTGGCAGTCGGGACATGTTTACAACCGTCTTGGACAAACTACTTCAGACTGACATTTCATCTCCAAGTCTGTTTGTAGTAGATCGATACGGGGGGAGAGAACAAGGTAGGAGAGAATTACAGTCCAGAGCGTTTGTAGCCCTAAAATAAGCGTTTTTTTGTTGTTATTTTACTAAGATAACCTGAAAGTGTGGGACTGACTAAAAAAATTAATGAATCGTGCCAGAGACGTTTAGGAGTCATGAACTTTAAAAGATCACATCAGAGGAACGTCAGTAGATATAATCCGGTATCTTTTTAGAAAGTATAATTCCAACATTTAGACACTGGAGAGTTTTGTGTGGGTCTGCAGCTGAGGTTAGATGATACAAACCGCTTCACTCTTAGTGGAAGTTTGCAGGTTTTAATTGGGAATCTGCAGTGCAAACGGCTTACTTTTACAAGAGAAAACGACAAAATTTTATCTGGAGTAATATACAACCAAAATATCCTCAACGCCTTTAGGAGGTTTAATAGAATTTGTTTTTACAAAATCTGAGAAATCTGGTAAATTAATGAAATTAATAAAATTAATGAAATTAATGGTTCATTAATTTACCAGAAGATCAGTCACTAGTTGTCTTCAGTTCCATTTGTACATCTTCATTTTAAAATCATTTTGGCCTTTTTTCTCCATTATAACTTAGAAGGGACTATATTTCTCTACAAGTACGTCAAAAGGTATAATATGTTCAAGTGTAAAATATTTTATTTTGAAAAAAAAACAAAGCACAAAACATCTTTGTGTTCATTCATTCATAAATATGGTTTCTAAATCCCATTTAAGGCTCATAAAGACCATTAACCTACAAAAATGATGGGAATTATTCCCTGAATAAATATTTATTTGAATGAGACGCATTTGGAGACATTAATGCATTAATATTAGTTCCTCCTTTTGACCTGGCTGGCTGAAAAGCAATTAACTTTGGTGTTAAAAAACAATTTCAGAAACAAACACCCCTCTTATCTAATTACAATATACATCTGAAGAAACCAACTGTCCCTGCTTGTATGATTAAAGATTTCTTTGCTTCTGAGGGGGGAATAAAAGCAATCTGTTGATTGGGTTTGACATGTGCTGTTTAATATTTCATCAAATCACTCCATTCATTTCCACCCAGATGAACTAATAGAAACTGTGAGAAGCTCACCATCTTGCTCCTGGAGAGAAACCAGAGCGCTCGGAAAACACAATCTGCTGAAGCAGAGTATTCAGATTGCCCGGGGACCGTAAAACGCCAACAGTCGGAGGAGCCGTGACGCTGTCCAAAAAGTTAGAAAGCTGTTGTTTTGTTCTGGAAAACAAGTTGGTGGCATAAACGACTTGCACAAACAGGTTTTGTCAGTAATCAGGAGAAAATGAGAAAATGCAACGAATAAGAAAATTGAAGTAGTTGCAGTGAGCGCAAGGCCAAGGTCTAGAAGTGATTGTTCTATTAATAAAGTTGGTGAAGGATTGAAAGTGCTGCAGGAGGCGGAGGGATGAAGCAAAGAGACAAACTACTTTGGCGTAGCGCCTTGTGTTTTGGCTGCTTTAATGGCTGATGGAGAACAAAAGTCTCCTTTCTAATTCTAATGAGTTTAATTATGGCTCGCCCTCAGCCAGGTGCTCCGATCAGCCGCTGTCTGTTTTCATTAATTGACAATTAAAATGGGAATAAAGCGCCTGTTCCCAACTTGGGGCTCAGTACAAACATCAGAAATTTTTGTCGTTTTTCAACCATTTAAGTTGCCCATATGTTAATACTTTACACTCACTGGCCACTTTATTAGGTACACCTTGCCAGTACTGGGTTGGATTCCCATGTGCCTTAATCCTTCGTGGCAGAGATTCAACGAGGTACTGGAAACATTCCTCAGAGAGTCTGGTCCAAACTGACATGATAGCATCACGCAGTCGCTGCAGATTTGTCGGCTGAACATCCGTCATGTGAATCTCCCGGTCCACCACATCCCAAAGGTTTTCTATTGGACTGAGATCTGGTGACTGCGGAGGCCGTTTGAGAGATACTGAGCAAAGGAAGTCATTTATGGAAGATTTTTCTCAAATATTTTGTCACAACAAGCATAATAATGTCTAGTTTTTCCAATGCATTACACAGTTACAAAAGCTGCCAGGAAAAAGTATTTATGACATGGCCGTCAAAAGATGGGTACACCGTGGTCATAAGGGGATGAACATGGTCAGCAATAATGTTCAGGTAGGCTTGGCGTTGACACGATGATCAGTTGGTACTAATGGACCCAAAGTGTGCCAGGAAAATACACCATTGCATCACCATCACCAGCCAGAATCGTTGATACAAGGCAGGATGGATCCAAGCTTTTATGTTGTTGACGCCAAATTCTGACTTGACCAACCGAACGTCGCAGCAGAAATCGACTCATCAGACCAGGCAGCGTTTGTCCGATCTCTTATTGTCCAATTCTGGTGAGCCTGTAATAATTATAGCCTCAGTTTCCTGCTTTTAGCTGACAGGAGCGAAACCCGGTGTGGTCTTCTGCTGCTGTAGCCCAGCCGCCTCAAGGTTCAATGTGTTGTGCGTTCAGAGATGTTGCAACTTCTGTAACTTCTTTAGAAAAGAAAGTGAGAACAGAAATAATAGAAAACATCAGAGATTTTATTTTTACTTAAATGCTCACGCCTGGATGATCCATAGGTTGCTAAAGTTCGCCATAGTTGCTGTCATTTTACTCGGGGATTTACATGAAGAGCATTTTTTAATTAAATGATCAAACTGATCTTAAATGCCGTGCAGCACTTTATCTTCTGGAGTCTGATCTTTAAAAAAGTAATAACTGTAATTAAACTGTTTTCCTGCTGTTCTGTTCTTTTCATGCCCTATTTTTATTATCCTGCCCTTCACTAGTCTATCTTTGCTGTTTTTGTTTTCTGTTTTTTGAATTTGTGTTTGGTTTTAGTGCTATAATCTCCAACTTAATTTGTTGCTTGGTTGCCGTATTTGTGTGGGTGATGAAGTTTGGCGTACCTTTATGCGTGGCTGCTGAGATTAAATCTTTGTTTTTACATGTATGCAGCTTCTCTGTGTGGTTTGAAGGATCCATTATGTTTTGTAAGAGTTGATAATGAAAGCGAACTCAAAGTGCACAGAAGGGACGGGGTCAACGGCTTCGTGGGAGTAAAATGGTGTTTGCAGCGTTTTTGAGGCGAGGATTGTGTGGAACTTGTTGAAACATCCCTCAGGTGTTAAATAACCTGCAGTTCACTGCAGATTGAGCATTGTACTATTAATTACAGTGCTACTGGCAGAACGTGACATGCAAAGGGTGTATCTTGTAAGAATGCTTTTTTTGTGTTATAATTTATCTTTAAAATTCAGAAACGGTAAGTTTTTTGGAAAGCTTTACATAAAAACAAATTTAAACTTGTAACATGAAGTCTGAAGAGGGAAATATTAAGATGGCGCCTTTCACTCTGTTACCATTCATTTAGCTGTATGAGGTGTTACTGTTGCATCAGACTAAAACCCAGATCTTTTATTTCACAGCCAGTTTTCTTACCTCCCTTTATTCCCAAACTTGTTGAAACATTTCTTGATTCATGACAGGCTTTGTCGATTCCTCTTTTAGTTTGTGCAGCTTCCCCACTTGGAAATGGATGTTTACATCTAGATTTTTATCAGCTGGATTTCACTCAAAACACCAAGCAGTTTTCTTCATTTACTCTAAATTTATGTATTAGTGTCTGTCAGGACATTTCCAGAAGCTGGTAAAAACCTTTAAACAACCCCAAAAGATGAAATAAATAAATAAATATGACTTATCTGTATTATTTAAATTTACATAAATTAACTTCACTCAAATTGCATAGAAAATACTGAGCAAACTACGTAAATAATAAGCAAACCACTGTGAATCAACCACAAAGCGATTAAAGTTAAATAAACAAAATAACTAATTTAAGTTCTTTAACTTTAAAGTGCAACATTTCAAATTAATATTCAAGTTATTTTATTACCTAGTTTAAATTATTTAATGTTTAATGTAGTTTAACTGATAGAAACACAATACAACAATCAAAATCACCAATTAACACGGCCTACTTCACAACGACAATTTATCATGTTTAAGTTCAGATGTCGCCGTAAACACAACATCTGTGTTTACAGATGTTAGCACCGGCTCGTTAGCACCGGTGGCTAATTAGCCGGTGGCTAGGCTACAGCTAATCCAGGCTCTAAGCAGGCTAGCAGTCCGATCTCATAATAATTCAGTCTCTGGCTCTCTGATTGTTTCTAGACGTATCCGTCTCCGCGCTGGTCCACCTCGAGAGCGGATCTCTGCTCCAAAGTGACACCAAACTCCCGTCGTCTTTGTTACCTTGTCCGATTCTTTCGTCGTTGTCCGTGTAGACTGTAGACTGACTGCCTGACGGACTATCTGAACTTCTGTGCAGATGTGGTATCCCCTGCCAAGACTGTCCGCTGTTACCCTAATAACAAACCATGGGTAACGCGGGAAGTCAAAACTGTCCTCAATAAGAAGAAGGCTGCCTTCAGGAGAGGAGACAGGGAGGCCATGAAGGCAGCACAGCAGGAGGTGAAACAGTGTGTGAGGGAAGCAAAAGACAGTTACAGGAGAAAGGTGGAGCAGAAGCTGAGAGAGAACAACATGAAGGAGGTCTGGGAAGGTGTGAGGACCATCACTGGCCTCAACACAAAGACCAGAGTCGTTGGGGGAACAATGGAGAGGGCAAACGAACTGAACAACTTCTTCAACAGGTTCAACCAGTCCATGGCCCCCCAACCCCCTCTCTCACTGCAGCCACCCCTGCTCCTTACCACACACCTCCCCCCAGACAACACTACACTGACAACCCCCCCACACACCTCAGCACAACCCCCGCCCCACTTCACCACAGACCAGGTCAGAGAACAGCTGAGGAAGCTCAAGCCCAGGAAAGCAGCAGGGCCGGACCAGGTGTGTCCAAGGCTGCTGAAGACCTGCGCTACTGAACTGGGAGAGCCACTACAGCGGATCTTCAACCTCAGCCTGCAGCTAAGGGAAGTGCCCACCCTCTGGAAGACATCCTGCATCGTCCCAGTGCCCAAGAAGAACAGGCCCAGCGAGCTGAATGACTTTCGGCCCGTGGCACTTACTTCACACCTGATGAAGACGTTGGAGCGGCTCTTCCTCGGCCTCCTCAGACCCCAGGTGGAACATGCCCAGGATCTCCTGCAATTCGCCTACCAGTCAGATGTTGGTGTGGAGGATGCCATCCTCTACCTGCTGCACCGGGCCCACTCCCACCTGGATAAGGGCAGTGGCACGGTGAGGATCCTTTTTTTGGACTTCTCCAGTGCCTTTAATACAATCCAGCCCCTTCTGCTCCAGGATAAACTAAACAGCATGGGAGTAGACCCGCACCTGGTCAACTGGATCCATAGTTACCTCACCAACAGGCCGCAGTATGTCAGGCTGAAGGACACCGTGTCTGACACTGTGGTCAGCAACACAGGAGCCCCCCAGGGCACAGTGCTGGCCCCTCTTCTCTTCACCCTGTACTCCTCTGACTTCCACTACAACTCGGAGCTGTGTCACATACAGAAGTATGCTGATGACACAGCCATAGTAGGATGTATCAGGGACGACAGAGAGGAGGAGTATCGCTGTCTGGTGAGGGACTTTGCTCTCTGGTGCCACACAAACCACCTGGAACTCAACACCGCTAAGACGAAGGAGCTGGTTATAGACTTTGGGAGGTCCAGACCAAAGCCGAGACCAGTCACATTAGAGGGAACTGAGGTTGAGGTCGTGGACGCCTACAAATACCTCGGGCTGTGGCTGGACAGTAAACTGGATTGGTCAAAACACACTAGCCACCTGTATGGGAAAGTGCAGAGCAGGATGTACTTCCTGAGGAGACTGCGGTCCTTTAACATCTGCAGCAAACTGCTCTGGATGTTCTACCAGTCTGTGATTGCCAGTGTCCTCTTCTACACCGTGGTGTGCTGGGGAGGCAGCATATCCAAGAAGGACACGTCCAGACTGGACAAACTGACCAAGCGTGCCGGCTCTGTGGTCGGCATGAAGCTGGACTCTCTGGTGACGGTGGCAGAGGCGAGGACACTGAACAAACTGCTGGACATCATGAACGATAGCAGCCACCCTCTACACGCCGTCATCAGCAGCCAGAGGAGCCGGTTCAGTGACAGACTGCTGCTTCCCAAGTGCCGGACCAATAGATTTAAGAACTCTTTTGTCCCCCATGCCGTCAGACTGTACAATTCCACACTGGGGGGGGGGGTGACACAGGACAGAGGCAGAGGGTGGAAGGAGTAGTGACCCCTTGTATTTTTCTCCATACTTATCAGGTCAAACCACATAGTGCAATACGATATCACTGGTCAATCTATCCGCCAAATTCTTATATATATACTTTTTTGTGTTGTATTTATATTTACTTATATTCTTATATTCTATATTCTTATTCCTTGTTTCTTACATAATTTAAGGTTTTTCTTGCATAATTTAAGGTTTTGGTTACTCACATTTGGTGTGTACCTTAGTATTTAATTTGTATTTTGTATTCTTTTGCACTTTACTTACTGTGTGTTATCTTTGTTTTTTGCCTGGGAGCTGCTGGTAACTTCAATTTCCTGAGGGAATCTTCCCAAAGGATCAATAAAGTACAAGTCTAAGTCTAAGTCTAAGAACACAGTCACTGTTCCACCATGTTTACTCTGAGTGTCTGTTATTTACAGCCAGAGCATGTCTTTTCTTGATTTCTTGTCCTTTTTTCTCCTTATTTTGACTTTATTTTCTTTTTCTCTCTTTTTCTGATTTGACTTCACAGGCATTAGATTATCTTTCTGCCTTCTGACTTGGGCTGAGTAATCATTCACAAGCAGTAGCTGCAGGCCTGTGTCATCTTCTCCCTAAAAACAAACAACTCACTGGAGTTTGGATGTTAAAATGACAAATAGCTGTTTTTTTATGTACGGCTTTAACTGAAATCCTTGTTTTCAGTTAAAAATGGCAGCTTTTCTGGTAAGGAGAAACAGCATGAAACATTTTCATCTTCTTCAGGTGTTTAACTTCTCATGTAATTTTTATAGGTTTTGTGTTGCTACACGTGTTTTTTGACGCGTTTCAGTCACCACGTCTTCCCTCTGTGTCTCAAAGAGAAACTGAACCAGTTTACCCGATCAAAGAAAAACATTTCCTGCTTTGTCTCTGCATGTAGGTCAGTCCTGCGTTTTCATTGCGGTGAGATATTTGCTGCTCTATCGTTCGTTTTGGCGTTGATGAACAGCGAAACGTTGCAAAAGCTTCCCTTCATTGTCGACAGCTCGTCGACAGCCAAAAGCTAAGCTGAAAATTAAAATGCAATAAATGACAAAAAGCAGCTTAGATATGCTGTAAATACAGCCCACATCTGGAGACATGACAGCCTGTTGTTCAGGAGGCAATAAAATCTTTGACTGCAAGTAAAATAACTGCGTATTTTGGTTTTTACTGCACTTAAACCTGTTTTTCCTAAAGCAAAAGAATAATGCAGCAGAATTTATCTGAACCTATGAAGGCTGTCCACCTGCTTCCTCTGTCATCCATCATATTCTGAGTAATAAAGCTGCACCTGTATGGGTCATAAACGCAGCACTTCACTCTATAAACGGAAAACAAACACATTCCCTCGGTGTCTCCCTAGCTGCTGCTGCTGTTCTTCCATTTGCTTCCAGCTTTAACCTGAGTTTCAACAGGCAACGCGTCGAGGTCTGATTAAATCCACCGGCTGTTAACCATAGAATATTTTAAAGTAATGATATCCTGCAGTTTTTCTCTTGCAGGCATGGGTAGATAAGGAACAGGGCTAAATTGCTTCCTGGTTTAACGTCGTCTGCTGCACAGCCAAAGGATCCTTTCGAAGCTGTTAGCCTCAATTATGGCTCAGTTATGATTCCCGGTGGCTATAAAACCGCTGGACCTCCAGCCATTTTCATTCTGTACATCGCTTCTTTGTCATTGGTTTGCAGAGTTTAGACAGTAAATGGCCTAATTATATATTTTTATATCTACAGCACCTTAGTCTATTGATATGCTTCACATCTTTCCACCTGTGTTGCAACACAAACTGGAAAGTTTTAATAACCATAAATTTCAGCCATTGTTTACATCAGGATTTGCCGTGTGCGGCTAAAATGTGGCATGACCGTTCAGACTTGAAGCGGTCATGCCACATTGACTGTTTCAATCACTTTCACTTTCAGAAGTGAAAGTGACTCAATTTGGGTTTTTGGGGGAGTTAAAAGATTTTAGTAAGGCTGTTCAGACTGCTATGAAAAAGCTGGATATGGGCGAATATATATGGGGGGGAAAAATCAGATTTTGGTCCCTTTTGCTGGATGTGTGAACACTGCCCTAGAAACTCAAATGTTTTTTGAATAAACAGAAATAAGCTCAACAAATTCTTCATTTAAAAACAATATCTTTAAAAATGTGGATGCTGCTGCAACATGTTGAGCATTGAAATGGCCTTTTAGCTTTACTGATAGGCTAACTACCTTTTGCACAATTTGTACAAAATAATTTTTTCCAGAGACTCACCAAATCATTTTAGTGAAGCAAAGATTAACCTCTAGTTAATTTTATTGTCTATTGCTGTTTGCAGATGTCTTATGCATCAGATTTGTGATTTTAACATGAGAATATTAGTTTTTAAAGAACTGGAAAGTTAATGATTCAGCCTTTTTTTTAAAATATTGACATTCATTCCTGTAATGTGATCAGAAGGATTTTATACTCTATTCTTTTCTGTTTTACCTTTCCTGTTCAGTATTTTGCTTCCACTGGTGCCTTTTATTTTTCCTCTCAAAGAACAGAAAAAGAAAAAGTTGTATCGCTTCCCTCTCAATCTGTCGCTGCCTCTGAGAGACATGCACAGATTTTCCACTGTTGGTGTCTCAGAAAAGAAACCCCGGATCATCTCAAGATGAGAAGAGCTACAAGATTTGGCTGGCTCCGTCTGATCATGAGTCTTAACGGGAGCCTTTGGGGGATGATGAGTGGGAGGAGTGGGTGGTAGCTTTGCCACATGGAGGACAAAAACACAGAAGAGTTGAAAATGATGAAAAGAGGGCAGGAAATCTCTAGATTCATTCTGGGTTGTGAAGGAAAAGTGAAGGTGAGATGGACACAAAGTAGGATGTTGAGGGAACTAATGATGGCGGCGGGCGTCCTGTGGTGTGGCAAAAAAAATTCAATAAAATCACATTTGGGACAAAAAGGAAGAGAGGTGTCAGAATTAGAGCGAGACGCATCGCAATGCAGGGAATAAACGCAGCAGTGAAGGGAAAGGAGCAAAGGTCCGCAGGAGAGACAATTTTAGGAAGCAGAGATGCAAACTTTAAGTGACACTTCCCTCTGATTTCCTGCTTAAATATGAGGAAGTATGTAAAAGTGAAAACTATAAGGACGGGAATGCAAACAACTAAAACTGGACTAAACAAGGTGAATCTTAAAAACAAGAGCCAGGTCAAATTTTCTGATCTTCTTCCTGCTTCACGTTGGAAATTAACTGAAAGTTAAACTCTGCCTCATGTTTCCCTAGTTATTAGTTAAGAAACCTGGCATAAAAACAAAACATTTCCCTCTTGAACATTTCCCTTCCTCAGATGTGAACACGTTCCAGCGCTGCAGCCTTGAAAGCAGAACACAAATTAAAACTGCATTGACAAACTGCAGTGTTTATTACTGAGAAATAAATAAAGCTGGAGCTGCAGAGTTGAAAGGCTCTGGGACGTAGAACGCTTATTTAATTTAATTTAAAACTAGAAGTTAAAAAGTTGGTTAGCAGTACTTCCTTTCTTTTAGAAATTATTTCTAACTGGGTCACACACAGATTTATCACTCCGGGGTCCATTGGCATCCATTTAAAATCTTATTTTTGCATTTTCTTGGCTGTAACTAACATTAAAATTGTGCCAATTTGTTGTCTTGGAGGCAAACTTTAATATTTTCCATATTTGTGATATGATTTTGACATGCAGGCCAGTGAGCTGCATGTTTTAGAGCAGGGTCGCCCATTTCCAGTCCTGGAGAGCAACCATCCTGCTCTCCAGGACCGGAGACATGCTTCCCTGTTCCAACACGCCTGGATAAAATAGTTGAATCTCTTCACCAGCAGACATTCAGCCCTGCAGAGGTCTGGTAACGAGCAGTTCTGGATGTCTGGACTTGGGCGTCCATGTTTTCGAAGTTCCTCTAGTTCAACACACCTGAATCCAATGTTTGATTATAAAGCTGCTGCAGAGCTTAATGAAGCACTGGGGACCTAATTGGACCACAAATTTATACTACAAATGCAGTTTAAGAGGAACTTAAAGTCTTCCTAAAACGGAAAACTAATAATTTTTCTTTCAAATCGTGTTCTTGTTGCTGAGGCGTTTTTATTCTGAGGCCACAAAAAAATAATTATTTGAGAAAATGTGCTTTTGTTTTAATAAGGTACACCAACTAAACCCTTTTTATGTTTTGGATTTAAATGATTTCACACAAAAATGGCTACTTTATTTGTTTTGTAAAAATGTTGCATGCTTAAATTATTAGCACTTTATTAAACATATATACAGGGGTATTTTTTTGTTTGTTTGTTTTTTGCGACTTTGCAATCTTTGGATCACAAAATTTGATATTTAATCACCTCTGAAGGAGGAACGTAAATAAAAACTGCAGGACTGAAGTAGCAGGCGCCTGGTTTAATGTGTTTCAAGGTAAAGTTGCAGTTTACCGGTACTCTGTTTGGTAGCGGCATTGCCACATCGTTCTCTTTATTGTTTCTCGCCGTGATTCTGCTTTGGGTTTGCTGCCAGATTCTGGACATTTTGATCTAGTTCGACCGGAGAAACTTCATTATACCGGCGGGTCCACAGTGAATTTATTTGGGCCACATGCTGTTGCTGCTGCTGCAGAAAAAGCCCTCATCATCTGACCTCTCCCTCCGTTCTTGGCAGCCAGTGTGAGGTGTTTGTGCTGATGTACTGTTTTTACCAAATATAGCTCCCTGCATTGTGACCACACATTGTCACATCGGTTTCTTGTGTCAATTGTGTGTCCAAGGATGCAAACAGAGCTGGAGATGGAATTTCTCTTACTGTTTCTGTCCACCCTCAAAGTTAATTTGCTTGGACATTCACTGCTAGAAAGAAACAGTATGTTTCTACTGTAGATAATCCTCCAGGTATAGATTTTAAGAATAGTTAGTATATTTTATTATTACATCTGAGTGATTTTTGTGATGCAAATAAGGAGATCATGATGATGTCAAATTACGTTTGAGTTATTAAAGTTTTAGTAGTTTTGCATTAAAGCTGCAGCTCAGAACCCTGTTATTCGCTCACTAAGTGACCAGGTTTTCTTTTCTCTAAAATAATTGACACTTTCTGAGATAAATAATGAGCTTGTAGGATTTTTACTGGGTGTATCAAGACAATTTGTTGAGTTTTAAAGTTTTGAGTCATTAGGTAGCCTTTCCTTGTTTAACTACTTTTGTTTACCGTACAAACCGTATTTTATTGTTGCCAAAATCCCACAAAAGCTATTATGCTTCATGTATTTTCTTGTTTTACTTGTTGGAAGGACAATTAGTGAGACACTTTCATTTAAATTTCAACTTGTTGGACTGTGTTTATAATGAGGCTCAATTTTAAACCTCAGTTTCCTCTTTGATGAAACTCCAATCTTTATTTTTTTTTTCTTTTTATATGTCAGTTGGCCAAATTGCGACTTGATTAAATAAAAAGTTCTGTGATGACCTCTGTCAGGGTCATAAGTGACTGAATTCATAATGATGTGACTTGATTCGCTCATTTCTGCTGCAGCTGGAAGTAGGCTCCTGTCCGGGCTGCTTTATGAGACTCAATCTAATCCACAGGTTTTATCTTTCAGTTTGGAAAAAGTTCATGTTAAAGTGAAAGTAAATTTTATAGTTTAGTTTAAAATAATTCATGACATATTTATATTGGCTCCATACAGACATGTAGATGTGAAACAGCAAGCTAGTGGACAACTTTGTTTTATTATGTCTTAGTGAAAAAAGTTGCCGTTTGGTACGGAACAAGATTAGGGACACTTTAATCCCAGAACTCTGACTTTAATCTAAGAATTTTGAGTATTTTCTCAGGAAGCTGACTAAGAAAAAGATTTTAAAAACTTTACAGTCAGAATTTAGATTTTTTTTTTTCCAGTGCATCAATACATCAGTCAGTAATCTAGTCCAGGGAGCGACTAGGCAATGAAAACTTCTTAAACTAATTTGAATAATTAACTAACTAGGATCAATTAGAATGCGATTACATTTTTTGTGAATTAGCACTAGATAAACTGAACAAGAAATTTCCAACTTTAATATTATTATTTTGACTTTTTCAAAGAAGACTGAAAACTTTAATTCTGAGAATTATTTCTTAGAGGTTCTGACCATTTTCTGTGGCTTTTAGTGGATTTATAAAAAAGAAATGTTCCCGAACTTCCTGGATAGATTCCAAAATATTTGTAATAAATATTCTTGGGAATTTAAACTTTAATATTTTATGGATTTTATACTTTTTATTTACAGTTTTGCACATGTTTAATTTCTTTTCGCTGTTAGTCGTCTGATCAGACTGAAATTGCACTGGGAAAGACCTTCGTGTCAATCTTGAGTTTCTCAAACTCCAAATGAATGCAGATGTATGCAGGTGTCGGCAGAAAGACTTCCTAATGCATTCACTGTAGCAACGCCATAACGATTTGAGTGTTTGGCTTTCAGCTTGTTTCATCGTGTCACAGTCAATTAATGCAGACTTTAATGGGATCAGTGTTAGTTTGAGCGTCGACATTAATGAAGGATTCACTCAGCATGTATCAGTGTTTAATGAATGAGACTTAAAAGTTCTGAGGCGACTTCAGTCCGGATCTGATTCGTATTTGCTCAGGTTTGGTCCTTCACCTTGTAGTTTGTTTTAGAAAACAGCCACTGTGTATAATGTTTGTGCACATCATTACACTGTGTTCTTCTGGTAATCAGATTAGGAAGGTTGAACAATACAAGCAAAATATTTTACAGATGCAGAATGGAAGATCAACAGATCTCAACACATTTCTACAGTAGTTAATCTAGTTACATTTAACTTCACATTATTGCGTAGGGTTAGGACAACTTCTTGTTCCCAGCTTACACTATTCACACAGGTTTTTAGAGTGTGCCTGAATAGTAAAGGTAAAGCATCAGCACAAGCTCTTCCTTTACCGTCCCCACTGTAGGGACAGTAAGCCTGAAGCTGCTACATTTTTCACTAAAAGCACTAAAAGGTGCTTTCTGGAGAAGAAGGCGCTTACGGGCTCTAAAAAGACAATAAATTTTGCAGCAAACTGTCTGAGGTGGCTCCATTGTAGCCAGACTCATCCAAACAGTGCAGGATAATGTACTGATTCAGTGTTTGTGCATTGAGAGGAAAAGTGCGATGAATCCTGATTGTGTTTTGCCTTGTAGTCATGGAGAGGAAATGTCTGAGTTGATGCACTGCAGACAGACCCACGTTTTTCTCTGCTTTGTTTGGTCCATGGAGGAGGGAATATAGGATTTAAGCTCAAATAGTGACCTGCTCACGAGCTCTCAAGTGTCTTCAACTTCAAGTGTCAGCTTTGTTGTTTAGAGCTCAAATAATTCATTTAATTCTCCTGAACAATCAGATGCCCTGTCAATTTGTGGAGGCCCTACGGTTAATCCTTCAAATGCACCGATCAGGCTTGACAGCCGATTTCCAATTTTGACCTGCTGATCCTGTTTTTGTTTTCAACTGCAAGAACTTATTTTACTCATCCAGGTTTTTTGTTTTATTTAAATAAATTGCCAAAAATCATCAATAAAAGCTACAAGGTTCCTGATGAATATGGTGGAATTGAATCCAACAGATATTAAAGGAATTGGTTATTACTCAGTTATGAATAAAATCTTACGGCCTCAGTTTTTTCAGATTTTTGCAAACTGTAGTGCTATCTAAAAAGTTCAAGTTGAGCTAACCCTAAAGCACTAACTGTAAATAGCAGTTAGGCTAATGCTAAAGCGCTAACTTCAGCCATGTTGATAGCAACCGTGTTTCAATGACGCAACACGTATATCATGTTTCCCTCAGTGGGGTCAGATTTGTTGTTTTAGTTTTATAGTTATTGAGTATTTATAACTTTGTTGCTAATTTGTGTCTAATTGACCACAGCAGGGTTTCAGTCAGAAAGCACGCAGGATATTAATCAATTTTAACCTCTCCTGTGTAGAAATACAGACTGTAGTTCTACAGCAATGCATTCTGGGTACTGAATAAAACAGCCATATAAAGAAGTGCACTTGAATTTAATTTAAGTTTGATAGGGATGCATCAAAGTGCTTACAGCAAAAGCTAATTGGCAGCACTTGTCAATAGGCTTTTTAAAGAGTACATCTAAAAACTAGTAAAAAGTTAGTAATCATTTAAAATAGTGCAACATGATGGGGAAAAAATAACATGGCTAATTGTGCTAAACGTTTTCAAAATTGACTCAAGCGCTAAATGAAAAATTAGCTTCACTATTAGCACATTAGCAGATTAGTGGGAATGTGCCCAGCACCGATAAACTGCTAACCGTGTAGCAAAGAAAAGGTGCATGTTTGAGTTTTTTGAGTTTGTTTTGCTCCATTTTCCACAATTTGATTTGCCAATCAATGGAAAATTGGTAGATTTCAATAATTGGCCGATTGATTAGTGCATCACTAAACTCTACAATGCTTTTACTTCCATTGACCAGAGACTGTGAAAAGACAGGAACTGGAAGAAACTTTGCTTGTTATTTTGACGCATAAATTGTGAAGCTTATTTTCAAGTATTGCTGCAGATTCCCAACTGGATTTTAGTTTTGACTTTTGTATCAAATAAATAAATTTGGTTTTCATCTAAATCATTGTAACTTTGACTCTATATCAATCACAGTATCAATTTTGTTGCTTCAACTTTTAGCCTCTATTTGACTATAAATCTTCCTTTCAACTCTGACCAACTGCCCTGCCGTTGCAGAAGAAAATTATTCCTGTAGGATGATTCTACCGCCACTATGTTTTGCAGTGGGGTTTCGTATTTAAAATGCTCCTTATTATCTATCCATGTTGGCCAAATGTTAGTTTTTCTGCAGGTTTCAAGGCTCTTTGCCTATTAAAGGGGTTTTATAGCCAGTGGTGGAGATTTAAACAGCTGTACTTCAAATGCAGTGTCTTTTGGTGTGGAAATAAAAAGAAAATTTCAATAAATCAGGATTAAAATGGGGAGAATTGACTGTAATAAATTGGATATGAACTTCACTGGTATATTATAGCTTGATGGAATGTATAAGGAATGAGTGGATGTGAAAGTTTTTGAGGCAGCTGTGCAGCACTGAGACGGTTCTTGCAGGTTGAAGGCTTGCCACTAAGAGATTATTAAAATTTGAACACTCGGACTGGATGACAGAGGTTTGAAGAATTTTTTTTTTTGGTCCGGAGAGCAAAATTGAATGTCTAAAAAGAAGCAGCGAAACAAAAGATCCAAAGCAGAGCAAGAGAGCACAGAGGTCAGAAAGTAGCCAAGATGAGGAACAAATTCAGCGAACAAAAGACTGACTCAGAAGTCGTTGAAGGTGAAGCAGAGAAAATTAGAAAGCTAAATTAGTGCGTGCAGGAAAGGAGCGAGGGAGAGCAAACAAGCGATGCATGAAGGTAACGCCTTGCAGGAAGCTCAGTCTTATATCATTCCAACATCTTTATAGTTTGGACACAGATTTCCTCCACCCCCGTTTTGTTTTCCTCGTCGTCTCGCCCGCCGTCTGTCTCTTTCATTGCAGCTCACTGGTTCCTTTAAAGGTGCATGTCATAGTCAAATTACCCACGCTGCTTTGCTGTAATGAAACTCCCAGCAGCCGAGCGTGTCGGGCTGTTTTAAGTCCATGCTCCTGATATTTATCAAAATTCAGCACAAGTTCACTTTTTATTAGTTCTTATTAGGAAACATGTTTCTTTTTTTTTTGCTTCCGTCCTCTAAACTTCCAGTCCTCTTTGTCAGAAGTTCACCAACAGTTATTAGGCAATGCCCACAGCATATCATTTATAATTACATTAAAAACAACCTCTTTTGTGCCTTTTATTCCACAGTTCTGATACATACAGGTAATAGGTTGCGAATACTCTGAATTAGTGCATTAACATCCTTTCATAGCCTCCGCAGACCTGAATGTAAGGTAATGTTAATGACCATCAACCTCCCCCTGCTGACAGTCTGTATTTATCATTTCAGGACTTATTTTTCTGCAGCCTTGTTAACTGTAATTGTGAAGAGAATAAAAAGAAACTCATAACATGCTGATTAATGTCTAGGTTCTAGTTCTGGCAAACTGTTTTGTTCAGATCTCGATGAACGGCTGATGTTTTGTTGGGTAAATTAGTTTCATATTTGTATTAAGAAAAGCATGCAGACATGGTTGAAAAGAAAGTACAGTTTTCTATAATTAAACAATTGTAAAAATGTACTTGATTCTCTGGCTTAACATGTACAAAAACAACAGAAACCACAAAGCGGATGTGAAAATTAAGTAGGAGTTTGAAAAACTACATACATGTATAATTTAAGACTTGCATATAATTTAAGAGTGAAAAAGTTAAATAAGTGGTTTGATTTGGTTTGATTGGGAACAAAAGTTG
The DNA here is from genome assembly GCF_001444195.1 of Xiphophorus couchianus. Classification (NCBI taxonomy): domain Eukaryota; kingdom Metazoa; phylum Chordata; class Actinopteri; order Cyprinodontiformes; family Poeciliidae; genus Xiphophorus; species Xiphophorus couchianus. The sequence goes on along the minus strand of NC_040241.1, from coordinate 17,001,421 downwards.
CAACATTTATTAACTATTCAGGAAGTGGAGATTTCTTCTGCTCTGCTCAGTTGCAGAAAACCTCCTGAGACATTTGAAGTGAACCTCAAACTTCCTGATAACTGGGTAACAGAAGAAAAACAAATAAACAAGAGACCAGTTCATGAAGAGAACCAGGACACACTGGAATGGATGGATTATATTCTGAGCTACCTGGACCTGCTAACTGACCACATCCATCAGCCACTGCTACCAAGGAGGATCAGCAGCCAGACTGAATGTACTTTTATTACAATATGTAGAGTGAATTTCACTCTAATTGATGCAGAACCCAGTTTGGTTCTGCGCGAGTTTCATGGAGTACTCTGTCATTATATAAAATATATAAAGCTCTGGAACATAGTAAGACTGTAAAATGATCAGTTTCTATGATTTTTTTTTAATAGGTATATGTTTGAGTAAAATTAACATAGTTCTTTTATTCAATGAACTACTGACATGTCTCAGAAATCAAAAACAAAAATTTAGTATTTATTTGCAGAAAATGAGAAAATTAAAATAACTAAAAAGATGCAGAGCTTTCAGACCTTAAATAATGCAAAGAAAACGAGTTTATATCCATTTAGAAACAGCAATACTAATGTTTTAACTCAGGAATCAATATTTGGTGGAATAACCGGGAGGTTTTCAATGGGGTTCAGTTCAGTGGGCTCTTCTTTTTTTCCAGGCCTGTAATGTAATGCTGAATTGCTGTGGCTCAATGTCCAATGACGGAGACGATACCAACAGAACATGGTATTTAATACTTAAGTACAAATGGTTCACCCATATTTTGTCTAAACATCTCAAACTGAACAGTTTAGAGGAGGAACAACGTCTCTGCTGGACCTGTATTCCTCAAAAGGAGTTCAAAGTCTACTTTGGGAATTTAAATCTGTTTATGAAATCACTCCAAAACGTCCCGGTTACCAGAGATTCCCTTCACAGAAATACTTTGGTTGTTGTCTTGTGATTTAAGGACATTGTAGATGAATGTTTTGTGCTGAAATATTCATTATCCTATACAAATTGCAGAAAAATCCCTGCGTAGCGGTAGAGGGATTTGACATCTCGAACACTTGTACATCAACATTTAATCTGTGAACTGAAGCGACGACCTCTCTCTCCTTTATAAAAGACTAAGCAACCTGCATCCTGAGTTAAAGCCACCCCTACACAATCAATGTCTCGATTCAGCAGTTGCTCTGCACACTGTGGGGAAATGCATCATACCTTGATCATAACTGCTTGTCTGAGAGTTTGGCTGCAGGCGGGCTCAGCCTCCAGAGATGCACGCAGACGGAAACATGCACACACAGTGCAATTACACACACATGGTCAGAGCTGTTGAGCGCTTGCACGTTACTCAGCAGTTTTTTTAATTACAGAAATTAGGCCAGGGTTTGGCCTGGAGGGACGGGAAGGAGCTGAGCTCTGTGTTGTTCCTGCCGGTCACACACAGAAGGGCACAGATACAGACAAGAGCACACAGGCTCCCTCTCAAAGGTGGCTGCAATGCACACTCAGACTTGCTTTTAATAGGGCCACTTATGAGTTTGAAATCAAATTGCCCTCTAACCTGATGTCAGGGCACACACTCGTATGCACGCACACACTCACTGTAGACTGCTGCTTCTTTCTCCTTTATTTCCCCTGTCACTGCTGATGGTCTCACATTTAGAGAGCTGTCTACCACTCGGGTGGTGCCACGGCTCTAAAGCTCAAGGGTAATTGGAAATATTTCACACATTATCCTCCACTTCTCAAACACACACACTCTTATCCGTCTCATCTGAGTCCTTGGTGGTCAGTTTGATCATCAGAGTGCTTGCGTGACCAAAATGGTGCCCAGTGTACAGCCACTGTTAGTAAAGCTAAACACAAGGACGACGCTTCAGTTTCTCTTTTTTTTGTTCTGTCTTGAAATGCGTCAATCTCATGTGTTTCCACCGTCACTCTTTATGTCCCATTCACCTCAAACAATAGATCTTCACAAAATGGAAAACTACTTGAATTTGTTCATTGTCAAGTCTAGCCAACATCAGCAGTACAAGTACCAATGATGGATAGGTGGGAAAGTTTATCTGTGATGCTGCCATATTGGATTTAGAGATCAGAGCTGGTGAGAAATCTTACTGCTAACTCTGACATATTTAACACAACGGGAAAAGAGGAGCAGGAAATTCTGATTGAGTACAACTGTGTTGTGTTTGCATCTTGAGGGCTAAATAGATGGAGTGCTGCTGTAGTTTAACATTTGATATGATGTTGGGTTGACGAGAACAAAGCGTTATGAGATTAGTTAAAATCTCCAAACACATGAGTAAATGCTCCTGTCCAAAAACGCCTAGAGCTACTTAGTTTAGCAGTTCAGACACCAAAGATCCTTTAATATTTATTAACACGCATCTTAGCTCTACTACAGGAAATAACATCTACATCTTCCTTCTTTCCACTCTTGACTGTTAAGCCAATCAGCATCAATGAAAATGATTGGTGATATTTATTAGTGATGTTGCCGTTATGTGTTAAAAAATCCTGCAGCTCCAACTCTTAATTTTTCCCAACGCTTTAATAAAATATTGATCTGTTAACCCAATATCATGTCCTGGAGTTTGAGCATTATGCCCCTAATACATTATTTCAAGGAGTCTGGAAGCAATGCGAAATAATTCAGTTCAGGTTTAACCAGAATTAGTGTTTTAGATTTTAAATTTTAAATGGTAATCTATTAATCGGAGGCCAGCTTTAACATCAGTACATTGTACATGTTTTCTATTGTTTGCTTTTTTGCATTTTGTGACTCTGTCAGCATTTTTTTTTACTTTATGCTCCCACATAAACAGCTTTAAGGTTTCGCGGTTAACTCTATCCTTGAATAAGTATTTGAGTTCAACTGCAAATAGATTGCTTTTTAGCAGCAATGCCTTCAGTAAACAAGAAATATTTTGGCGCTTTATCAAAAGGCTTTGTGGCATAAAATGCCATAATAGTCATAGGCTGGAGTTTGACATGAAGCAGATTAATTTCTCATCGCTGCAGGAGTGTCCAATGCAGAATGTGGTAGAAATATTCCTGCACCGTCCCACGTGAACCAAGTGAGGTTGGATAATATTTCAGTTGTGGTTCTGGAAAGTCTCTGGAGCTTTCCAAACCTGCTAAGATGCAGCATTACTCCTCCAAAAACTCACATCTAGATAGATTAGGCGGATAATTATTTTGGTTTCTCCTAATTGCTGGTGGTGTCGTGCTAAATTACATGTTTTGAAGTTAAATTAGCGTTGCTCAGTTGCAGGTTGCTCCGAGCTCATGTCTTGCTTTCTCCCTAGATCAGCATTAAATTCAGCTGCAGGTAACAGTTAAAGGATCTCTTAACAAATCATGTCGTATTCTGAAACCAGCAGATGTGCTTTGAAATAACTAAGCACCAGAATCACAGCCGGCTGTCCTGTTAGCCTTTACTGCTTATATTTCAGTACAGCTGATATTGAGCATTATTGGGGCTTGCCATAGCAATGTATAGAAGAACAGTGCAATGCTCGTACCGCTGCGTGCCTGCCCACAATGTATATATCAAAATGCGTGGCTCAATCTCGGCATGCGGACTGTTGCTTCTCTTGGCATTTCGATTAACCATGGCAATGTAATTAGCAAAAAAAAAAAAAAAACGGGCCAAAATCAAAACAAATTCTAACCAACACTGTTTTGTGTCGGTTAGGCTCGAAACAGAATTCTGTTTCCTCCTGTGTGTCTCATTCACACAACTGTGGCAGTTGGCAGAGAGGATTAGTTACCATAGCAACAGAACACGAAGGAGCTGAAGGTTAGAACTACAGACATGGCGGAACAGTTACTACAGACAAGATGGCAGACGAGCAAAGGAAGTAAGTTCCATGTGACTCATGAAACTTGACGCCCCTAAACTGACGACCATATCGGACTGTTGAAATAAGAGCAAAATATTTTATATTTTATATTTAGATTTATATTCATATTTTATACTGTATTTTATTTTATTCTGGAGTAACCTCACAACATTGGAAGCTCAAAACACTGTCCTGAGCCGTATGCAACGAAATTTTGTTCTGTATACACCCTGTGCATGCAAAATGACAATAAAGTCAGTCTAAGTCTAAGTCTAACACATGCCCAACAAAATAAAAGCCTTTCACATTTTTCACATCAGTTAATTGCTGTTTTGGGCTTTATATACTGGTTTAACCCAACATGGGATTAGTGAGGCCTTTTAAAATGACACTTACTGAAAATTTCTAAATAAAAGCCTCATTATTTCTCTCAGGCATTACGCTAATATTATCCTTTTCCCTAAAATAAGCATGTTAGATATATTTTTCTTTCAAGTTAGTGAAATAAAAGGATGGCACACAATACATAAGAATTAACATTAGCACAAACATAAGCAGTGCACTGCTTATACACTAATTTTAACAAACCGAATAGAGTAAGTCCATACTAGTCAACATGCTTGTGATTCTCCACAGGCTACATTTTAGCTAAGCTCAACATTGATACTAATATTTAGCATCAGAATCCCAGGTTCGAGACAACGGGCACACTTTGGAAGACCCCCATTTAAATTTTCTAGCTACGTAATGTTACTACTTCTATTATTAATACAAATAATTAAAATATGAATATTAATAAGTATATTTATTAATATGACGATAATTATCATTATAATGATATTGTCAAGGGTTTCCCCCAGAAAACCTGCTTATCGGGCGCCGAGGCAGTCATCCGGTGGTCCACTGTGTTTTTGTATTAAAAGATGTTACGTAGACAGGAAAAGTAAAAATTGAACTAATTATATGTTACGGAAAAACATCACCAGTGAAATGCTATCTAAGCCCACAACTACAACAATTCAAAAAATACAATTAAAATGGATATCAATTATTTGCACTTCTGTTTAATTCAATTTAAGTGCTAATATTTTAGCAAAGAACACAGAAGGTTAGAACTGCTCAAATAAATGTAACATTTGTTTGAGAGTATCAATGCTGCTGAATTTAATTTAATGCTTTCAGAATAGATAAAATAAGACTTTAAATTGATTCATATTTAAATGTACAATTTTAAGGCACGTTTTCTTTGTAGAAGTTGAAAGAACAATATTCATAGAAACTGTTGCTCAAGTTTACGGGACGAGTTTTTCAGATCTCCACGCAGCTGCACTCATTAACTCTGGCTACGTGGACAAAGCATTTGATATGATTTGGTGCTTTGTGTAACTGGAGTGTTACCACAAAAATACCACAAAAAAACAATATAAACCCAGCGTGATGACTACGAGTTCGCATAGAGCTGCGCAACCAGAGCTAACGTGGTTTGTTTAAAACTCTTACCTTGATGTAGAGTAGGCTTCTCCAAAGAAGTATCCCCATTTACAGGGTGTTGATGTAAATGTCCATAGAGGTCAGCCTGTGTCCAGTTTGAGTGAAAGGAGGAGCGCGCGATCCGCGCTGAGGCAAGTTTCATAGCTCGTTCAGCAGCAGCACAGGCTGAAACGCGCAGAGGCGCCAGCTGTGTGATTGGTCCGCTCTCCAGCTTTAAATGCATAAACTATAAACGTATCTTTTAGGAATAAATTTGCTCTGCCAGTGAAAAGCTCTGAGCAACAGTTAGTAAAGCATGACAGGAGCCCCTGTTTAATTATTATGTAATTATATATAGCTTATTATTAAAAACTACTATATTACTAATTATAGTAATTATATATTATATAAGTACATATTGATTAATATGCTATGTTCATTATTATAACTATTATAATAATTATTAACTTTCTGTAATAATTAAATAATTAAAATCTGTAATAAAATTACAGATTTTATTAGTTTAAAACTTTATTTTAAACTGGTAAATACGTTTACCAGTTGTAATTAAATTTAAAGCTATGCTGTCAATGCTTGGCTTGAGGGTCCCAACAAATAGTAAAGTCCACAGAAAGAATATAGAAAAAATAAAAATTAGAAAATACAACCAAAGTAAATAATAACCCAAGGAAAGCATAAAAAACAAACCAAAAAATATTACCAAATATGGTTCCCATATATTTTCTTTTTTGTTGTTTTTGGTAAGAAGACACATTTTCTGTCTCCTTCACAATAATCCCTCCAGCCTCAAAATAGGTTCTTATCTGGTTTGCAGCAAGATCTTTTAGTTGTTTTGGCTACCCTCGAAAACCAGCGTGGCTGCTTTGGAGAGGAGGAGAAGCCGTCACATTTGGTGTTTGCTTCTCATAAATGTAAACAAATCCCCTTCCATAAATATCTTCTTTGCAGTGGCCACCTGTAGTCGTAACATGGTCGTCATCGGCCTTAAATGTCTGTTGTCCACCCATCAGATATGTATAGAAGTGGATTGGCCCTGAATCACAGCAAGTGATGGAGGAAAGACATTGCATAGTACCACAACCATTTCCTTAGTTGCATTTAGTTGCATTTGGAATCACAACCAAATGTCGGTTCCAGTTTTTCCGGGTTGACTTCCAGATTTGTACAATATAAAGCAAAATGTTGGTTCTCCATGTTTGATTCTTGTTCAGGATTGTTAAGCAGATGGTACTTTGTAAGTTTGTTCTAGATTTGTAAACTTATAGCTATAATATTGTTCTAGATGTAATTTTACAGCTGAATTTGTAAATGCTGTTTTGTTTTTTCTGTTCATAAACCTTTTTTTTAGTGTCACTAGACGGTATAAATTAATCCAGTTTGTATGGTGTACATAAGTACTATTTGCTTTGTTCATAAACATTGTTGCTTTGAAACAGCTTTTAAAAACAGCTTTTCTAACTTACTAATGATAATATAAAGACTACAATTCGATCTCTGTAATTTAAGAAAGAATGGATCAAATGTTGGCCTTATGTACAGATGTAATGATGTGGGAACAGTTTCAAGCACCTTCCAATGCTTCAGCACTGAAGCCACTCAAGTTGTATAACCTAACATGAGAGCTTAATATCGTCTTTCTGTGACACTACAGGATATTATTACACAATGATACATTTGATTTTAAAAAAGCACATTCTGTGTAGAAAGTAGAAATTTACTCACATCTTTTCCATACATGTACTTTTTATTTATATCAAGTCCAGAGAACAATATTGACTTTGGCAAAAATGAAATAATAAAACAGAAAAAAAAAACATTGTTGAGTAAAAGTCAACATTATAAATCTAACTGGCTCTGTTTTTATAGGCATCAGTTTGAGGCCGTGTACTGGGATGTACGCGTTTTCCAGTTTTTGTTCTGTGCTTATTTATTTTCCTCTTGAGCTTTACTATTCGTCAAGTATTAACGTTTTTTGTTCTAATCATGAATTATTGATGTTAAAAGGAACAAAAATAAATCACACACTTCAAATTCTGCTCCTAACATCATTCCTCAGAAAAACAGAAACACACGGTGCAACAAGTAACATTTTTATATATATATGCCATATATATATATTTTGTACTTTCATGTTTTCTCTTGATTTTTATTATTTTTTTTATTTATTTTGAAAGCATTTAAGAGTCTCAAGTGAGTCTTTCCGTGAATGTTAGTGATTCTGTAATTATTTTTCTGGCTCCTTTTCAACATTCATCAGTTTGGTTTTAAACTTTGAACCCTTGTGGCACAAATAAGTCTAAAAGTCACACAAAATGAGTTTGAAAATTAGATTTTTTTTCCACCAGTTTGTGCTCTCTGACAATGCTACGGTGCTGAAAGTATCCATTTGAACTTTAAACGTTGCACTTCAGTTTGGATAGGACACCTCTTATCATAATTGTGCAAATTCCTGCTTTCTCCAGCATGCCGAGAAAGCACTAAACGTGTTGTTCTTCTTTTTTTTCCTGTTTTTTATAAACTGATGGTGTGTTACTGGATTGACCCTGTCTGCAAATACACATCCAGTCTGTTCCACCAACACTTATGCACCCATTACCATGATTCCTTTCTTTCCATTATCCAACATGCAGCATGATCTTCTTTCAGAAATGGACACTCACATGTTCCATCAGGCCCGCGTCTCCTCCATTTTGTAATCCATATTGACTTGTGATCCCAATACTTTTCTTTTAGCATCTGTGGTCCCACTGCCTCTCTTTTCCACCCCCATATCGATTGATCATGTCCATTTCACCAGGCTCTGTATTTATACTCCCATAATCCAGAGGCGCACACGGCCTAATAATCCTCACCCGGACACATCTTTCACAGTCGGTGCTTCTTTTAGTTATTTTGTTTTATTTTTATTGTGGGAAAAGGCGTCTCAGAAAGGTGGTCTGTGTTGGAAGTGAGAGCCAAAATAACGCAGCAGCCTCCAGAAGCAGCCGTATTGTTTTTGATGCAGTTTAAATCCACTTGATGGTGCTTGTTGAGTTGGTGGGTGGGTGGACTCTGGAGAACCGCAGCTTTGTTGCCGTAAGCTTTGCTCACCCTGACTCTGCCACATAACCTTTATTCTGATGCTTTTTTTATGATTCATGATTAGATTTCTTTGCGGCCGCATACTTCTTATATTGTTTGCCCCTCTTTTTGTCTAGATTTTTGATTATTACTCTTTTCATCTTACCCAAAGTATTTAATTAAAATTTTTCCTTCCCATCTTCTATGTAATTTCCTGGACTTCTTGCTGGGCAATAAATTGGCTGTGACTCAGTCTGACTCTTCTCCTTCATTCTGATCCCACCTCTCTAATTTTCCGCTCCTCTAATTTCACCTCTAATCACCTTCCTGAATCACTGTCCTGCCTTAAGCCTTTATCCGTCTTTAACTTTTTCCTGCTCTGCCTTTTCCAGACTACACCACGCTTTCTTCCAGATCTTCACCACCTTTCTCCTTCTCCTTACTCCTCTCTTTTGCTTTCCCAGTGTTTGAGTTTGAGTTGGTGGTGTTATAGGCGTGGATGTATCCATGTTTGAAATCGGGACCTCCGAGTCCCCCGACGCTCTCGCCCTCGTCGCTGGTCATCGACGAGGCGGCGCTCGTCGTCGACGCGCACTGCACCAGCATCCCATGCAGGGACTGGCTCCGTCTCGTCCAGATCACGCTCAGACGCTTGGCACAGCTCACGGCGCCGTAGCGCCTGGCAACAGTTGCGGCCGCATCGGTTGCTAAGGCAACAGAGGAGCCCATGTCGAGCGAGTGTCGCCGCTTGCCAACTGTCCCACCGGCGGGGCTCAGAGGGGAGACGGGGCTCTGATAAGCCTGCGAGGAGTTCCATTTGTCCCTGCCTCTGGGTGTGATTCTCCAGTCCAGCAGCTCCGAGTCTCTCAGGGGGGCAGCCAGAGAGAAGCTGGCTCGGTTTGTCAGTTCTCGCTCCAGGCGCGGATTTGGGCGGTCCCTGGAACGAGACTGTCGGGGCAGTGTGGATGAAGGAGAGGGGGAGTAGTAGAGGGGAGTTCTTTCACTTTCTAGGTTGTGCAGCAGTGCCTTCCTCTGCCTCACCACCAAGGCCATCTCGCTCCCCGTCCCTGTCGTCGTGGAAACCACCCCTCCCGCTGACAGGAACTGCTCCAGGTTGACTCTCGGCTTTGGCCGGGGCTTCGGGGGCAGTTTGGGAGGCAGAGGGGAAGCGGAATCTGCTCCGTCTTTCTCCTTGTCCTTGTCTTTCGCCGCCTCCCCTCCTCTCTTAGAGGGCAGGCCGTTGGGAAGGACCACCATCATCACGTCTCCAGAGCCGTTGGACTGATAACACCCGCCCCCGTTTCCCCCTTTGTCCCCACATCCGCCCACTCCACCCTGGCAGCAGGCCCCACCTCCAGCCTCCGTGTTGCCGTTTTGACAGAACATGTGGTCGCCGTGGTTGCAAACCCGATGGCGGACCATGAGCGCCACGGTAAACACGAGTAGGGTGACCACCACGACGCCGCCCACCAGTATGGTGAGCGTCCCACCCAAGAAGTGGGCTTGGAGCGAGCGGCACGCCGGGTAAACATCCTTGGTGGAGAAGGAGGTGCACCCCAGTACTTTTGTTGCAGCCAGTGAGGTGATTGTGTCGTCAAAAATGGCCAGCACACACAGGTTGTAGTCCACCCCAGAAACCAGGTTCTTCAGCAGGAAGCGGTCGCTGGTTGATGGGAGGATCCTGTGGAGAGATTTCAGAAAGAAAAGCTTTGTTACTTCAGACATATTGAGATGTAAAATATATTCAGTCGCTCGTATTGGGACCTAAATATTCAGCTTACTGTGAAAAACGTAATGAGGTTGAATATTAGAGCAACAAAATAAAAGGCGGTGTAAAAAGAGCAAAAGATTGGTTCTGTTATTAGCAATGGAACAGAAAATGAGGTTTTTCTTGGCGAATGCACAAGGGGATATAAAGGAAAAAAACCTGCTCATTTGGAGAGTAGTTGATGCCTATAGGTGTTGGCAATCATATTAAAATCTCTGTGTGAAGTCGATATTATGTGTTTGAGCCGTAATGTCCAAGTAGATTTTTGTTTTTTTATCTGATTTTCAGGAGCTAGAAAATATTGATGCATATTAAACTACAAAATATATTTTTGAAATACCTATTTTTTTTTCACAAAACACGCATAATGATCCCCATACTGTTTTTAATTAGATAAAATAATTAACAGCTGAAAAATGTTTCATAACAAAACTAAAATATAAGAAATATGACTAAAATATTGCAGTATGACTAAAACAAGAAATAGTACAGCTAGTAAAGAAATAATAGAACTAAAAAAAATGATCACAACAAAAATATTAAGAAGATATTAAGTACTGCAACTAAAAGTAAATAGAACAAAAAATGAAGAAAATATTACAACTAATAATAAAAAATAGAACTAAAAAAATAAAGAAAACTATAAACTAGTAAAAAGGAATTTAAACAATTCAAGGAGAGAAGTATGAGAAGGATTAAATATGAAAATACAACTAATTGAAATAATTTAAGTTTAAACAGATATTAAATTAAGAAATAATGGACAAGATGAGAATTATAAGACAAGATGCATAAAGTGCATGTAATTCTAGATTTAAAAAAGTGTATTGAAAGAAATTGGCGAATGCAGAAGAAAAATTGAAAAGATATATTAAACTGATTTAAATTTCAATGTAATAAAAAAATAAAAATGAAATTAAGATAAGACAAAAGATTAAGTGAAAGATTTGTATTTTAGAGAGAGGTTAGCTAAATTGCTTTTAGCTCTACACTTAAACAATGTAACAATACTCCTCCGTAAAGAGACAGCTGAGCAGTGGGGTGATTTTTAGAGAAAGGATTGTAAAATCAAGTAGAATATCCTCAGGTGATCAAACAGAAACCCAAATATATTTGAATCCCTCAAAAATGGTTAAATGAAAAACATGGGGCTCCAATTGTACAGTCTTAGGTCTGTGACATGTACAGCAGGATAGATTATTGGTAAGGAAGACTGTAGGTCAAATGTCCACACGGTGCTGTTAATGTTATGTCCAGAAACGGAGCTTCCTCTGTGATTAATGCAGATTTTGTCTGCATGAGTTCAAGTGTGAAGGGTTTATAGAGAGAGAAGAGTTTGACCCCGTCCTCGTTTTAAGTGCTGGAGCTAACGAGTGGAAGAAAGGTGAACTGAATGGATGAAGAACAGAAGGCCCTCACTTTGCATAATTTGTATTTAGCTTGCTTCAGGATGGGAATTGGTCTATTGTTTGTATTTAGAAGAGCAGAATAAGCATGTGTTTTTTTGATGAGTATGTGTGGGAGACTGAAGCCCACCTCAAGCGTGTTGTTGCTGGTTTGAGTTTGTCCTCTGCAGCTTTAACCCTCTTGTGTGGGAAAAGTGTTTTTTTCCTCCTCCTCTGCTTTTGTCTCTATTTTTCTCGGCTTTCTCCTGCCACATCAAAGAGCTTATTTTGTATAATGTGCTTCTAGCCATTAAGTCTCTCCTCAGACTTGGAGTTACATCCCGTAAATGCCATTTTGGATGACTCAGACGCTCAGGGAGCTTCTCCTATAATACCCCCATCCTAACTCTATTTAAAATGCATTCAAAATAAAGACAGGACAGCAGCAGATTTCCTTCGCTTTTAAATTGGGTGTAATTACCTTCATGTAATCAAGTTTTACAAATGAAACCGGCCTGATTGACGCTTCTCATACATATTTATGTTGGTCTTGATGGGATGATGGGATTTGATGTTTAATAATGCAGTGTAGCTGGGAAATCAGAGGCGCCTACTTTCAGGCTCGCTACAGGGCAGATGCATGGATTTTAGGCTCTGGAACGAATATCGATCTTTCCTACGGCTTCAAACCTGAAAATGTTTTTAGCTGGTACAAAGGGTAGAAACTAAGTCCAAAATGGCCTCTATCTAAAAACAGATGACACTGATAAAAGATTAAACTACACTACGTGCAATGTTATTTTAAGAGTTCAATGGACAGCATGACGGGCAGGGTTTCTAATCAGTCTGGATTTATAGTTCTAGATCAGTCTGAGAAAATAAAATTAAAGAGAATATTTGCATTTTCAGACTTCAATCAGACACCATTGTCCAAAAACTTTGATATCAAACTCCACTTCTTCAGTGTCTTTTAACCGTTTATGATCTAAGTTTCAAATCTCCATCCGGATATTTTTGCTTATTTTAATTGTACAAAGTTCTTTAAATGTCTTGAGTAAATATATTTGGCCATTTATCCAAACAACTGGAACTTTCAATATCTAGCCATTAAATGCACAGTTCTTTTTACAATTTACCATCTCTTGAAAAAGTACCACTCAGATTAATTTCACTCCCTCCTACAGTGGGGGTGAAATTACCGTAATAACCCGATATTGGCTGCAAAGCGCAACGTCTCCCCTTTCAGAAACTGTTGGAATTTTTCAGATAACACTACGTGTGGCGAAATTACGGTATTGCAAATTTGGCCGATAACTTTGGTCTGGAAGGGTTAAACATTTAAATGTCTCTGAACCAACACACCTGAAAACAATTTAGTGAATTACCTGAATGTTGTCAGGTTTTGCAAACTCCTGAACTCCTGCTAACCTCTCAGCTATTTGTCTGTGAGAAATCAAGAGACTCATCTGAAGGCTGCAGGACGCCCGCCAGGCCTCTGATTTTTCTTTGTTTCAATATTTAAAGCATGAATTAACTGTTGTATATTTATAGTAAAACTTTTCAATCATGCTATAAAAAATGGGTCATATTTTCTGAAAACAAATTCAAAGAAACCAAAATTTCTTATGTTGCCATAGATTCCCTCTTTGTAGAGTCACAAATTTACTCAACCACGTCTTTGTTGGAGAAGCCCTGGGTAAAGCTCATTATTTGGTTTCGCAGTGTATTGATGTTCCTGAAAGCATATCTACCTCCAGTCTCTAAACACCAAACTCTCATAAGAAATCCTCAGAAGATGAGACGCGTTTTTCTTTCAAAGAGGAAACACTGACCTGAAAATCAGCTTCCCGGATCAAAGCAGACATTTAAAACTAAACATGAAGACAAGACGATGCCTTTGAAAAGATGTGCGTGTTTTAAATGAGGAAATGCAGCAGCTGGTTTGTCAAAACAGCTCTGGTAAAAGTGGCTCTTGTTCAATTTTCTTAGATTAATAAGTTCCCTCAACTCTGCCTCTACACAAAGACCTTTTGTTCTTCAAATCGTCTGGCAGCTCTGTGGAACAACGGACACCAATTATACTGGGAAGCCCAAAACATCAGACGAGTAACTAATATTAGCAGGGAAAATAGAGCACAGACTCAGTTATGTTTTTAGAACTTGTCAAGTCATGGAGGTACCGTCTAATGTGTCATGGTTGGGAAAACTCAAACTGAGAGACTTTAGGGCAATCAGTCGGTCTACAGGATTGAGTTTCCACTGTAAAGCCCAGTGGTGGAGAGACCGGGTGCTCAATCGGTTTTCCAGCATGAAGAGTCAGAAGTGAGAGTGGTGCGGCCTCTGTTTATTCTAAAACATCAGTGGTGTCCGTTCATCCAGAACCTTTATGTGAGTGTAACTGATCCATGATACTTGACCCTCCCTTATTTCATCACTGACAGGTGTGATGGACTGAAAGGGCAAAGCTTTTAGCGTAAAGTTGCACCAATCGAGGCTTTACTGGCCAATATAGATTTATGGTTTTCTTTGAGGCCCAAGCTGCCAGTTTGGGTTTTGACTGATTCCAATAATCTTTCCACAGACAATAACAAACATCGACCTTAAGGAGAAAAAAATAATGCTGCAGCTGCAGGTAGAGATAGTGGAGTCAAATTCACCAAAACTTAAGTTATTCCAGATTTATCGCCTTTTATGCATTGAAGCATTTGTCCTTATCTGATTTCCATAGCAAGACCTGTCTGCAGGTTTTCCAGACTGCGAGAGCATGTCATTTTCAGCACATAACAGGAATGCTTGAGTAAAACAACAATTATCCATTCCTATGGTTCTAGAAAATGGATAAAATATAAATGAAAGATTTACCAAACCCAGTGATTGGAAAACAACCACAAAATTTGGATTGGTGCATCTCTGATTTTACTTGTCGATCATGGAAAAATTGGCTGCACCCAGAACCACTAAGTGTAACGACACAGAAACCAATAAAGGAGACACTGAGCGCAATGTTTTTCTTCACAAAATATAAACAAAAATGGACTGGCGTCAGTTTTTAGTAGCTGCAGGATTTCCCTTTTACCACAAGCTATTTCTCCTACTATCATAGATTTGCATTTACCCAGAATGCCCTACACTATAGTCTGCTTGGCATTTACATATATTTCTAACCACACCAAGTTCACTTCAACCGAACTGAACCTTAGGTTTTTAGGTGAACCAGAGTTTACTTATTTCGTCCGCATCTGAATTTGATTACGCATTGACATCTCCCCAAGCGAACCGCACTTTCTGGACAGATGGACTAGAGTTTGATTAAAGTGGACTGAAAACAGGGCTGGTGTGAATTCACCCTAAGAAAAGTCTGGTTTCTCAGGCTCTCATTGAAAAGAGTTTTAAGCCATAGGAACGGCGCCGCTTTAAATATTTGTTTGGCAAACTGCAATGTTTTAAAACCTTGCTGTGGATTGATGCCTCCTACCTGAATTTCCTAAGTTTGCCCCAAAATTCAGTCAAAGCAATAATTAAAGTTTCAAACAACTGCAACAAAAACAGCAGTAACCAGGTTACCAAAAAATTAAGAGTGGTTTGTAATTCCTAACATTTTCACCCTTATTTATCTTTTATTCATCTGATTTTTAAAAATCCCTTTCTAATCCAACGATATAAAGCATCTCAGGCTACATATCCTTGAAATCTTGTTCCCCACTCTCTCTCTCTTTCTTCTCTGTGTCTCTATTGAAAGACTCAATTTCTGCTTGTTCTAAATGCTCTGGCAATTCTCACTGGTCTCTTCCTGACCTCCAAGCTTCTCTTCATTTTAGTCACTGTGCTATATCTCTATTAGCCTGAGCAGCAGCCATGGTGCGTGATTCAGCCTCCAAGGTCACTCTGGCGCTGTTTGTCTTCCCTCTGCTCTTCTGTATCATTTCCTCTAAGTGTCCCCAGTCTTTTCTCATCCTTCGCTTTATCTTATCGCCTCATCTTCTGTTTGCTTTGCATCCTCCCTCCATCGTCACCACATATTTCACATCGTCTTTCTCTTTTATGAGGTTGTGAAACTCCCCTCCGCTAATGTTTTTTTAACCTGTATACTGGCAATGATAAATGTAGGGATTTTCATTGAAATATACATGAAAGTCATGCATCTTTGATGAGCCAAGTTGTTTTCGTGCAGCATGTTTTGTGCGTACACACCCTAGACAAAAGGAAATGATACTCAACTAAATACTGAGAGCTCTTCATGACAATGTCGCCTTTTGTCGGAAATCAGATTAAGCAATTTATTTAAATGTTTGTGGCAGATTTTATTGTTCTCTTAACCTACACAGAGTGCAGGGCTGATGCTGTGTTTCAAATTGCTGTTTGGTTAAAGCCAACAAAAAAAGCATGCACGATGGAAGAAAGTCTGTTTTGTTGTTGAAGACGGTGAGTTATCATCTGAATCCAGGAGAGGAAGACAGTTAAAGCCAAGGAAATGAAGGGGGAATGTTTTGGCTCGTCTTTCTCCTCCTCCGGTATTCTCCTCACTATCGGAGCCGAGTCTGGTGGTCTGACACCTGACAAGACTGGGCCACAGAGCAGAGGGGAGAGAGAGCAAGTCTAGGAGGAACAACAAAGCAATTATCTCCTCGTCTGGCTGACATCTATACTGCTCCTGTTTCCTTTTCCTCATGTCACTTCCTTTGTCCGTTTACCCTTTCCTCTCTTTTTGGGGTCTTGATTTGTTGAACTGCTAAATGTTTCATTGGCTGTCTTCCTTGATTTAGCCTGCAGAGATCTTCTGTTTTTCTTCATCTGTCCAAATGTCAGTCTTTTATACCTCATTTTGGGAGGTCTTTTAGTTCTCCCCTGTCTATTCGGTTTATTCTGATCCAAAGTACACTCTGGCTGTTTTCTGCTCTTGGGAAAGATCGATATTGTGAAAAGTTCCTTTGGTTTAAAGTCTATTTTATGAGGAGATGCCAGAGAAAGTGCTGTATAAATCAGAATAACACGGCACTCCCCCTCCTCTACCTTCTCCCTCTTAGACAACACGTGAATTCAATTAATTGGTTATTCCAGTTATACACAGATTAGGCATGTTTATTGCTAAAACAGATTCAACCCCTAAAGTTTTGCTGTGCTCCCTAACAGCACCAATATGAATAGCAGCAGATCATTTAAATCTTTTATATCTTAAGTGCTGCCTGCTTAGCCCCCAAAGTATTCAGGTTTGCCAATTCATTGCCACAGGAGTCTGTACCTACCTGAGGTACATTTGGAATCTGCTTTGAAAACCAAACATTTAAAACAGGGGTGTCAAACTCCAGTCCTCGAGGGCCGCTGTCCTGCAGTTTTTAGATGTGCCACAGGTACAAAATGCTGGAATGAAATGGCTTAATTACCTCCTTCTTGTGTAGATCAGTTCTCCAGAGCCTTGCTAATGATTATTCTATTCAGATGTGATGCAGCAGAGACGCATCTAAAAGTTGCAGGGCAGTGGCGTTCCAGAACTGGAGTTTGACACCTGTGTTTTAAAATGAAATTTAGTCAATCTGCTGCAAGAAATTGTGGTCTAGTGAATCCAATAAGTCTCTATCTTGTAGCTTGTTGGTTTGAGTAGGTGTCATGTTTTCATGAGTCAACAGGTCCAATTATCCCCAAAACAAATGCAACAAAAGTGGAGTTTTGATAATATACAGTTGAATCAAACTAGACGACCATTTATCTCAACAAATCATGAAAATACTTGCTTCCAACAACACCATGGTACAACTTAAATACATGGGTACAAAATGGTTTAACATTTTGGCAATGTGTTGTGAAAGAGGTGAGTTAACATGGAACCTAGCCTCCATGATTTGGACTTTATATGTCCACATTTGAGGACTTTAGAGGATGGCTGTACACCTCGAACTATTCCTGAACATCTTTTGCACATTGTCCACCTGAAAGACAACACAGGTTGTTTTTCATAAGCATTTTTCCCAATAATGCCTATGTATCGCAACAGCCAAAGTTTCCTGCAGAACAATGGTCAAATCTTCACACTCTGCCTGATTAGCTTGTTGCTCAGGTAATCTACTTACACTGGTGAGTCCCAGTTCTGTTAACCATTGTTGGCATCAACAGCCTGAATGATGTTCAGCTATTTCGATGAACCAAAATGCGGAGAGGTACAAACACATTTGGCATTCTGATGCTTTTCTTAACTTCTGTTTGATTGGACCGCACATTGCTAGCCTTTCTTTCCATTGTGCTTCAATGAACCTCAACCGCCTATTACCAGTCTACCACTTTTTCTCACTTTGGACTCTTTCTGACAGATACTAACCAGGAAAACTCCACACATCTGCAGTTTTGGACTAGAGTAGCAGCAGATGAAATTTGGTCTTCATTAAACTCACTCAAATCCTTATGCTTGCCCATTTTTTGCCACCCACTATCAGGTCCCACACTGAGGCGATAATCAGTGTTATTCACTTTCTGTCATAATGGTATGCCTGATTGGTGTCATTCTACTTTTTTCTTAGACTTTTGTGCAAATATAGCTAAAAAAAAATCTGTTTATTCTTACTATGAGCATCTCAAACCGGCTAATCACTAATCCTGATTAATTTTTGTGTCACCGCTCAAGGCCTGATTTATTTCTTGATTCTCATCTTTTTCTGAGCCTTATTATTCCTGATCTTTAATGTTTCTTTAAAATTAAACCATCCCTCTTCTCCTTTCTGATTTTACATTTTAATGCAACCTGACATGTAGATGAGAACTGGCTGTCTCCATTCCCCTGTCATCTTAAGCTTTTGATTTGAGTCGACACATTTATTCATAAAATAATTTAACACTTAATTACGTCTACCTATAGGATCCGTCTAACCACAGTTTGGACCCCCTTCCCTGCACTAATTTCTCTCAGTTGTTTTTCTGGTTGTCTTCCTTTCCCTTTTGCATCGTTGTCTCTGCATGCCTCTGCTCTTCCCCCACTGTTTTATCTCTCCGACACATCTCCGTCAATCCTTGCCTCGGCAGATGCACTTATCGTGTTTCCTGCATAATTTCTTGTTCTTGCTTCCAGGCTCATGCCCAGCTAAATAGGGAAGCTCGTATCCGAATCCCCAGTAGTATTGCATTGGACGCTAAAGGATCTTGTATGTCACAGGAGAAGAAACAGAAGGCTGCAGAAACTTGTACATGCCAAGATGCTTTGCAAATATGTGCATTTTTAGTACATTAATAACCTCACGCATTACTCTGAGTGCCAAATATTAGTTCGCTGTTGTATAATTAGCAGCAGAAAATGAGTGCATTGCATTTCATGTAATTTTCAGGTTCCATTTCCTTCAATGCCCTCCCCTCCTGTGACTCATTAGCCCTGTTCTCCACCGTCTAGCTCTCAGCATGCTCTTTTTCTGTGCATGTCAAACTTGCTACCTGCTCTTTTTAATTGTTCGTCCCTCTTTATTTCAAGTCTGAACCAATGTGCTCATTATTTCATAAACTCTGCATGATTCCTCCTCCAACTACCCCTTTCTCGTCAGCGCTCTGATCGTTCCCGTTAAATTGTGTCCCGAATTCAGGACTTTTGAGTTCTCCACAGGAAGGTTGATCCCTCTTGAGACCTGGGAGGAACTGTGAGAACAGTCAAAGCCCTTACTTTCCTGGTTGGATGGAAGTGGGTATTAAAGCTAAGTCAAAATTTGACTTTCCAGCTTTGAACTGCTCTTATTAGTGGATTGTAGATATAAATTGATTCAGATCTTATTTCCCATTTGGTGCTTGGAGGAGAATATCCATACTTAAAAAACATGAGTACAATAGAAGCAACAGAGTGCATCTTTATATGGGATATTATACACAAAGGGGTTGAAGTCGGTGGCACATAAGGTACATTTTAATGTGTTTCCTAGGATATGGCTTTGCAGCACAGTATTGCTATGAAGCTTAAAGTGGAGGAATATGCCTGTTTTGGGTGAACTCTACGTACCTCTTCATTGCTATTGTCCTGATCTAAAAGTTAAACCTTTGAGTCCTAAGTTTCAAATCTCCACCTGGATATTTTTGCTTATCTTAATTGTACGCAGTTCTTTAAATGTTCTGTGAGTAAATATTTTTGCCCATTTATCTGTAAAAACTGGAACTTTCAATATCTAGCAAGTTATTTCCGCAATTTACTGCCTATTATAATCACTGCCTGTGATTATGGTGGGAGTGAAATTACCGTAACAACCTGATATTGGCTGGAAAGCGCAACGTCTCCTCTTTCAGAAACTGTTAGCATAAAGTGTGGTAGAATTACAATACTGCAAATTTGGCCGACAAGTTTGGTCTCGAAGGGTTAAACCTTTGTTCTATGCCTTGTTAGCTATTTAGTAGACATGGATTACAATAAATGACATTAATCACCTGCTGAAGCATTTATAAAATCTCAAGGACTTTAATGAAATGACAGATGAAGCGTTTTGCAAATGGATCCCCTCTAATTTGGGCACATTTTGCTTTTTACCCGCCTGGTTCTCATGCACCATGTAACTGGGAATACATATCCCACAGATATGAAGCCTTCAATACCATCTAGCTTTGCCCCCGTCCACTATTTTAATCATCTGTCTAGACTCACTGAGGGACATTTAAACAGATTTACATTTAACCAGGGGATTGCCATCTGTTCTTTTGCTGACCAAGGACCACCAAGGTGTGGTGCTATAACATTGTGGCAGAGCTCCAGGAGGGAAAGCTCAGGTGTCATCATTGAGGGTGGTGGGGTGACGGGGTGAACGGCGTCCAGCAGGTGTCTGTCACAGATGCCATCAGAATTACACAATCCAGGCTAAAATGAAGGCTGGAATCGTGTAGAAAGAGGCTGACCTTTAAAAGGGATTAAATCCGCCACTCACTGCGTGCTCTGCTTCGCTCTGCAGTCTGCGTGACGCTTAGTGTTCTCGTTTTGCTCAAACTATCTTGCCACTCTCTTTTGTTCCTTGCTTTCCGTTATGAAACCTTGTGTTTTCTCCACTTTCTCTGAGTGCCTTGGGCATCCTTTGCTCAATTCAGATGGGTTGAGTTTCTTTTGCCACATTATAAAGCAGAAACAACACAGCAATATCTCTATAAATCTGTTTCAGAAAGCTTTCAGTCCTGTTCTTTCCATTTCAATTCATAAGCCAGTCTTCCTTTCATCGGCTTCTGTTTTTTCTGATTTACCAGCTGTTGTGTAATACTGCAGTTGGCTCTTACACATCGATGACGGGAGATAAATCTATACTGTAAATCCCCTTCGGCATTGTAGTGGGCTTGGCTTCATTTTAATGGTCCCTACTTTGATTTCCTCTTTATCTGTTCAGACTGATTTTCCTATTTTCTTCTGCTTTGTCGATCCCTTTGTCTAATCCCCAGTTTGAACTGTATTTTTTATTCATCTTTGAAGTTTGTATCTTAATACAAACTTCCAGTCTGTCACGTTTTCTCTCTATCTTGTTGGTGGCAGCTACCGTTTAATCTGTTTCCTGTAAAATGGTCCTGTAACATAATGTTGTAAAACTTTAAGAGGGGTAATATATTTTGTACTTGAAGCTGGGTGTTTTTGGATGCTTGCCTAACGCCATGCATGTCTTCCTGCTTGTTCCGATTTAAAACTTCACCTCTTGTTTTATGCCTTAGTGCAAAGCAGAAACCAAAAAAACATAATTTTAAGACAGTTGAGCATATATCCTCCCATTAAAAAGCTGGTTTTTGTTTTAGTAGCCGTAACGTTGAGTGTGCAGAATTAATGTCAGCTGTTTTCATCCAGTCGTTCACCATATAGTTCTCTGTACAGCAAGCTAGCAGTTTTTTTATTGCTCTTTTAAGTGCACAGTAAATTTGTTATGATGCTTATAAGAACCAAAAACAGACCAGATGACTTCTTGAGCTGATGGAGCACGCTATTGGTAATGCTAGCACCCTTATACAAACATTAGCACTCATGCAGCGAAGGTCAACGGTCCGGGACTCAAACTTGTCGGGGACTGAGGTCTCTATGCGTCACATTCTCTGCAACAGGCGCCACAACCGCACCAGCACACTGTTTTATAACAAATGGAATATGTTTAAATTCAAGGTCTGGATCTTTTGAAGGATCCAACCAATCTGGTCAACATAGGTTGGGTTCTTCGTCGACTAAAGAACCCAGCCTAAGATCGGAAGTAAGCGACAATGAAACTGGATGAGCTAGCCTTCAGAGTTATTCTTTACCTGGGTGTATGTTCTGTTGCCTAGCAACCGTTAGTGCTGAACACCAGCTGGTAAAAATGGAGCTCAAAACTTTAGTTGTACCATATTTTCCGGACTATAGAGCGCACCTCACTATAAGCCGCACCCACAAAGTTTTTTTTTAAAAAACTGAAAACATACATATATATACACATTGCTAATTGTAACACCAATTCCTACATTAGTATCCTAATGTTAGCTCTGCTACTATTATGCTACTGATAGCATAATATCAGTAGCTATTAGCATGCTAATGATATCGCTAGCACATTCAGTGGTCTTTTAGACCGAAAGACCTTTAGCTTGCAATGCACTCACCCTAAAGTAACCATTGTGCACACCACTTAGAAAAGCAAAGCGGATAAAAACTCTGAGGTAGCCTGTGCTGTGGTCAAACTTGAACCTCAGTGTTAATCTGCGTGCTTCGACGTGACATCACGCATGATGTCTTTCAAACTGCTTCTGACAAAGCAGAAAGGAAGACAGTGAAAATAGAAACGGAGCTTCTTTGCAACACTCATCCATCCCTTCCTCTGTAACAAGAGCAGTTGTTTGGTGGGCTCTAAGACAAGATAAATGTATCGTCATATACTATAGCACTTGCAATTTTCCAGAGAAAACATAGCCTTTATCCTGTTACTTTGAAAACTCTCTGGTTTGTGCTGCGTTAGAGCTTTTTTTCTAGTTAAATCTCAGATGCCCCCTTTACTAAACTTAAATATCTGCTCTGTTTGAATTGTCTTGGCTCACCATGTTTATCCCTTCCTGGCCATCTTTGTTGAATCTTTTTTCAGACTGTATGTTTGAGGCATCACTTCACATAAAGCCCAAAGCTGGCTCCTTTAAAGTCTTTACTTGACACGGCTTTGTCTTTAAGAGGTAAACTCAGCCTGGGGAGATGCGATTCAACAAATACCTGCTCAACACACATCTTTTGTGGATTTTTAGCTTTTTGCCAAACCTGACAGTTAAAAGCTTGTGAGAGAACCGAGGAAGCAAATTGCAGGCACGAGACTTTAATGAAAAGTGTTTCAGGTTGTTTGCTAATTATCAGAATTCCTGAGCATTTTTCAAGGTCATGTTTCACAATCAATTTTATAGCCTTTGTTTGCAATTTAGTAAAATGTTTGCTCATTATTTCCGTATGTTGACCTTTACTTTGCATTGCTTTGATGTAACCTAAGCAGGTTGCTAATGACCTACTGAGTGCTTGTAAAGAGTCATTAAATTTTAGGATTTCCAAATATCCTGATTAACTACAGTCATGATAAAACTGAAATAGACCTTTTGTGTTTATGCTGGGCTTTTACTTTTCAGAAAATAATGACCATTCTGGTCTTTACCAGGTTGTGTAATTTTTTAAATCAAACAAGTTTACAACAGAATTGATGAAGACGCTGTCTGTGGCGTCTCCACCAATTTATCCCAAAGCTTGTGGAACCGCATGTAGCAGCAACAAACTGTGGCTCTCTATAGATGCTAAACAAACCCATGTAATCACTCCTCCACCACCATGCTTGACCAGGTAGAATAACGTTTTTGTGCCAGTGTCTTGTGAGATTTTCTGAAAAACATGGATTGTGCAAATATGTCCAAACATCAGTGATTTGGTCTGTCCAGATCACTACGTTTCATAAGTGCTGCGGTTCAGTTAGAAGCAACGTCTCAAAACAAAATCCTGGTGCTATTTTCTTTTTCAAGAGACGAGGCTTTCTCCTGTCATCTGTAACAAGCTGTACTTGTTGAGTGTTTCGCTAATTGCTCTGTCAAAAACTTTAACATCTAAAAGAGAAACTGAAGCCTGCAGAGTCTGAGATGGAGCTCTTGGGGTGTTTTGTTACTCCTCTGAGCCATACAAACTAAGAAAATTGCTTCAGGGAGACTGGAAGCTGTCATAAATGTGCTCAACTTGTTAATAATCTTTCTCACTGTAAAACAATGGGCTTTGAATGGTTTCATAATGGACGTATAACCCTTCCCTGATTTATTAAGCAGCAAAAATTGCTTTTCAGAGGTGATGGTTGACCTTCCTCCACCTTGGCGTTGTTAGCACACATCTGTATTTTTCAGGCTATCACACAGGCTGCTATTCCTCCTCCTAAATGTGATTGCTGTTTAATAAATGACATGGAGGAGTCTGTTTTTTCACCCCAGCAAGTTAAATTTTAAATGATTTTAGAACCTGGAGATGGCCTGATCATTTTTATTTTGTCTCCATAAATACAATCCCAAAATTTTACAATTTCTTTGTACTTTGTTTTTTGTTTAGTTCAGTTTGTCTGAGGCATTTTTGGACAAATGACACCTTCAGTATTTAGGATTTCTAGAGCTGCATATTAATTGTTTTTCCATTTTTATCCTTTAAAATAGTATTTTTGAAGATAATAGACTTGTAGTTTAAAAACAAAAGTCAAACCTTTAAAAGGTAAGCTTCCTTTTAATTTAGGGGAATGGTTACAGTACTTGGCAAGGGAATTGAAGCCTTTATTCAATTTATTCTACCTGGAGTTGCTTTACATGTCACTGGAAGGCTCATATTTATCATTGGTTTGTTTTAATGTGACATTTCATGTGGACATGTTCACCTCCATTCTCTCCCCAGTGGACATGCTTTTATTGCCCCATTACTTATCTGCTTTTATCCTATTATACAACTCAACATTTTCATTTCTTTTTTTTTTCCTCTTTAAAGATGCTTCATATCTTCTGGCATCTTTTATTTCCAGTTTAAATCCTACTTCTTCACCTTGGGGATTTTTTGTCATCTGTTCACACCTTTTCTTTTTCTGAGTCTATTTTAGGAGGTTGCATTTAAATCTCCCTTTTTCTATCTTCATTTTCTTGGTTTGTCCTGAAGGAGCGTTTTGGGCCCACCTCCTCTCTTTTTCCCCTCAGTCCCTGTCAGTTTGTCTTCTGTCACCCATCCCTTCCTTATCTCAGACTCTCCTAAGGTGATTTGAGCATAGCCTGCCATCTATCTTGCCTCACTCCCTCAGTCTCTTCTCCTCCCCCTGAGATCTCACAGCCCTCATTTTTACCTCATATTCACCTGACTGTCCCTTCTGACTCTAATTATTGCTCTTCCATTTATTTTTATATTCCCAATCAATTCCTTGTGTTCTCTGCCCCCCTCCAGTCATGCAGTTACCACCTCATACCCCTTCTCAACATTGCTTGCTGCTTAATGCCTTCTTTATAACACCTAAGGGGAGCAACAGTGAATGCCTCTAATGGTGCCAGTTGAAATCCAGAAAATGAATACTGTTGGTCTCGCCCCTCCTCGCTGCTTCAGCTGCTGTTTTCCACTAACAACAGTTCCATCAGTTTAAAGTTTCATCAGGCTCTGCTTGTAAATTCAGAGGCAGTAAACTCGGAGCACGGACATAATTCATGAACTTGGAAGTGGTATTGAACATGTAAGTACACCAAATAGCTAGAAGCCACTCTATAAATTTAGGTGCTTGTTTCCTTCACCCTCCTGAGTCAGATCTAGGTTCTGTCTTTCTGTTTAGTGCTAGATTTTGGTTTGTAAGGTTTGCAATTTTTAAACCAAATATATTAAATTTTTTAATTTAAAAAATGGTAGGCTGGCATTCAGTTAATTTTCAACGCATTTCGATTCTGAAACTTTTAACATTTTGTCATAATTTAATGTTATTTGTTGGGATTTCATGTGACAAACTGAAAAGGAAATTAGTGTTGCACACATTTTTATTCAGACTTTCAGCACATTATAGAACCACCTTTCATTGCAATTGTGGTTCATCTTTACTTCATCAAGTTACTGAAATTGTATCCCTTTAGTCAAAGCTCAGCTAGATTGGATAAAGTGAGCATTAATTTTCAAGTCTTGCCACAGATTCTTTCTTTTTTTATTGTTTAAAATTCATCTGACAAAATCTTTCCTCCTCCTTCCACTTCAAAATATATTATATTATATTGGTCTATCAAATAAGAATCCAACAAAATTATGAGACTAAATAGGACATTTGTGGATATTAAAACTTCTGCACTGTGGTTGCATCTGGAGGCTTTCATGTTGCAGAGCACACTCCATTGCGTGCTCTCCTACCTTAAAACACCCTTCCTAAATTATTCATCCCCTTGTAAATCCCTTTCTTTGCTCATTTATGTCCTGTAACTATTCACCTGTAGGGTTTTGGTGTCACACAGTGATGGGCATAAATTATTTACCACCTTTGCGCCTCCGTTTCCTCATTTGAGCTCACATTCATCCGTCCCTTGAGCTATCTGCTTGTCAGTGCAGAAAATGAACAGTTTCAATGTAAGGGATAAATATTTAAGGATCTTTGAAGGTAAACAGGGTTCATGTTTTTTATGGATAGCCTGACAAGAGTTGACTTGAACATAAAATATCAAAACTGAAACCAGAAGAAAGGCTCTGATTGCTGTTGAATATAAAGACTGACTTACCTGTAGATGAGGGTCTCGTCTGCAGTGCAGTTGTACTGTATCTGATACATCCACACAACGTACGCTTCAGAGAAACGTCCCAAATCCCATCGCACCTGAGCCGAGGTGGAGGTCACTCCCTGTACTCCAACCATCCTGCCCTCCTCCTCGCCCCCCTCGTCATCCTCCATGCTTCCTCCATCAGCCCTCTCTCCCTCAGACGATTTTCCGCTCTCTCCTTCGTTGGCCTCTCTGTCTCCTAAACTCCCACCGTCGGACTCTGCTCCGCGTCCCACGCCGTTGTTAATCCCTCCGTTTTTCCCCGTGCTGATATCCGATGAGCCCGGATCTGTCCGTAAAATCCCATTGGTCGTACTCCTGTTGTTTTTTCCGTTAACGGCGTTAACCCCAGTGTTTCCACTGACCCCGCCTCGGTGAGGCAGGGGAATTATTTTCAAATCCACCGTAGCGGTAGCTTCACCTGCTGCATTTATCGCAATACATGTGTACGCTCCATCATCCCGGGCGACCGTCACCAAGATATCCAGAGTCCCGTTGCTGAAGGAGCTGGTCCGGGAAGAGTTGGCAACAATGCGATCGTCTGGAGAAACCCAGTGGACTATTGGCTCAGGGTCTCCGATGGCACGGCATTTTAAAGTGGCACGCTGTCCCTCCAGCACCCACAGCTTGTGGGTGTGACGGGTGATGAGAGGTGGTTCGCACGTAAACTCCTCCTCGGGGATCGACCAGAAATATCTAGAAGACCAACAGAAGAAAGAGAATTATTACTTCAAGGAAAGTTTCAGCAGACTCATGGAATATTCTTTAAAGTTGTTAATATATTGATGGTTAAAGAATATCCAGCTGTATGAACACGTAATGCTACACTGAGCAAACGCTAATTAAGAACAGATGACTGTAACAGATGTTCATTTTCTCTGCTCACACCGTCTGATTTTTACTGCAATGTTTTTATGTTTTCTAAAAGGTGATGGTGGACTTTTAGGTTACAATCGACAACACACCCTGTATCTACCTGGAACATGGAGGTTACATTTCCAGTCAAAGCAGATACTTTTCTAGACCTTAGCAGTTAATTTGCTGAAATAATCTTTTATGTTCAGAGAAAGTCCTTGGAAATATTCTTGATAAGATCAGAGAAAGGACTACGAAACCCCTCATAAATTTATGAGAAACTCATAGGAAAGTACCTGGTAAGTTCATGAAAATGTCCTAGGAATATGCAGGGTAGGTCCCAAAAAAAGTTTCAGTTTCTTGAAAGTTCTAAGAATATACCTGTTAGCTTCCAGAGAAAGTCTTAGGAAAGTACCTGCTAGGTTCTGGAGAAAGTATTAAGAAAGTACCTGCTAGGTTCTAGAGAAAGTCTTAGGAAAGTACCTGCTAGGTTCTAGAGAAAGTCTTAGGAAAGTACCGGCTAGGTTCTAGAGAAAGTCTTAGGAAAGTACCGGCTAGGTTCTAGAGAAAGTCTTAGGAAAGTACCTGCTAGGTTCTAGAGAAAGTCTTAGGAAAGTACCTGCTAGGTTCTAGAGAAAGTCTTAGGAAAGTACCTGCTAGGTTCTAGAGAAAGTCTTAGGAAAGTACCTGCTAGGTTCTAGAGAAAGTCTTAGGAAAGTACCGGCTAGGTTCTAGAGAAAGTCTTAGGAAAGTACCGGCTAGGTTCTAGAGAAAGTCTTAGGAAAGTACCTGCTAGGTTCTAGAGAAAGTCTTAGGAAAGTACCTGCTAGGTTCTAGAGAAAGTCTTAGGAAAGTACCTGCTAAGTTCTAGAGAGAGATTTTGGAAAATTCCTTCTAAGATCCTGAGAAAGTTCTTGAAAAGTAGCTGGTAAGTTCAGGGGAAGTACTATCTGATTCTGTTAGTCATAAAAAGTCCATGAAAGTTCTTGGAAACTACCATGTAAATACCATGGGTATTACCATGTTTTTTGTTCTAGAACCAGCATGACTGATCCATCGGCGTTTTTAACTCCTACCTTCCAGCCAGGTGTGTAGGAGTGGCGCATGTCTCCATGTCGTCCCCTCTGATTAGCCTTCTCAGCCACAGCAGCTCACAGTTACAGTGGAGTGGGTTCCCTCCAAAATTCAGGCTTATGACAGCATTGTAGGGAGTTGGACTAATTGCTCCCGTCTGTGATCTGGTGGAAAGTAAAATGTGTGAAATTAGTTTGTATTTCTTATTTAACTTACTATATTCTGGTCCCCAGGTGATTTGGATGTTAGATAGGTATTGAGAAAATTTCTAAAGTTGCTTTCTTACGGTTTCCAAAGAGGCAAATGAAAAAATTACATCAAATTCCATATTTACCTTATTCCTTATTTTTTAAATTATGCACTCATTAAAAGTGCCATATCAATTATAACTTATTAGATTAAAGCAATAAATGGGTGCATTAGGCAGCACCCATATAGATTAAACCTTCAACAGCAAATGAGATGTTGCTTTCAGTGACTATATTCTCAAATGTTTTTTACAAGCACATACAGCTCAGTTAGACCAAGACCAAAGTGATAGAAACTATGTTGGCTAATGTACAAGCTAAACTTTTAAAGCAGCCAGGCATGGTATGGTTTATTTTAAGCTAAAATATTAAAACTCATCTGGTTTTTGCTTTGCAAGTCAATATAGGATGCACCATAGCAAACACATTTAAAAAAGCACATTAGTAGCTCAGTAGTATTTTCCCACAGAAGCCTTTTCCTTACAGAATTGAAAATAGAAATCTTAAGATGTACCTTGCAAAGAGCGGATCAGGTGGCAGAGTTCTGAGCCGGTTGGAGGTCATATCCAGCCGCGCCAGCTTATAAAGCTCTCCAAAGACTCCTTCTGCTATGTGGTCTATTAGGTTATGGTCCAGGTTCAGAGTGTGGAGACTGGCCATGTTTTGAATAGACTCCCATGGCACCCTGTAGGAATAAGATGATTTTTAGAGGGATTCCAGAGAGGCCTCTTCAAAAAGTAAACTTTGCCGTGATGGATTATCATCTGAGAGAGAAAAAATGAAAAATTATCTGAAACTAAAAGCAGGACTGGTCTCCTTGATGGCTTCCTCTCCCTTGTGGGTGGATTAACACAATGTAAGATGGTAATTTTTTAAAGGATTGTGATTAAATCAGCTGTGGTTCAGAGAAGTACTGTTCAGTGTTTTCAACGAATGACTAACAACTGAGAAATCAGACAGTAAAACATGGAGGTAGCTGTTCGTGGCCTATTGGTGTCACATTTTGTTCCTTTTTCAGATTTTTTCTGTAAAATTTTTTGTTCAGCTAGGCCTATTCCAGCTGTCCATCATTTGATGACAAAGAATGGTAAAGTTAAAGGATAATGAACAGGACTGATTTTGGTAAAGACCAAATGCAGTTTTGGTTGTTTTCACTGACTCAATGTCTTCAGCACATTATCACCATCGTTCTGCAGCTGTGAATGTTTCCACATTGTTCACATACGAGAGGCGCAAAGGCAGCTCGGAGAAAAGTCTGCATTTTGCTTTTAGCTTCGAGTTCAGGAGTTCATTAGCAGGATGTTGTACTCTGGTATTTTTCTCCCAAAACCTTTTGATGTTGTTGAATTCAGCCGATTATACGTTTATCAGTACAACCTTTGAGTCTGCAAAGCTTTTCTGCCAAAATAAAACACATAACTGGTATCATATACTTTATGAAAGATTATGCTTAAGAGAGATGCCAAATGTCATCTTGTCAAAATGGACTAAAATTACTGAGAAATATTTTAACAATGTATTAGGTTTAAATATTTTGTTTGGATTGTCAAACCCAGTCCTACAAATGTATGCTTGATGAACTGCCCAGTGAGTGTACATAAAGTTTATTCAAAGAGTAAATTTTACCAATCTTTTTTTTTTAAGACTTTGGCAGTTCACCTTGGATATCAGAGCTGCAAATTATCTCTGGGTTTAATATCTTGAGTATGAAGGGAATGAATCCAGTTTCTCTAGAGAAATGTTTTGATCCCAGTTTTTTCTTTTCATGGCAACGTCTCTAGATGCTTCACTGTCACCACTACAAACGACTAATGGCGGCGTTCGCTTTCTCTCCTCTGAGAAAATCACTTTCCAGATGTCCCAAACAAATTGGAGGGGCATTAAAAGAAAAAATAACCTTGCTTCAATCCTCTGTAGTCCATTCACTTGATGATTTTTGGAACAGATTTTCTCTTCTTTTTTGACACCTAGCTAGCATCTAAAAGCCACTGCCTTTCTTTCTTTAAACCAACTGTACCTTTCTCTTTTGCGTTCTGGAGTATTTAATAAGTCCTTATATTATTAGCAGCAGTGCTACTCCCAGTGAAGCAGTTTTAATGCAAATGTAAACATGTTTTCTTCCACTGCTTCCTTTCACAGTCACCATTCTGCTCTTCTAATTCAATCAGAATGACAGAGTGATATCAGCTGCTCTCTCCTCATTAACACTTCCCTCTGAGCTAACAATAAGATCACTGAATTGATGCTCGTAGTTCATTTTGTGGTAGTTTAGAAACGCAGTGCAGATGAGTTGGTTTTCATCAATATTTTGCAGTTATTTCCATCACATAGCAAACTAATATCATTGCAAATTACCATCATATAAACCCAAGCTGTAAATTGTTAATGGACTTTTTTTTTATTTTTTAAAAAGGCCTGTTCATTTGAAAGTGAATGCATCAAGAACATGAAAATCAAGTTGGCAAGTAATAGGGTCACAGGGTGAAACTTTTACCTTGATAAGTCAGATCTGAAGAGTTTCTTGCGTGACATAACCCGTTTCCAGAGTATTTTTTACCCATTGTGGGAGAATGCGACACGGATTCTTCAACGCTCAGAATAGACTCTTTAATAGCCACCAAGTGATTCGAGCAGCAGCTGCTTTTCTGTTCAAAACTGCAACTCTGCACTTTCAAGGTTTGGTAGAGGCCTTCGAAAGGCTGTAGTGCTCATCTTGGAGAGACAATTGAAACATTTTAATGACGACCGACAGACGACTGCTGCTAAAATGATCTGCATTGTGTGCTGCTTTGGACAGAGGAGAGGACTGTGATTATTCAGCCAAACTATTTAGCCCTGAAGAATAGCAAAGCTGTAAAAATCATCCATTGTTCTATAATGACCTTAGCAAAGTATTACATTGTGCACTCAAGTATGAACAGTATACAATATCCATAGTAATGTATAGTCATTCAGAGGAGTGAGCTTCACAATGCCTTCATTGGAGCCATAACTGAATCGAAGTGAAAGAAAATTATAACCTCATCAAAATTGATTTAGTTTTCTGAGCTTTCAGTCATCTTCTGGCCTCAGCAGTTTTAACGTTGCTTTCATAATGGTCTTCACTGACTCAGATGTTACTGGTTGTTGCTATTGTGCCTTTGGATTCTGGAGTTTTGAACCCTTTTTTATTGTTGCTTTGGATCCATATTGAGGCCCAGTTGAGGAGAAAAGACATTGTGGGCTCTGCTGTTAGTTCTGTCGATTGTGTAACATTGACAGACTGTATTACATCAAACTAATGTGCATTAATAAGATTTATCAGCTAAAGCTTGAATTCTCTTTACCTTTGAGGGAATTACATTCCACATGTAGAGAAGCAGGTAAATTAATCAAAGATTTATTTACCATCAATGACAAACATGCTTATTTACTTCTGACATAGAAGGAAAAAAAGAAACTCAGATAAAATGGGCCTACGCTGATTCTACCTTGAAACCACCAAAACTAAGTAAACTGAAGATTCAAAAGGTTGAGAAAGTTGAGTACTAACTTTTATTTGTGGTTTATTGGTTTCACAGGAGTTTATAAAAGGAGTTTTGTTCCCTAGAGTTTTGATACCACACATTGATGAGAGGTGGGAACATGACGAGGTTTGGGAACCACCTTCATTCTTTCGGCGAACCTTGGTGTAGGAAAAAAGTGCCCAGTATGGGTCAGATGGAGCCATTTACTTTCTTTGAACCACTTGTTTTAGCTCCAGCGGTTCCATTACATCCATAAATAGTCTTAGTAGGAGAAATGTTTGGCTTTTCTGCTTAACCAGCACTTCAGTCTGTTCTGTCATAAACTATCTGAATCAATGGAAAACCTTTATGGCGACTCGATATTGAATATTTGGTCTGGCTGTGCAATAAACTGGTCCAGTAAAATTATTTCCTGGTTTTGGTTGTATTTGTGTTTCTATCTCAGAACCCCAGGAAGTGGAGCATTAAGGGAATGAATCAAAGACATGACTTAAACAAATATGAGATTTTGGTAAAGATGTCAGTCTTTGTAGATAAAACCATTTCATGGTTGAAGCTGACATTTCTTTAAAGTTTTCAAAAGTCTAATCAATCTATTCATTAAGCAGAGTTTAACACAAAAATCTTATTTAAAGTTGTACTTTATGGGTTATTTCAAAAGCTTGAACAGGATAATTCATGAAGTCAACTTTGCCACATATCGACAAACACTGAATTTGTTTTGTGCATGACACTCTAAGTTAAAAATGATATTTTAGAGACTAAGGCATAAGAAGTTAGACGAGATCAAGGTCTTTTTAAGAGAGTAAGTTTAAGGAAAGAAGTTCTTGTATGTGGAAGGTGAAATCTATCTTAGTTTAGATGGTGTTATCAGATGTAGCATGAGTATTTCTAGGAAGAGACAACTATTGACAAGTCTGATGTTAGAGAATATATTTTGATTGATAAAAAAAACAAAAAATCTTACCTCCGAAGATTATTGTAGGACATGTCGAGGTCCTCTAGAGTTAGTAGGAAGTCATCAAAAGCCTCAACGGAGACTTTCACCAGCTGGTTGTTGTTGACAATCAGGTGTTGCAGGTTAGTCAAACCTGCAAGGTCTTTAGGTCCAATCGTTGTCAAGCGGTTACCTAAATAACACAATGCCAGAATAGTTTTCCTGTAAAAAGGTACTAAATTAATATTCTATACTGGAGAACTTGGAAAAATGATCATGGCTTACCATCCAGGTGCAAAGAGCGCAGACTTTCCAGGTCAGCAAAGGCCATAGGTCGAATCAGGTGGATTGTGTTCCTCGACAGTGTCAGATCAACCAGTCCGGTCATGTTGACAAAGTCATTCCCGCCCACCTCTGTTATAAAGTTGTCTGCGAGTCGCAGCTCCACCGTTCGCCGGTCGACATGCGGCGGTACGAAGAGCAGGCCTTTATCGGCGCAGAGCGTGCTGAGCGATTCCGATAAGTTTCGACACACACAGTGGAACGGGCAGGCCGAAACGACGCCCCACGTCTCCCCTGCTCCAACCAAAGAGGGCAGCAGGCAGCATGTGACCAGCGTCAGCCAGTGAAACACCGGGAAAGTGACGGATTCTGGAAGGGTTCGTTTGGTAGAGGTCCTGGGGCAGGCACAGTGGAGGAGGTGGGATGAGGAGGACAGTGATGAGATGAATAGAGGGGGGAGAAATGAGAGGGAGAGGATGGATGAAGGGAATAGAGAGGGAAGTGTTGATCCCTCTGCTTTTTGTTTTGGGTGGAGTTGTGTGCGGGGCAGGTGTAATTGTCTGCAGGGATGGAGGGGTGGGGGGACAAGCATGGTAGATCGCCTGGCTTTCCACAGACCTGCAGAAACAGAAGAGCAGAAAAAAAGACATACATTTTAGGACCACATTGATTTTTTTTCTATAACTCTTAAATGTGCTTTTATGACATACAATATTAGCATTTGTTCTGTGCTTTTTTTCTTATTGTTAGTCCTTTTAAAATGCACATATAAGCATAAATGATTTTGTTTCACAAGATATTAAAGAAAGACGTACAGTCGTGTTGACATATTTTCCCACACATTTTATACGTTCAACAAGATTTATATTGATTATAGAGTGTCTCTTTGTCTGGATTGCTCTCTTCCACTTACTCTGACTCAGCAGGATTGGAAAAAAGACTTGTTTTGCATATTTCCACTCTGAATTGTATCCACTTAGTTCTTCACACAGTAGCAGAAACATCCCATATTTTCAAATGGTACTACAATGATTGCTGTAAATTGTATACTTGAAGGCATGCGTCATTTTCAAACTTCATGTTCACATTGCATATCAGTCGCTATGTAGTCCGCTAGGCAGTGTTTTAAATTTCTAAGGTAAAACTCTATATATGTAACCCGTCTATGTTCGTCTCAGATCCAGTAGGTTGACTTCATGACAGACACACTCAGGTTCATTGTATTTATTCTCACAAAAGAGGAAAACAAAGTGGTGGTGGTTAACTTTAGTCCAGAAGCTTCTGCCCCACAGTTACCTACGGCAACAGAAAAAGGGGGAGGAGCTGTCAGTTACCGGTTACTATGGTAACCACCAACTGCCAGGAGCAGCGTAGCAAAACTTAATACACCCAACAAAAGTCTGGAGAAACAACTTGTTGACTAACAAAATAAATTCAAAGAATAAATACATTTTGACAAACTTCACATCTATAAAATTATTAAAATAAAACCCTGTTACATACCTCTACTGCCTGAGCCGACTGTATCACACTAAAGCCAGGTTTTAGCATGCTAATGTCAAACATATAGCAAGAAAACACCTCAAATGTGCATACTTTTGCTAATATTAGTGTGTCAACATGAAGACCACCACAGAAAATGCTGCTGTTCATAAATTCTTACTTTCATAGATTAGATGCCAAAATCAGGAGGCGTGCTTGTTTTTTCAAATGTAAATTTAGAAAATCAGTCTTTCATCTCTGAGTCTACATCATTACTTTAAAACAGCTGAAAATGGCTTTCATTAAAATATTGCTGAAGTGAAATTTCTTAAACATCGACACAGTTTAGCTGCCAGTTTATCTGGAGACCTGAAATGACTTATTTATATTGGCTAAAAAGGTTCAAATCAATGTTTAGTCACAATAATTAACATGTTGAAGATATCTGTAAGCAGAATTTAGAATGATTTCTCCATGAATTATTTATTGCGACATGCTACATCTAAAAACTACCCTATACTACAAAAAAATCTGATTGTATTATAATGATTGAAGTTGGTGTTATTGCATTGATGCAGTAGTCCATGCATGTAAATGTATCCTCTTCAGTGAAAATGTTTATTGGTTGAATGCAGATTTGCTCCCACAAGAAGGTTTTGAAGATGAGATATGGTAATTAAATTGTTGTTAGCCAAAAATAACAAAATTATGCTGTCTATCTCATCCAATTTAGGCATGTTTTGCTGTGTATCCTTCTGGTGTTAATTTAGACACAAAACTGAGGATACTTGACACATGATTATGAAGCACTTCAGTACTGTTCAAAATACAAAAACACCTGTTTTGTAGATCTCCTGAGAGTGAGTGAGTGAACACAGCCTTTGTGGCTGAATGTAAGCCCCAGAAGGTTGAAAAATGGTCATTCAGCTCAGAAATTTTCAAGAAGGGATTGGAAAAGCCACTTTTTCTCAAAACCGTGGACCTGAGAGCTGAATCGGGTCACACTGTAGGTCTCTGTAAGGGGCGACGCTGTAACCAACACAAAGAACCCTGTTGTACATCTGAGACGTGCTGAAAATCTGCCCGTAAACACACGTTTTGTGGCTTTGATAAGGTACAAGAATGACTCACTGAAACTCATTGGCATGCACAACAGTTGTTATAGCAACTGTAACCTAGATACAGAGTTTGACAGTGGCTGACAGTAACAGTCTCACTTCTGGTGAAAGTGGGGATGACATTTTCG
Organism: Xiphophorus couchianus; assembly: GCF_001444195.1. Taxonomy (NCBI): domain Eukaryota; kingdom Metazoa; phylum Chordata; class Actinopteri; order Cyprinodontiformes; family Poeciliidae; genus Xiphophorus; species Xiphophorus couchianus. The sequence continues at coordinate 16,965,503 of NC_040241.1, read as the reverse complement.
AGTCGGAAAGACAAAGAGGTTCCTCTGGAGAAGGATGGCGTGTCTCTAGGGTGGTGCTGCATGCAACGTAGACCTTGGTGATTACATATTGATGTACAGTATAATACATGCAAGCTTTGAGACTTTGAGTAACGACCAGGCTGAGCCATGCATCATCCTGACTGTTACAGGCTGACACAAATTGCTACTTAATAGTTTCTAAAGCTTTGCTCTACCCATGTGAAGCTATGCGGGTTTACAATCCATCTTTGATACCAAGGCGGTGCTGCTGTGAAAGTCTCCACCCCACTCCAGATGCTTCCCATGCTTCGTTCTGTTCTCCAAATGTGAGCTCTGTATAAAACCGTCCCATTTTTGGACTCGTCTTATAATGAGATAAGAGGAAGAAAGTGATAAGACGCTCTCTGCCGGAAACGATTATAAATTTTATCTCACACTCTTAAATGTTCTCACTTAAAGCAGAGTGAGCGAATAAAAGCAAGCATTGCTGCAGTGCAGTGATGGGAATAGCTTCCATTAATTTGAGCGATCATGAATAGTCCTGCTAATGGGATGCGTTTCCCTTTGAAACAGAACATTTCAGCAGAACTTCTAACCACTGGGACATTAGTTACTGAGGAATAAAAAATGGATTCTAGCTTGATTGTAGTCATTAAAACGCTCTGTTTATATCCGCTGAGCAGAACATGAATGGTTCACTGACTCAAGTGTGTGACAACGCGTGGCTCTTTTTGCTGTTCACTAGTTGGCTCTAAAAGATTTAGTGTCTCTTATATTCTTGGAAACTGTGCAGAATACCAGGAAGTGTGTAAGGTTTTTAGGGCAACAGTCATTTCCTTATGCTTGGTGACATTAGTCTTTAAGGAGGGAAAGGAAACGCCTGCAGCAGGAGACAGTGGGGATGTGTGCGTGGGACAAAGTTATGAATGCCTGCAGTGACAGCTGGTCCTGTGGGCAGCCGATGCTGGATTAAACAGAAATGTTTATTTATATGTGTAGGTATTTATTTTAAAATTTCTTATTTTGTCACATTAAGCAAACTTGAATTGTTTTTATTGAAATTTTATGTGAAAGACCAACACAAAAAAATTATAATTGTGGCAATAAATTAGATTTCAAAGTCTTTTAAGAAGTAAAAACATGAGAAGCATGGAATATGTACATATTTGGGCCGCTTTAATCTGATACCTCTAAGAAATGACTATTTTGAAATTATTTTGATTGGAAAAGAGTCCATATGACTGTAATTAATTCACAGATTAAACACAGCATGTGTGAAAGCCTCAGAAGTTTGTTAGAAAACACTATTCAGTACCTTGAGTTTTTTGCAATTCCAGAAATCTACACAAAATCAATTGTTTTTGCAATATTGCATCATTGTGAATTTGTTGAAGATTTTCTGAAAAAATGGTCAAAATCATTGGGTTTGAGAGACTAATACCCACCTGCAGTCCATGATATTGCAAGTAACAAAAATAGATATATTCTACTTCTTTAGAGAATAATAATGTTTGTGTCAGATTTTCTGCTTGTTGTTCTTTTCTCACCTTTTTATATAAAACATATAGATTTTAAAAGATTCAATGAGGAATTCCTTGCATTTTTTAAAAATAGCAGCACAAAATCAGGCATTTTGATTGCAAAAAAGCATACAAGTATTTACAAAATCATGGAGGGACTGTTTAATGGTCAAAGTGACCAAAAAGCGTCATGAGGCCGTTCCCTTAGTTGAGAGTTCAGGGAAATGTAGTAAAAATCAGAGAAGTATACAGGAGGCCAATAGAAACTCTGTAGAAGCAGAGATCCAGTCTTACCTAAAGTTAGCCACCGGCAACGAAGGGGACACTATAATCGTGGACAAAGGTTTAACTTTAAAAATTGATTCCACAACACTAAGTAAACTTAATGTAAACTTGGCAATGCTTGGTGGTAGCAACATCATTCTGTGGGGATGCTTTTCTTTATATGGAACTGGGGAAACTGATCAGAGTTAATGGAAAAATGGATGAAGCTAAATATGGAGCACTTGTGGAAAAGAAAACATCACAAAAAAAGCTAGGTTGATGCAGGTTGTCATCTTCAAGCTGGTAAAGGAACATAAAACCAGCCAAAAAGCTAATCAAAACTTCAAATTACGCTTCACCCTCCATCTCGTCTGGGTAAGACTGAGTAAAATTGCAAAGAAAAATGGGTAAAGCTTTGTCTTTAGATGTGCAAAACCGGTGGAGACATACTCCAAAACGTGTAACGTGGACAAATGAGATCAAGTCAGGTTGATAGTCGTCCCTGAAAAGCTCCATCAGGAGTTTTTTCATTACTGTGGGGTCAAGTCGTGTCTCCACTTTCCTATCACTCGTATAGAAACCTTCCTGCTGTACATTTATCCATACTGTCTCTAATTTCTGCATCCTTGTGAAAGCCCTCATCCATCTGCCCCGGGCATGCCCGCGCATGGTTTTAACCTCCATACCTCTCCGACTCCATTAGTGTGCAGCCATGGATCGTTTCCTTCCCTTCCCTCCATCTACCTGCAGTTGCTTTCACCTGTCTCTTCATCCTTTCTCACCTTCCATCTTAGAACCGTTTTCGCCCCTGGCTCCTCTGTAAATTTCCACTTTTTCATTTCTTTGTCTCATCCCTTTTTTCTTTTCCTCACTCGTGTCTGCCCTTGAGGCAACCTGAATACGACAATGTTATCAGTCACAGCTCTTCCTCACCATCTTTTCCCACCTCCTCTTCCTCCTCCACCCCTCGTATTTTTGTCTCGTCTCTGTGTCGCTTGCTGACTCGGCTGCTGACCTCCACATCTCCTTGCCGCCTCTTGCACCTACTTTTAGTCGATGTGCGCTCGCACGACTTCTTGCACCACATCAGGTTCTTGTTGTATTCCCTTCTGCGCCCTGCCTGCGATCCTTTCTCACTTCCCCTTTCATTTATCTACTTCCTCTCCCCATCTGCCTCATCACTTGATTATCCTGTACAGTCATTTTTCTCCCTTACCTCTTCCCCACTCCTGCAGACTTTTTTTGTTTCATTTTGCACCTCTGCATCTCTCTCCCTCCTTCGTATATTGCTCTCAGATCTCATTTGCAGCCCGGGAGTGCAGCGTTGAAGCTTTCTGATGGGCGTGCACACAAAGTTGGATGTAAGGGATCCCTTCACTCGCTGATCGATGTGACCCTAAGAGATGGATCACAACCTGTCCAATTCATTTCATGTGATCTTTCTTTCCTTTTCATTCTCACCTGGCTTTGTTCTCACTCCGCTTTATCTCATATTTTCTTTATAACTGTTGTCGCAATTGATCTTTTTTGTTGTATAAACTATCTGATTGGAGGGTCAAGGTATCTCTGAATAATGATGATCCTTATTTGTTTCTCAAGGGTCAGTGTCCTGCAAATTTTTCCTTCAACACACCTGAATCAAATAATCAGGTCATTAGCAGGACTCTATGGTCTATACTCATAAAAAGGAGGTCATTTAACAATTTGACTCGGTGTGTTGGACCAGGGATGCATCTAAGAGTTGCAGGACACCGGCTCCCCAGAGGCTGGAGTGTGATATCTCTGATCTAATGCAACTATTTGCCTTCAGAAGACTTAATTGGTAAATAGATTCCTCCTGTGTGAAATTGAACCTCAGTATAAATCCAGCTTTTCTGTGAGGCCTCAGAGGTTCGTTAGGGAACAAACGGCATCATTAAGGAACACAGCAGATAAATCAGGGATGAAGTGGTGGGGAAGTTAAAATAATTTCCCTGACATTCAATATGTCATCTAAACATGTAAGGAGAATGGCACAGCTCCAAACCGATCGGGGAAGCAATTAGAACATTAATCAGAGAAGCTATGACGATATCTGGAGGAGCTGCACAAATCCACAGCTCAGGTAGAAACACTTGACAGGACAACTATTGAACTGCATTCCTGCTTTTTACGAAGGAGTGTGAAGATAAAAGCCATAAGTTCAACCACAGTCACAAAATTAGCGCTTTTAGCTCTAATGTAGCTACATTAGTTGTTTACACCACTAATGCTGGTTGATGCATATTCTACACATAACAAAAAATAGGCTTAATACGCATAACTCAGTCCGCTTTGGTAGCAGAGACGTTTTTCCAATGTGATGCTTGATATCTTTCATACTAAATACTGAGATACATCTAAGTTCTTAATTTAGCTTCTGTTTGACAATGAAATCATTTTAACTTACAGTTTGCGGTATTTTAAGCAATGTAGGAAGCTCAACAAACGTATGAGAATTGTAATTCATGAACAACATGCAAACGCTATGTGCTCTGCACCCTTAATACACCATAACCATGGTAACACTTGATGGTGGCAGCATTCTGCTGTGGAAATATGTAATTCTTGAACCGTGAATCATTTTCTGTTTACTACTTTGTGTTGGTTTGTCACATACAATTACGGTAAACTACACTGTAGTATGTTGTTGCAATTTTGCAAAATGCTAACGTTCTGTTCAATTTAAATGCAATAGTAAATTTAATTCAAGTTTAATCAGTTTAAACAGTTGCCAAAGAACTCTCAAATTTCACCCAAACCTATTATACATGCATGATAATTTAATTTTATAGCAACTTTTCAAAGACTTGTAGTTCTCTACATTTATCATTTTTGAAACCTGCTATCAGATTTCATATAAACTGACTCCAACTTATCACTGTCTGAACACTTCTGCAAATCTGGGGTTATCCGTTTCAGTTTTCCAGCACATCTGAAACATCACTGAAAATCCTTTTTCCTTCTGGCAGTTTTCTATCCTCTGTACTGCTCTTGGTTGTTATATAAAACTTTTAATTCCGATTTTATCTTTTCTTTTCTCCCTTATCTTTGGCTGCCTCTGTGCTGTGCTCGTTGTTCTGCTGCAGCAGTAAGAATTTCCCCTCTTGAGATCAATAAAATCTCGTCTTACACACTGTACTGCATGAAGGTGCAGGGATCCGTGTTTCTGTGAGCGCACAGCTGCGAAATTTTGCCAGAACAGCATCTGGCTTTAATTTGTAATGATCAACTAACCAACCTGCTACTTGTCTACACATTTTTTTTTCCTGAATGAATCCATCATTTTACTTTTACTTCAGAAAATAAAATTTCTCTGTGTGTTTTGAGGAATTTGCAATGATCTTCTAACACATGGATGTTAGAGAAATTCTCAGTCTTGCTCTCATGAAGTAGTAGGCACTAAATTAGCCCTCTAGAAACTTGATTTACTCTTTTTCACAGGAAAAGATTAAAATGACACGGCTAATCAAAGACTGTGATGCACTTCAGAAGTTAGAGAGCAGAAATTGAACAAAGACGACCGTAAAAAGGGGAATTTCTGTTGCGTTCCGAGTCGCTTTAACCTCCTCAAACTGTGCAATATATCTGTATCTACCTCAGTTTTTTTTCCTTTTTGCTCTTCTATTTTTAGAAATCTCTAGGTAGTCCACCATGCATGAGGCTTTGAGCCTCCAGAGAGCCAGAAACGGACGAATGGAGAGCAGAGAGGGCTGCATGATGTAAAAATGTGTGCTGTGAAAGGGTTTGGAGGAGAGAAAAAAACTCCTCACTACCCCCCAGGATTTGGAGCACAACTCTACTGCACCTAACGTTACCCAAACCTTTATTTCAGCCCCTGGAAGGTGTGGCCTCTGATTGTGCAGCCAAGTCCGACTAAATATGTAGCAGCTTATAGGTTCAGAAAGATAAATGTCCACTGAGTGTTTTTCAGGGATTCTTTCACACTCATTCCAAACCGGAGCAATTAAGAGATGCTTCGTGCATGACTTAAAAGCTCTAATTTGCCTGAAAGTTTCATTGGATTTCACATTTAAGGCCTAATGTAGCTTTAATTTCCTTGTTGGCCTTTAATTCTCCGTGGAACATTATAAATGTCAGTCCCTCAAAATATGTTGAGCACAATTAATGATGTTAATAAACTGCATGTGTGCTTGTGTGTGCAGTTAGTCTCCCATCCACAAATGCCATTAGCCCATAATCGACTTAAATCGACTTAGTGAATGTTGTGGTGTTTGTAAACAAGGGGATTTGTATTAGCTCTCAAAACCCACTTATCATGAGCACAGTAATCCACAGATCTGATTGGGCTGTGGGTTGCTGCGCCGCAAAAAACCAGAGAAACCCCCGACATCAAAACATCCCGAATAAGTTAATCTTTCACTGCATTTTGGTTAATTCAATTACATAAAGTACTGCATAGAAGTCTGAAATCATCCTCAGGTTTATAGATTTTCATGCAACATTTTAAAGAAGTCTCGATCAACATTTTCTCTTTGCTTCCTGAATCAAAGTTTTTGTTTGGACTCTGGATGTTTAAAGATTTTCATCAGAATTTGAATTAATCATCATAAAAGGTTCCTAATCTCAAGATATTAATGTTTTAATTAATCCTAATCACCCAAGATTAGGGCTACCAAAATTATATATTTTTTTAATTTAACTATAAGACATAACAGGCAGGTCAGTGTTGACCAATAGAGAAATACACATAATTTTGCAATTTTGCACCTGATATGGGCTTCTGTCTCTTCAAGAAGTTCCTGCTCTTCCTGACACTCTGCCTTCAGCACGTCGTCACAACAATGCTACTCGATTTATGCCGTTTATAGCCATTCTTGGGAGCATCAGACTGAGAAGTAGCTAGTATGACGAGCTCAGCAGACTCGCAGTTCCACCAGCTGTTTACTAATTGCTGCTGCCGCTAGTCTGGAGGAGCTGAGGGAGAGAGGGGTGCTCTTTGTAGACCGCAGCTTTATCTGCAATCAGCAGATTCCTAATGTAAGTAAATCCAAAGAGAAAGTTTTAGATTGGGCTATACTCGCGCCGAAGTTGTGGAATGATTTGCCCTTGCCTGTCAGGGAGACTTCTTCTTTTTCTGAGTTGAATAGTTTTCTTATAACACATTTATTTGCTGAACTGTGAGATGATTTTAGTTTGTTTCATGGTGCATAGTCCTACTCGAGGAAGACACCAGAATATGGGAACATGACCATTATAAACCAACCACAATGAAAGGAAACATTTCCCAGTGGATCTATGCTTTTAATGCAGTTTATTCCAAACTCTGATCCTGCCGTCTGAATTTTACAACATTTTCACTGTGATTTGTGTGAATTTCAGCCTCAGTTAGCGGTCTGTAGCAGAGGAAAGTGGTAAATGGTCTGGTCTAGCTGTGGCTCATCATCTTCAAATTTCATTGTGTTCAGATTGTATTCCTCATACTTTGATGGAAACAAGTGGTTATTTGAGCTACTGTTAGCTTTCATCCTCTCAAATTAGTCGTCTGCCTATTCTCTTCTGATGTCTACAAAGCTGCAGCTCACAGGGTAGTTTCTATTTTTTGTAGTCCAAGAAGATCAGCAACTTCTGAAACACTCAGACCAGCATGTCGTACACAAACACAATGTTTAAAGTTAATTTCCAGTTTTTTGTTTTGATGTTAAAGGTGAACTTCAGCCAGATGTCTTCAGTCATCCACCAACTTGCTGCTGCATGATTGGCTTATTGTGCCTTACACTTATTGTTTTGTCCTTTTGATGGATAACAAAAGATTTGTCCAAGGAAATGTGCAAAAACAGTCAAAGTCCAACAAAAACCTTTGAAATACCTTCCAGAATACACAAAGAACTGATCCAACTACTTTTAGAAAGTTACAACGTCTGGTTGCTTGGAAACAAAACCATTTTGTGTTTCAGCCGAGATGGGATTTCAGCGTCACATTGTTTTATTCTGAAATAAAAAGCTCCGCCTGCCTAATATTGAGGCAGCGCTTCTGCTGCACCAAGATTTCCAGAAACTCACTCTCGCTCATATTGCAGGGCCTGGATATAAGGTGAGCACTTGCATACTGAAACAACCAGGAGCATACCAAAACAGTCTTCCCACACAGTCATAATTATAGGGAGGCCGATGCATAGACACACACACACTTCCCTGCAGGCAAGAAACAAAAGAACGCCCACGCAGTCTCTTCTTGCATCTGTCGTGTGTACTGTAAGCCCACTCATCCTTTTGATACTATTGCTCTTTAGCCGTATTGTCCTCTTTAGTCAGCTGGAGTGTATCAGGAGGAGGAAGGGGTAAAAATTTCATATAGAAGCGTAGCGCGAATGCAGGAGAGCTTAGCAGCGTGAAATGGAGAGAAGGAGTAGGGGGACACACAAAAAAAATGGTGGGGGATTGCATAAGATGGAGGAAAATAAAAAGCCATTAGTGTAAAGAGCAGAGGAAGAGTGAAATGCAAGAGTTTGAGGAAGATGGGGAAGGAGTGAGGGATGAAGAGTCAGCAGGTATGAATGTGTGTCGTTAAGCGGATGGGCAGAGAAATATGTAAAGGCGATAAACTGGTGAAGGCCGCCATCCTTCACTGTCAGGAAGAGAGGGATGTGAGAGGGAAGAGTGGATTTGATTAGCGAAAGGAAGAGCTGTGTTAAAAATGATTTTGTAAGGTGTTGCCATACTGATGGAGGAAAATAAGAGGGAGGCAGAAAAATAAGGTCCTCTTTCAAGTTTGTGGCCTTTTGAACCAAACTCCTAGTGGAGAAGCAAGGCTGCATCTGGTTTTGTTTCCACTTGACTTAAAATAGGTCAGTGATGACGGGAGTTGATGCTCACTCCCCTGGGTGACGGATCTCTGTTCAACTTATCCATCTAATTATTCTCAAGGTCTTTGTAGCCTCGGTATTACCTCACCTAAAGCCTGGAAACATCCCAATCGTTTGCTTGGGAGATTTAGATCTCTGAGGAAAATCTTTCTGGGTTTTCTGTCTGATTGTTGACCGTTTTCACAGCAGATCTATGCCTTTGATACTGAGGGATGGGAATATTTATTCAGAAAACAACACAACCTATTTGGTTATTTTGGCCATTTCTAATATACAGCTCTGGAAAAAATGAAGAGCCCTCTGCACAGAACCTTCTGGTTATTCCACCAAATATTGATTTCTCAACTTTTCCTGAGTTAAAACATTAGTATTGTTGTTTCTAAATTAATATAAACTTGTTTTCTTTGCTTTATTTGAGGTCTGAAAGAACTGCATCCTTTTTGTTATTTTGACCATTTCTCATTTTCTGCAAATAATTACTAAATTTTTGCTTGTAATTTCAGAGACATGTTGTCAGTAGTTCATAGAATAAAATAATGTTCATGTTACTCAAACACAGACCCAGAAAGAGTAAAATCAAAGAATCTGATCATTTTAAGTGGTTTGTCCAGAGGTATATGTGAAGAGGAAGGTTTGAAAAAAATCAGTTTCATTCTAAATTAAGATATTAAATATGACCACTAAAACTTTTTATATTCCTGAAATGTTGACCTGCTGAACAGTGTCCATGTCCTGCATAGTATATGGACTCAATACATGGTTGGGGCTCCTTTTGCTTCAATGGCTCTGCTGAGGTGTACTGGAAGCACAGGTTGGTTTGATAGCAGCATTCAGGTCAGGTCAGCTTTTCATCGGAGGGAAACATGAAGTGACATTTCACCCCAAACCATCACCGACTGCATTAACTTCACACTGGACCTAACTTTTATGACACTTTCTTCCTTCAGCTTAATTTTCCATTAGTATTAGGGAAGCACAGATGTCAAAATTTGGTCCAATATTTTATACTTCCTTTCAACACTAAAAAAAACTTCCGTCCATTCCTGATCTTCAGATATCTAAACTAATAGCACATGACCAACCATTTTCCCTCCTGATACACAAACAAACTGCAACAAGATGAAAATAAACCTTTTAGTCTAGTTTTATTTATTGGATAAATATTGACAAGTTAAAGAAGGACTACTTAAAGCAGGTATGTTGTCCATTCCAGATGAATATGTTTGTGTGAACAGCCTGCTTCTTTAGCAATGACCTTTTTATCGCATCGCTGTCCGTCTTCCTCCTGATTATGTAGACCATAACAAATCCATGACATAAGATTTCTGCATTGAAAATTCATTCTGCTTGGTTTCTGGGGAATGTATCTCAAGGAGGGGAGGAAACATAAGTTATTACTGGATGCAGTCGTAAACAGTGATGCAGCATGAGTAGCTTTTTTTTTTTGACAGCTGCAAAAAATGTAATTGCCTTCCTGTTTGTCTCAGTTGCCTGTACCTTGACATCTTTCACAAAAATGGACAAAGTTGGTCATTGAGGCAAAAGAAACATTGACTTAAGAATGTGAAAACTGCTGTGTCACCACAGCTGGAGTCCACAAAGGCAGTTTTATTCTGATATCCTCGGCTAATTCCTTCTGCGCCGTTTATGCGAGGAGAAAAAGGCAACAACAACAACCAGCTTGTTTCTGTTTGTGTACGATGAGCAAGTGTGAATCTGTCTCACTAAATCCTGTTGGAGCCCATCCTACTTGGAAGATTTCGATAATTGTCTCTATTTTTGGAGCACGGCAGAGTCAGAATATTAAAATGTTTTTGTTTTTCTCGCCTCTTCCAACCCTGATTCACTTCAGACATTAAAAAGGCTCAGAAAGACCTAATTTTCTAAAGCTGATGCTCATTTGTCCCCTCTCCATTTAAAAACCATGACAGCTTTGTTTTTGGGTGATTTTCCTTCAGCTGGATGAAACTACTTGCCACTGATGTGCATAAAATGAGAGGACAAGAGCGTTTCATCAGTCGGTTTGTGGGATATTAGGGCACTTCTGTCTCTGGCGCTTTATCTAAAGTGAAGTTCTGACTTAAATCTTTGAACTTGGCAACTCTTAAAAGAAGAGCTTGTTTCCTCTTCATGCTGCGTTTGGAGTAAAAACCTAATACTGGTGGAGGCTTTGAAGTTTTCTTCCCTTCTTAAGGTTTTCTTAGATAAGAAAGGCAGTCTTTAATTAACCTGGAATGCTGTGTTACAAACTGTGAAGTCATGAAAGTTGGTTTCTACCTTAAGTTTCTTTTTCTTGGGCGAGAGTACATCAGCTCTTTTACAGCAGTATGAAACGTTGGACTGAAAAGCAGAAGGCAGCGTGACCCTTGTGCTCCGATTTATCCGAGAATCTGTGAACCATGAGGAAAAACTGAAGACATTCCTGAGCACTCAACCATGCATGTTGTTTTTCCCCCTCTATGCGCTGTGTAGAAATTTGTACTTGAAGTCAAAACTCACATCTTTGCCCTTTCTTGATTCCACATAATCTCAAACGATTCAGCAAGTCTTGTTAATGTAAACAAAAGGCAAATCAAGATCCAATTTTCCTGCAATTAGTATCTTTAGCAGCTACAACAAAGCAATTAGCTGCAGCTAAATAATAAAAGCTCAGATGGATTTCCCTCGTTGCTTCATATTTGTTAGTTTGAATGCTCCAGGCATTCATCAGTCTGCTGATAAGCAGCTTAAACCCCTCAAATGGCTCCGCTTTTCAGGCGCTTCCCCCCAATCAAGTTGCAAAGTGTATTTAAAGTTTGCATCGTCTTCACGGTTCCCCTCTTCCCAGTCTAAGGTAAATCAGTTCCTGAACACTGTTATTAATGTTATTAACACCTCCATGAGGGTGGCAGGGAATATCCCGCCCTTCATGAGTCGCTGTAATTTTCCCCCGTTGGAAGAGAGCGAACACAAGCTGCAAAGCTTTGGGGATCCTATTTTCCGGGAGGTAAATTGAATTGGCAGCTGTGGTGACTGTGACTTTCTTATTTTAGTAACACAGGAGAAAACCGAGTGGGAGCGTGTCATAATCGCCGAAAAACTGATTGGATTTTTTTTTTCTTTACATAAAATACAGGACAATCCTGAAAGGAGACATGTTGGTGGCTTATTAGTTTAAACTAAACCAGAACGTTGACCCTAAACATACAGCCAGAGCTACAGTAGTTTAAAACAAACTGGTCCAGTCAAAGTCCAGGTCAGTATGGAATTGAGAATCAGTGGCAAGACTTGTGTTATAGAAGCTAGCCATCCAATCTGACTGAGTTTGAAATGTTTTACAAAGAAGAGTTGGCAAAAATTTGTCTAAATGTGAGAAACTGGTAGAAATGTGTCCAAAAGGTTTTTTTCTCCAAAGGTCAAATGCACACCACAGCAGCTGCGTCTTCATTAACCATAGAAATTGAAATTACAAAAATAAATTAGCTGAATGCAAACATGGCAATTTCAAAAAACCTTGTATTTTGATCATTTCTTCCTCTATGGTGAGGTGGCTTTTTGACCATATCAAAATAGATATGTTTAGCAAAACTGCTATGGAAACACGTTTTTCGCATCACAGAAGTCACACAATTCAATTCAATTCTTATTTAATGGACACACCGCAATGGTGAAATTGTGTTTTTTTTTTGACATTAGCAGAATATCGACTAAGATTTGTGCACATCTGCAATGGAAACACAGCTAATCATTCATACTAAATTATAAAGCTATGCATCATCCTTTGTGTTGATCTGGAACAGAAATTGCCAATAAATATGATACTACAGTACATAATGGAATAAAGTTTGACCAGTAGGCGTAGTTCCCCCCTCTATATAGGAGAGAAAACGGCAGACCAAAGTGTTAAATGGCCCAGCCACACTGATACACCCTGGATTCCTCCTTTTCTCCTTGTAGTGGAGTCATTTTTCATTGGTTGATGGCTGTCAAATTGAGAGGCGTCTCAGCAATGTTGGGCTTTGTTTATTCCTCACTCCAGATGGCATTCTCATAGTTGTATCTGATTAAATTGCACAGTGGTTTAAGATGGGAGCCAATAAAAGGCTGTAATTAATTGCTGACAGTCTTCGTTATTGCCACATGCTCATCTCTTAATGAAGATGCCGTATTTTGTGAAATGGAAAGAGGGAGGGGGGGGATTAATTTTGAATTTGCATAGTGTGTCTGCAGAGATTGTCATTTTGATGTGTGTAAGCCTTATTTTGTTAAACTATTTTTGCCATTATTGCTGTCATTTACATATATTTTTGCCTTAGACTTTAACATCTGAGCTGATGCTGCCGCGATCCAGATATATTGATTTTAACTCCCCAGAATAAAACCGTTATCAGCTGAAACTGTATGGAACAAGTTGATTGATTGCTGTTCAGAACTGCCATCTGCATACTTGTGGCATTTTCTAGGGCTTTGAGTGAACATGAGTCAGCCATTAGTTTGAAATATGTAGTTTATTACAGATGAATGTTCACTTTTTCAGATTTCGAGTAGTCTCACTCATTGTATGCTACAATTAGGACGATGGTTGAACAGTCGCGCGAGTCATCAGAGGAGGATGTTTTTCTCCAATCAAATCAGCTCAAACCTGCATTTTTACTGCATTTCAAAGATTGCACAGCAAAGAAATTGTGGACAAATGATTATTTGATTCAGTAGTGGTGCAATATTAATATCCGCAGCAGTGGATTTACTGTGTTGTGTAGTTGATCGGATACATGAAAATTCAATTTTTAGTTTTTTCCAATCAAGTGAAACAAATGGGCCACTATTTAACTGGCTGGATATTTAATTTGAACTTTTAAAATTAAATTCTCTTCATATTTACACTTTTTGTCCATTTCCTGTCCTTAAATGTTGAAAGTAAAGGCCCCTAGTGCCACACAAACCTTTAAAAACATAATAAGTGTTTAAATAACTTCAGAGTTATTTTGATAATTAGACGGTCCAGTGTACCAGATGTACCTGAATGCACCATAAAGCCCTGTCTGATCAGAAGGAACATGAACGCATCGCTGTGTTGCCACGTCTTTTATGCCGTGCTACATTTTGGACTTCATGTGATTCTCCTGTGACGTCTAAATTAATTTGACATTGTCTAATTTGACTTTAGTGCCAAGCGATCTAGATATGTTTTTATTTGCTGTTAAAAGATGTGCAAGCTGACATAAAGTTCTGGTTCGGTCCACTTCCTCAACTGTAGCTGCATGAGAAACATGAATATTCCCAACTGGAACTGGAAGATGGCTGGGAATCTTCTGTTTTGTTTTGATGTACCTCTTTAAAGTTCTCTCCAGATTGTTGCTTTTCGCTCTTAGTTCCTCACATAAATATTTAATTTGTGTTCATGTATAAAATAAGGCTGTATTTGTCTGGTACATGTGCATAGCGAACTGAGAGGGCATTATCGGATATTTTCAAATCTGCGCACCACTGCACACCTAGAAGTTCACAGCATCTCCCCCCAAAAAATCTGGGAGTTTTTTTCTTGTTGTTTTTGTGTGAATTGTGAATATTGGTGCCTCTTTCCATTGAAGATCAACTTTGTTTAAGCTGCAATTAAAGTGTAATTGAATATTATCTGTATAAAACTACAAAGAATGTATTTAATACATTTTGTCCTAAGACGATTCTTATGTGTTTGCAAAGGAATTCCTCAAGATAAAGAAAATACATCAGACTTAAAGACCATTTAATTTTAATGAGGATTTTTCTGTTTTACATGCCACCATATCTGGAAATAAAATGGTGCTACAACAATGATCACATTGTTGGATCTGATTACAACAATGAATCAAGCCTTCAATCTTTTTTCTAATGTCTTTCTGAGGTTGTTTGCTCTTCCCATATACCAGATGTAACCAAAGATGATCCTGAGAGTTCAAAAAGATTAAAACCTGCATATAGACCAACTTTAAATAGACAAACTTTCTTCTTGATCTAAGCTGTATCTCTGCAGTACAAACATGAAGGCCTCATCTACACTAGTTTGATGTTTTTCCTCTGATTGGGATGAAAACTAATCAATTCAGATGGTAATTCTGCATAAATCCTATTTTCTAAGCCCAGTAGATGGTGATAATATTCACATTGACCTGGCAAAACCCACCAAACATCTGTAGATTGTTTTAACATCTGTCATGACTGGAGCTTTTAGTGGCATTTTGAGGAAAATGAAATTTGCTAAATGCAGAAAACTGTACTGATAACATCAATGGGTATGCAGCAAAACCAGTGGAAATTAATAAGATGCTTAACTTTGGAAAATGTTTTCAGTCTGCATTAGTGGATGAGATGCAAAGCAGAAAAAGTTATTGGAAAATATCTGGTACTTAAATTTTTTTCTAATATTTTTTCTTCATTTTCAGTTTTCTCTTCTTTATCTTAGCGCTGAAATCTATCTAGTCACTTCTCACTCTTTTCTAACAGCTTTTGCTGCCACCTTGCCATATTTTCAGCGGGTGATTGTTGATGTGTTTCTCGTGTGCACCTGTGAATGTTTGCATTGGCCAAGGCGAGGACAAAAACAACAAACACGAGTTGAGAGGCAACACTCTAACTGGCCACCTCTGTGCAACATTTTCCGCCTATTCAGAAACCCTGCTGCGCCAATCAGACTGGACCCCGATTGGCTTACACGATAGGACGCCGTTTGACAACAGCCACACTTGTGTATGTAGGCGCAGGTTGATGATTCAGCAGGGATCCTGGCTTTCTGAGGGGGAAGTCCTGAGCATGAGAACAAATATCCAATCAGCAGCCTGCATCTAGCACAGTAGGTCAATGACATACCAGCCAGGCCTTTGAATTGTAGTGATGGATGTATTGATTGATGCTACAGATGGGCAAACAACACTTGTGCACGTATACCTCCTTTCATTAATGCTTTTCTTCTTTTTTCTTGTTTTTTTTCCCCCTATATTGCTCACATCCATTTGCTTTCATCCCCCTGTGAAACAAAGGGGGGTATAGAGATGAGGAACATCAGCGGTAAGAGCTGGGAATAACACAAACATCCTTAGAGGGAAACGGATGCCTGTGGCGTCTGTATCGAAAACATGCTAAATGATTTCTCAGCTGAGGCTTGTTACCATCGCACGTGTATGATCGGAGGCCTTCCTCCGCCGTAATGAATCACAACTTTTACTGCAACTCGACGCAGAACGCTTTCTTGCTGCTCTCTCCTTGATTTGTGACAATAATAATGCCGAAACAATGCGGCAGTTCATCCAGCCTGCGGTGTTGTTGGTTTCCCTTGAGCTTGTTGACTTTTGCACGTCAAAATGCAAATGCTCAGCATTGCTGATACAAGCAGAAAACACGGAGACTCAGACTGTAAGTGTGGCAAACGAAGTACAAGCTGGTTTGCTCTGACAGTCGTCACCCACGCTGCATTCAGCACCGTGATTCACTCGAGCATCTTCAGCCCACATCTGTTGACGTTGATAATGCAGGAGAACACATGTGCTTCCAGACGTATGGTGCAGATTTTAGATGCATATGACTTTAAATTTGTCTCATTACACATGGCTATTAACTCTCCCCTCCTTTGTTTAGGTGTCTTGTAGAAACTATCAGTTTTTGTGCTGCCAATTATCCGGGACATCTTGTCACGTCTCTTGGGTGTTTAATGTGAGCCTGAGTCAAGTTTTGCCTTTAAAAGTCACGTCTGTCAAGTCTCACTTGAGGTTTTTAAAAGGCGAGTCTTAGTCAAGTCGTTAAAGGGCGAGTCTGAGTCATGCTTTGTCTTTAAAACGTGAGTCTGAATCAAGTTTTAAATCTTTATGAAGTCTATGTGTTTTGAGTCTTTGAATGTTGACATTGATCCAAGTATTGAGCTCGTGTTTCTTCAGATTTTTTAAAGATCAAGTTGGAGTCAAGTTCCTAGTTTCTAAAGTTTAAAAACTTGACTCAGACTCAACATTCAGAGGGTGAGTCTGAGTCAAGTTGCTAGACACAAAAGGGGGAGTCCAAGTCAAGATTTTAGCTTTAACAGAAGAGTTTGAGTCAAGTTCAAGTCTTTACAAAGTGTCTGGAGTTTCTCTTGGGGAGTCAAGTAAATATTTTGTGTCTAAATATTAAGAAAAATCTAAGTTATGAATATGTAAAAGTAAGATAAAGCCCATTTTATAGACCTTAAATGACTGAGTTAGGGTCTAGTCTTTGAAGAGTCAAGTTTTTGATCTTTCAGAGGACAAATCAAATTTAAGTTTTAAATCGTTACAGGAGAAGACATTTCATTTCATGTCATTTCACATGTTTTTAGAGAACAGGTCAACAAAAGAATCAAGTCTCTCTTGAGTTTTTGAAGTCATTCAGCTAAATTTTTCATTTTGAAGAAGTTGAGACTGAATGAAGTCTCTAAGTCACTCAAGTTTTCTCTTCTTTGAAGGTGAATCAGAGTCCAAATTATTTTAATGTTTTAACTGACCTGCATTCTGGTCAGCCATGTAGGAGGTATTCTCTTGAAGGATATGCTAATCTGGACTTTTCAGAAATCTTCAGATATCTTAGATTTCTTTTTCCACCCCCTGTTGTCCTTCAACCCGTTCTCTCCTCTTGTGCGACTCTTCCTTCCTCTAACACCCCGTTGCTTCGCTCTTGCTTTCACACTTGGCTCTCCCCCCATTTCTCTTCACTCTCGTACGTCTCCTTCCACCCTAAAACCAATCTGCCGTCTGTCTCCAGCGGTTGCGTAGTTACGGTTTGTTCTGCTCATCAAGCGCCCGCTGTGCATAAACAGTCTGTCAACAGTTTAATTACTCATCCTTTCATCCTTTTTCCCCTTACTTTCTGTTAACACACATCCTAGTTGCTTCCTGCCGTTTACAGTGGAGCTTCCTGGTTGCTCCCTTTCAGTTCTTCACTTCCTTTAAACTTTGGCCTTGTCCTTTGTTTTCTGCAATGCCTTTCCTCATTACAGATGGATTTTTAGGTCTAACTTATTTAACATTGATCCATGTCTCTGTCTTCTCTCACTGATGTATTATCACTACACTTCCTCTCTTCCCTTATTTCTGTTTGTCATTCCTCCACTAAGGTGTCATCTCTAGCCTTGTCTTTCTGTTTTGACCCTTCCCTACCCTTTGTTTCCCCTTCTCGTTGTCTTTAAATGTGGCCATCAAGAGTCCAGCCGCTTCTCATCCCACCATTTGCTTCCAGCTAGGCATCCCCATATCATTGCTTCAAATATCCTCCATTTCGCTCCTTGATTGAAAGCTGCTTAACTCATGAAGGTGTCTGACACTTCACAGCCCTCGTCCATCATCCCCGACATCTAATCACCCGTCTGCCATGGTCGGTTTTGTGTAATTATCCACGAATGTCCGCTGCCATCGTGCTCAGCCACACTTTTTTGATCGCTTAATCAGACTGTCCCTCCTTTCTTTTTCGCTTTTTAGTCATAAATTAACAATAATTAGGCTTCCGAATGTGCTGTGAAGCATTGTGCGTGAGAGCGGGAAGCGTTCTGAGCTAGAGGGGTTTATGAATCTGCAGAATATTGGCCTCAATTTTCTATGGCAAGGACCCAAACTTTTTACTTTACAGGCTAAAAGAAATTGCAGGCTTTGTCTCTTAGTCTTTTTTTTCTCAGCAGATCCTGTCTATCCCCATACATTTTGCTTCTTCGCCCATCTCTTCTTTTACTTTCCAGTCTGTTCATGTTGGCAGGCCTCCTGCTTTGCACAGTGTGCACCCCATCTGCTGCTTTCCCCCAACTGTAGCCCATGAAAGGTGGGCACCCCTGGTAACAACAGGCCACCCGGTGCATCTGCAGCATAATTGAAGGAATGGTTCTTTTATGGAGCTTTTACTTTACCGTTTGAACCAGAGGAGTCTCTCTGCTGCTCTCTTTTCTTGCTGCACTCATTAGCGCAGGAGCACAGAGCAGTTTTAAGATTATGATTTGGGTAAATGGAAATCAAAGGGGCCTTTTTGTCACACTTCAAAAGATTCAGCTAGTCCTTCTGCAGAGACTCAGGTTTGAAGCAAGAGTCAAAGATGGAGGGAATGGTTCTGGGTTTCTAAGTGGGGTGAAAGAGGAAAACGATGGAGCGTATTTACCAGGTCTGGACAAAATGAGAAAGAGAACTCCATCCATCCCGCTGCCCTTCATCCTGTATTCATCTGTTTTGATTTTTGTAACACCCACCCATCCATCCATCCATCCATCCATTTATAGTAAACAGTTTCTATCAGATAAAGCTCAGATTTTCTCTGCCTCGTCCTGTTGGTTCCTAACAACTTGTGACTGTCGTTGCTTTTTAACAGACTTTGAGATCATCTAGAACTAAATGTATCCAATGGTGTGATGGACAGATCTCATTTGGTCCTTTCTTTTATCCCTTTAAGCTTTATTTTAGCATTAAAAACTATTTAATGTATCTTGTCCTAATCTTTCCTTTTCCCTCTGTTTCTTCCATTAAATTGTTTCTTATCACGTGACAAAGCTCCATTCACTAAATCTCACTCCTGCCCTGCCATCCTTTCATCAACCCAATCTTAACCCTCACTCCCATGTCAACCCTCCCTCTTCGTCCCTATCTGTTTCTTTCTCATCGCCTGCTTATCCTCCTCCCGATCCAGTCAGCCTGATCTCATGTGTCAGTGTGCCAAATCTGCCTGTGTTTGTGAGCAGACGCGGCTTACGTAAAGAGCCTGAAATGAAGGGAGGTTAGAGCACAACAATCGCTCCTCTGCCCCGCATCCCTCCATGCTGCCTTCATACATGCAAGGCGCCAGGTGAGATTACATGAAGGCCTAGGTGATGAAAGCCACGCTGAGACGCGCCTATTGAGTAATCCGATACAGGACAGCTGGCTGACACACAGTTGAGTGTTAGCATGGTGTGGGGTAAGAAAGAGGGGTGTCAGAACCGCAGCGGAGTGATGAAAGCTTACAGTCATCTGTGCCATATGTGAGATTTGAAACTGCGTCCTTCAGTCTGCATGCACTCAGTTTGCCTCCTATGCTTCTGCTACAAATGCACATCTGTTCATTATTCAAAGTCCCTGAGTGTGTTTATGTGAGAGACAGAGCGGTTCCCTTGCCTCTGTGCCCACCACATTCATGCACTTAATGATTCAGCACACAAGGACTAACCATGCAGATATGGATTTTAATCTGCTGGACCAACATGTGCTCAGTCGTTCTGCAGGGCCTGGCAGAAGTGTACACACCCTCAACTTAAAAAAAAAACTAGAATGTGTTTCATTAAGAATTTATAAACAAAGCAGTACGTAAATGTGAAGGGGAAAGACGGCGATGCATAGTGACGACCTCCCTTGGCTGCAGTTATAGCCGAGTGTGTTTTTATGGTGCGTTATTACCAGCTTTGCTCATCTGGAAACTGAAACTGTTCAGTTCAGTCAGATTAGACACAAAGCAACTAAGAACCTCAATCTCCAAGTGTTGTCTGAGATTCTTGCTTGGATTTAAGTCTGGATTTGACTAGGCTGTCTGGCTGCCTGTTTAGAGTCGCTTTCTATTGGCAGTCAAAACAGCATGATGCTGCCACTACCAAGTTTCACCACAGGGACATGTGAAACACATGATTGTGTTTTACATGATGACCAAAATGGTCCCCTTCCCATAAGTACACATTTCTAGATTTGGGCTACATTAACACTGCAGGTCTTGATGCTCAATTCTGACTTCCTTTTTTTAAATTTTTTTGATCATACCATCAATTCAATCAAACTTGTGTGAACGGTTTACGACCCCAAAGCGACCCTCTTGAACAGAAGAAGTTTATTGTTGAGCAATGGGAGCTGACAGGATTGTCACAAGATAAAGGAAGCTAATAAAAAGAGGAAAGCTTCAACCATTGTTTATGTCCAGATTTATAGCGTCTTACTTGTCCTGGAGCACACTTATGTCTCATGCCAACAACACAAGGTGGATTAAATGCAACTTGACTGCAGGCACTTGAAAACAATTGTGCACTTGTCTGATTTAGTATCGCATATTACGTTGAGCTTTTCAGCCAGGTGAAAAAGCCGTATTTGGGTCATGTTCACCAGCTGTGAGAGTCTAGCCCAGGGGTGGGCAACTCCAGACCTCGAGGGCCAGTCTCCCGCAACTTTTAGATGTATCTCTACTTCAACACACCTCAGTCAAATAATGAGGTTATTAGCAGGACTCTGGAGAACTTGACTGCACTTAGGAGGTGATTCAGCTGTTGGATTTAAGTGTGTTGGACCAGGGAGACATCTGAGAGTTGCAGGACACCAGCCCTCGAGGACCACCCCTGGTCTAGCCCACCCCTGGCCTAGCCTTATAGTAGTCATGTCAACCGATTCTCCAACCCGAGCTGTGGCTCTCTACACCTCCTCCACTGCCTCTTGGCTACATCCCCAATCAATGCTCTACAGTTAACTTCTCATGCCATGAATGTGACTTCACATCTTATCAGCATGAAAACCGTATGAATGCTCCATACGGTTTCCATTTTCTGATTGAGAAGTGGACTTTATAATCTAAACCAGCTTTAAATGTCCCTACAACGTCCAGTCTGATGTGTTCCTTGGTCTACATCAGTGATTCCCAAAGATTTTCTATAAATCTATAAAGATTTATAGGTTACAATAAAATCCCCCCCAAAAAAGAAAAAAAAATCAACTGGGCACACACATCGTTCAACCAGACTTAAACCTATACACATATTTTGTTTTTATACTCCACTGAAGTTTATTTCACACTTCAGGTTGCAACAAAACAAACTACCTTCTTTTCAGTGAAACACTTTTGTGTAACTGTTTTTTTTCATCCCTAGTGTTTCCTACGCCCCTCCCCCCTACTGCGATGGCACTGCGCCCTCACCAGGGGGCGCACCCCACATCTTGGGAACCATTAAGATGTGGTTCCTAAGATGACCTGGTGTACATGATGCTGTTTCTTCACAAATGTTTTCTAACAAACCTCTGATGTTTGCATACTGAGATTAAATTACACGTTATATGACTATTTCTTAATAAGGAGACTTCTGATAAGTTTTCCACTAGATTTTATTTAGGGGCGTCAGAGTAAATGGAGCTGGATACAAGTGCATGCCAGAATTATTTGATTTATACTTTTTTCTTCCATTTCACAATTATTTACTATGTCATGTTGGTCAATCTTATGAAATCCAAAACAAAATGTGAAAAAATTGAAAGAGCATGAATCTTTTTTCAAGGTTGTGTGTGTGTGACGCTCCGTTGACGTTACCTTTTCCGTCTGTGCGCCTCTATAATCCAAATCAGCTCCACATGTTATCCAGGTTTAGGTCTGTGTGTTTTGTGTGTGTGGATGAGGATGTGTGTCAGTGTTGAGCACAGATCTCGCCTCAGGTGTTTGTGCTGATACGAGGCCAGCCCAGGGCTGGGTGGGTTGTGTTTTTACTGGTGAAACCTGTCCCACTCACTCCTCCGCACAGCAAAAAGGGAAAAGGCTGATGTAGGTCAACCTCTTGAAACCAGAGAGTTGAAGAAATCCCAATCCCACGATATCCGCTTAGGTTTTTATAGACTGAGAAAAACCTGGAAAATCCTGATTTGCTTGCTTGATTCCGGCGCTGTATTCCAAAAATTTGAAGAGATCCAAGAATCCACTTAGCTAAAAATCCGATTTGTGGCGTCTTGATGTGATTTCCTCCTGGCCGTGCTCAACTTTGCTTCTTCTCTCCTGGTTTTCATTCCTGTTCATTCTTTGTCTTTTATCTTTCATCCCCTCCACTTCCAGCTGTGATTTCCTGCCCGCTCGGCGCGATGCACATTTACTCCCCGACTCTGACTTAGTCGTTCCTCATGACCTTGGGTGGAAATTGAGGGAAGCGGGATTGTCGAGACAGACGTATCGTTAGAAATCTGAAACAAAAGACGCATGGACAGTGTGAAAATGCTGAAAACAAGATGTGCAGTCACATCTTTCACCCCAACTTCCCCCTCCTGTCCATCTCCCCTCTCTCATCCCAAAGGATGCAACTCAACCTCACCCTCCCTAACCCCCGTCACACCTCCTCCTCTTCCTCGCCTCTCCTTCCTCTCGCTCCCTTTCACCTGTCTGTCAGAAACAATCAATAGCTGCGAGACCCTCTTAATGCTCCTCAGCGGGCTGCATTGGCTTCGTGCACGCACACGCGTGGTCGTGCAACACTTTCACACACCTCCACAGTCGCTGCCACCACATTCAGTAAGTAGTCATGCAGTGATACTCTTGCACACACGCTGCCTCTTCCTCCCTGTCAGCACACACACACACACACACCCACACAGCTTAATGAAACAACTGAGCTATTGATCAGCTCCATGAATGTCAGACAGTTCAAAAGTCCCCCACAGCCTCCCACCCTCGCTGTTTGCCTGTCAATCAATTTCCAAAAGCCAGCTCTGTTAAAAAAAATAAAAAGATCTCGTCTATGCAAAGTGTGTTACATCCATGCGGTTTCTCTGCTCCAAACTGAGGAATCTGGGATGCATTTGTTTCCCGCTTGCTTACTTTCCTCTTTGGCAATTCCAATTTAGCTATTTAAGCGATAATATCGTCCCTCCATCCCTGTCTGACATGCTCTCCCGGGCTTTCTGTGATGAAAAGGTGGAATTACTAACCTTGTTTTCTGGATCATTCCTCCGTGACTCCTGGAGCAGTCACATCTCTCCGTCTCCGCGCCTCTCGCTCTATCTCAGCTCCGCAGAAAAACACCCATCTCTCTCTCTCACTTTCTCTCTCCCCCCTCTTCTTCGTTTTTTCCCTCTCTCTATCTCTCTCTGTCTATCCCAACACCCCTCCTCCTCCTCCTCGCTGCTCTCTCCCCTCAGTCGGTCTCGACAGCTGCAGCAGCGCTCTGTCTGCCTGCACTGACGCTCTTCCGTCAGGCTGTGGGCTGATTGAATTTTAAGTCATGTTAATCCTACTGAACAGGTACTGAATGAAGGAGGAGACGAAGAACGGAGAGAGAGAATAACAGGGACGCAGGCGAATCACAAACCTCCGCTCTCCCTCTCCAGGTTTTTTTTCAAAACTTCATCCTACTCTTCCTCATTATAATTTCATCCGTCTTCCTGTCCTCTTGGTTTTTCCTTCGTATTGTTGATTGACTTCATCTTCATGTGGCAAAGAAGAGCGTTATTCCCAAGTCGGAGCAAAGAAAAGGCATTTGTGATCCGTCTCCGCAGCACCAAGCTGAAAGAATGCACAAGAGAGGGAGGCATGAAGATGAGGAGCATGAGGGACGCTGGGACGAGGCGACGAAGGGTGGGGAGGGTGTAAGAAAAGAGAGAGAATCATGAAGAAGAGGAGAGATTAGGTGAGAGGAAGAACTGGACTCAGAGGAGGAGAAATTGAAGCTCGGAGTAACAGACTGCGGAGCAGAGGAGCAAATTACCTTACTGGGATAATTTATTCCACAATTACAATAATTTTGTTGCTTTAGATTAATAAAAGTCAAAATTAAGAAGTGTTAGCGGAAAATAAGATTAACATTTTGCCTTTAACGTAAGATTTGATCTCAACGTCATGTGAGGCACAGAAACGTTGCAGGAATGTAAAAGTAACACAAAGAAGGAAACATTTCAACTTTTTACTGGGGAAACGAGTTGGATTTACATTAATTACAAGCTTCAGCATGCATTTAAAAATTTAACATGACAACTTTTTATGGTTTTAGACAAAAAAAAATATAAAGATGAAACATCTAAAGATTTAGATGTCAACAGGCAGAATGACAGTTTTGGTCGGAGCATTATGAACGGCTGAAATGAATCAGTATGAAAATAAAAAACTTTACTGATTTAAAAGAAAAACATGAATTGGATACAGTGGACCTGTTCCTGTTTGCAGATTCATGTATTTGAATAATCTTGATTATTTGCAGAAGATTTGCCTATTGTGAGATTTTTCTAAAGAGCGTATTTAAAGTATTTGAAAGAAAATTCAGCTCAGGAATTCACTAGGTGCAATGCTGCTTGACATGATACTGGCTGACGTTTGCAAAGCAGCCAATCATGTTGTGCCTTTTTTTTTCTTTGGAGCTGATTGGCGGAACCCCCAAGAGCGGTGATAAAGGAAGCCCATGCTTCTTTTTTTTTTATCTCTAACTGCCTTGAATACCAGGAATCTAATGTATGAAAGGTTTATTGTGGATTCTTTTTTTATTCAGTCGTGGTCATAATTGTGGCTCATACATCCCCACTAATATTTAGTTGCATGTCCTTTACCAAGTTTCATGTCAATAACAGACTTCATCCAGTTGCCAACCAGCTTCTATCCTCATTCTTGTCTCATTTCATGGAAGCATGAGTTCATTAATTCGGTCAGGTTCCTGGTACAGACGGTTCTTTGAAGCATCTCTCTTAATACTACCCTATCTTATCCAGAACCACCTATGAAGTGTGTCTGTTTGTTGTCCTGTTGGATCACCTGGTTGCATCCTAAGTTGAAGAATTTGAGGATAGTTGTCGTCTTAATTATTCTATTGACTGAGCAGAATCAAAAATCCCCTAAAAGGGATTTGACTTGATTGGCTTCCAATCTCATTGGTGCTTGAAGGAGTTTTGGAGCAAAAGTATTTACTGTTCGAACTCATGCTAGACTTGAGTGTTTGAAACGCATAGTAATAATAAAAAATAAACAAATGTGTTCAGTATTATCATGGGAACAACTCAAACATGTCTGAAATTAAGTAAAACCATTTCCTCTGACGCTGGGTCTCCTTTCCGCGTTAGAGGAAAGCTATAGCTAAAAGCTAAGTTAATATTGGTTGAACTGAGGATCTTTGAATCTGTATTGGTTCAGAAAAAAACCTAATTGAATAAATTTACTATTTACCTCATGAGATCTTCACTAACTTCCGATAAATGTTGCAAACAAACCTTTTTATGCTGGCATAGAAACTACCAGGTGGAGCACCTCATGTTCTCTCTTGCCAGCTGTTTACAACTTTTAAAGTCTAGCAAATGCAGAGAAGTCTGGTATGAATTCACATTGATCCACAAGAAAAGCTCTTTAATGGACTACAAATTGTAAAACTCCCAAAAGCATAAAATATTGATATGAAAACTCTTTGGAAACCTTGAATTTTCAGTTGAATGGATTGAAGTGAGCATAGCTGCTTTGGTGCTGAAAGGTTTTGTTTCACTTTTGATCTGATAAATTTTTATCATTCTTTTGAGCTTTGGGTCCTAATCCTGCTGAAAAGATTCAAGACCTTCATTTCAAACCAAGGCTTCTCAACTCTTTGCAGCACATTTAAATTTCAAATGGTAATGTGCTGATTTAATTCGTTCCTTTTGATAGATTAAATAACTTCCCCACCAGGGGCCCTGCAGGATGAAGATCTACTTCACTTCCTGAGCTTCAGTGGCTCTTTTGTCCCAGAACTTTTTCACTCTAAAGCCTGAGACACATATCTTAGAAAGTTTGTGAGAATTTGTCTTATTTTGCTCCTCTGTTATTGACAGGTGATATACAGTATCTTTGTTCTTCATATTTTCCCTTAATCAATACTTTTATGTTGTCAGCTTTATCTGATTGCTGCGTCCTGAATTGATCTTGTTTTTTATTTACACACGAATAATGCAGCAGTGCGTTGCAGGACTGAGGTGTTTTACTGTTTTTGATTCAGAGCCATTGTGATTAGTTTTAATGAGATTTTTTAACGCTCCATAACATCCATTATCTTCTGCTCATATGAGTTTTGGTCCTAGAGAAAACAAGCATCCTGCTAGTCAGCAAAACGTTCCCCATGAGAGATCCTGACACCTTCCAGAAAGTTCCTCTGCTGTCATTCCACAAAATATAATATGGTCCAAAAAAAGGTCGCCCTTTGAATTTAGCCGAGCAAACAGGTTCAAGCTTCCTATTGGATAATTACTGCATTGACTACTGTCTTCCAGCTGTCAAGATAATGCAATGATTAGCTTCTCATTAAGCAACGATGTGGAAAGATGCATCCTGCGTTTGTGGAAACGATATTGGTGTGTTTAAGAAGGGAAAACATCTAAAGAGATGCACAATCGACTAAAACTGGGTTGAGAACTGTCCAACGAATGATTATAAACTGGAAGGAAATTGGGAAAACATCATCTTTGAGGAGGAAATGCTATTATAAAATAATCCTGAATGATCATAATCTGATCAAATAAACAGTCGGTAATATCGAATTGAATAAAAACAACAGTAGAACTCGAGGCTATTCTCAGCAGTGAAAGTTAGAGCATTACCACACGGTGTGTGAGACTGAGCAGCTGGGTAGCCTTAAGAAAACCACTAATCATTGACGCTAACTGGAGAAAAAGGCTACAATTCACAAGAGAGCATAAAGACTGGACTTCAGAGTGACGGAAAAAGGTCATGTGATCAGATGAGTCCAGATTGACTCTCTTCCAGGATAATGGGAGCATCAGGGGCAGAAGAGAGGCAGATGATGCACCCGGTGTCTAATGTGGGAGCAGTGTTATGATCTGGTTATTGCAGTTTGTCAGGTCGAAGTTCAGCAACATTATGAACTTTGACCTTTGAGGTCATTAAAATGACCAGGTTATTCAATCAATGGATTATTTCTTCCCTGATGACTTGGGGTTACTCCAGGATGATAATCACAATCATTGGGCTAAAATTGTGAAAGACTGGTTCACTAGAGCTAGGGATGCATGATATTGGATTTTTGGTTGATATCTGATATGCCGATATACTAAAACCCATTTGTCCGATGACTGATACCAATACTGATGTTTTTTTTCCTTTACCTACTTACTGAAACTGTCCTTCTCTACTGTGAATTAAAATACTGCATTATCTTTGTCAATTTAGCCTGCTACCAAAAGAAAAAGCTAAAAAGGAGGCTGACAATGATGCAACACTTTCAACTATTATGTTTAATGTCAAATTTACTCAATACTTGCTCTCTAATACAATGACAACACTCAAACAGTGCAGATTTGACATTGTGCTGTGCTGCTGGCATCATTGTCACTGGTTTGTCAAATAAAAACGCCTTTCATATTGGTGAGTTATTTTGACAGAATGGTTAAACTCCGATATTACATTTTACAGCTAATATCGGCCGATACGATACCCTGCCGATAATATTGTGCATTCCTAATTAGAGCATTAGGCATTATTTTCACACATGTATCAACCTCCAGAGTTCAGACCTCATTGGGAAGTTTTTTGATTTGTTGGAGACGTCTTTGCACAGCCGTCTGTCTCTCCCGTCATCAATACAAGATCTTAGGTCTAGACAATAAATCAGCAACAATGTAAATGTGGTGAGAGACGCGTAATCACTAAAAATAGATATCTGTAACTTCACTGAGTTCCGATCCAGAACCACACAGCATTCTGGGGGATGTAGGCAGAGGTAAGGCTTTAACTGCTCAACCTATTGGCCATCTAAGCCAGGTTGGTGGCAACAACTAATTCTGTCACTCTTTGGTTACCTAGCAACAGACTGTTTAGTAAGTTGTGGTTACCTAGCAACAACCCACTGAGTAACTGGCGCAGCAGCAGCTTAAGGTTTCACCACTTTGCCTCATAGCTGCTTAAAAATGAAAAATTGGCGAGGAGTGAAATGTGTGGATAAAAGAGAAAATGTAACACTATCAGTTTGGCTGTATTTTGAGATATTTAAAACAAAAAACTAATCAATAATTATCAATATTGAGTAATATGAAACACTTCTATTGTTTATTTTTTGGCTATATTGTCCAGCCCTACAAGATTTTGGTGAAAAATTTATGCAAGACTAGATGGAAATAAATCTTGTGACAAATTAGAAGCCACAATGGATACTGTGAACAAAAATTGACAAAGTATTAGATTGTGTGACCTTTTGTTTTTTGGTCAGGCAGTGTTTTTGGTTGTTAATAATTGGTTCCTTCCCTACTCTTGTCACTAAAATATCCTGATTATAAAAGAAAATCATATGTTTTTACATCTCTCTATAGCTAAATTCAGTCCGTTCAATTTAGAGGTGCCAAGTATTCTGATCTCGACTTTAGCCGGGGGTAAATTCAGGCAGTTAATTATACAAATAGGGATAACGATGCAGTTTTGGGCAGTCCCGTTGAGAAATGCATGCATAATTAACCCTTAATTGCTTCCAGAAAGAGAAACAAGTAGTTGTTTAAATAATTAAAAGACCTGAAGCGATAAGTTCAGATATGGCAGAGTTTAACTTTCACCAACATGCAGGCTGCTGTGTGAAGGAAGCAATATAAATGTTTAAACCATACACAGGGCTGAAGGCCTTATCATTCAATGCATAAATGATTGCAGCTCGCCTTTGCATAAAAGCTGCATGCGACCACTGATAAAAATAAAACATTTTTTTTTACGTCTTATAAAGGGTGTTGTTGCACTACGAAGCGGCAGCCTTCCTTCTGCCGCTGATG
This sequence comes from Xiphophorus couchianus, assembly GCF_001444195.1. Taxonomy (NCBI): domain Eukaryota; kingdom Metazoa; phylum Chordata; class Actinopteri; order Cyprinodontiformes; family Poeciliidae; genus Xiphophorus; species Xiphophorus couchianus. Next base: position 16,936,469 of record NC_040241.1, on the reverse strand, counting down.
GAGAGCAGAGATGAGAAGAATTAAAGAGTCAGCTGGTATGACGACAGGAAGCTAAAGTGCCTTAAGCAAGCTTGGGTCAGACCAGGATGCGAGTGTGAGCAGAGGACGATTAGGGAAGCGAACGCATAAGTGCCAACTTGTGAGGGCAGAGGTAGAGAAGAGAGGCCAAGCATCCCTACAGGCCATGAGGAAGATAAGTGGGGGGAAAAAAAGGAGGAAGGTTGGTGAAGCAAAGGATGGAGTGATAGGAAGGCAATGGGCGAAAAAGCTCAGGCGATAGCACTTCAAACGTTGGTTGATTTTCCCCACCATGTCGATAGCTGCTGGAAATGACCATTTAATGGGAAGCGTTTCTGGTTGCTGGTGTGTTGCCGTGTCACATTACTGAAGCAGAACCTATAACATCAGCGCTGTCGGATGTTGGAATTAAGTCATTTCCACCATTCACACGTGGAGTTTGGTGTGCTGACGACATCAGAGCGGTGATGAAACATCAGAGAGAAATTAACGGGAGGGGAAACCGTCATAAGTGGAGATTTGGTTGCACTGGATGCAGCTCCGTTTTCGCTAAGGTTTCCTTTTTTCTCATGACCACCCCCTGTTTACCTCTGTTGACCTTCACCACTATAGTGGAAAACTGCTGACTTGACTCTTTTCCAGTCGTCGACAACCTTCACAAAGAGGATATGCGACAGGAGGTCATTTACTTAACGAGTTGTTTGGATGTAATGATGAAAGTTTAGTGGAAGGAAAGAGTAGGATAAAAATATGTTTGCCATGCAGAGTATTTTACAGCAGGGGTTTTAAAGTGTAGGAGATATCTGAAACAAACGACTACATTATTGCTAATATTTCTGTAATGTTTTTTTCTGTTTCTGATCTTGTGGGGTTGATTTTCTTTAGCTACACAAAGCACCACATACAGCTCTGCAAAAATTAAGAGACCACTTAAAATGATCAGTTTCTCTGATTTCACTTTTCATAGGTATATGTTTGAGTAAAATGAACATTGTTCTTTTGTTCTATGATCTACTGACATGTCTCCAAAATTCCAAGCACGAATTTAGTACTTTCATTCCAGTTAAATTACGTTACTTCAACCCTTTTTAACTCAGGAAGAGTTCAGAAATCAATTCTTGATGGAATAACCAGAAGAGTTTTAATGGGGTTCAGTACAATGGTCTCTTTTTTTTTTTTCCAGAGCTGTGTGTTGGCTAAAAATGTGAACTGCTTTCTGCTGTGATTGCAGCTCATTTAGCCTCCTGTCAAAAAAAAAAGGAAAAAGTCCAAAGACTTCATCATCCACCTTGAATGTTTGGTCTCAATATGATGTCAGAGTCAATATGGTAGCATAGCGTCGTTAGCTAGCACCTGTTGGCAGACAGCAGTTTGGTAGTGGAGCATCTTCAGATCCATCCCACGAGAATCCAAACTTTAAACCTTCTTGACCAAAAGTGTCAGCGACGAACCTGTTTTACAAGCCACATTTGAAGTACCGTAATTTCACCACACTTGGCTCCATCTGAAAAATTCCAATGGCTTTCCAGCCAGTATCGGGTTATTACGGTAATTTAACTCCCGATGCTGCAGGGAACATGTTTTTCTTCGGTTTAATCTGATGAAACACTCTTTTAATAGACGGTAAATTGTGAAAATACCTGCTAGATATCGAAAGCTCCAGTTGTTATGGAGAAATGGGCAAAAATATTTACTCACAGGACTTATTTTGCTTAATAATAAGCAAAAGTATCCAAGAAGAGATTTGAAACCTAGGCCTGTTTCAGAGGGTTAAATAATCATGCTCATACTTCCTCGTGCTTTTATTCTTATATTTGTCAGACCAGACTCTTATCACCTTACTCAACGTCGCGCTGGGTAGAAAAAATACATTTTGTCTTTGGCAAAGGTTTGTTGAAATTGTCCGCAGTTCATTTTTCAGTTTTTTTCCCCTCAAGTTGCACATGGGGGTCATGCCACACACTTTGAAAAGCCCAAAAGTACCAGAGACCTAATGACTTGATTGGTTAATAAACTGACCTGAGACTTGATAACCAACAATGCAGATGAGCTAAAGGCCATTATTAAAACAACCTGAGCTTCCTGATCACCTCAGCACAGCCACATGATGATAGAAATGCATTTAATTGGTTGACATAAATAAAAACAAATATAATTTTATGAGGTTGATGTTGCATCATAAGTTTCTGAAGAAAGATTTTTCAACAGATGTAAATAAACTGAAAGGCTTAAAATATGTCACTGTGTAAACATTTAATGTAATGTTTCAATTTTTAATTTGAATTTAGCTCTACAGTAACGTTCTAAAGCATTGACATGGATGTTTATACTCCTGGTTTCTCTGATCAGATATTTTTGTCTCCATCTTTGCCGCCATTATTTTTTCTGCACTTCAATCAGCATATTTTTACTCTCCTTCAAAGCAAGGTCAACCAAGGAGACGTTTGATAGATAATTTCATCCAGTCACATGTTGTTTACAGCTCTGTTTTCTTCCTTTGTTGATTCACAGTTAAAGTTTTAGTTGTGTTGCTGTCAGTAGATGACCTTGGAGAAGGAGGGAAAAAAGTGACCTCCCTCTTGATGGATGATTGATGAAGATGTGAGCTTATTCAGGGCGACCCACAGTTGGTCGGCTGAAACTTTTTCTTACTGGAAATCTTGAGGGAGAAGTTCAGAGACTTCCTGTCCTGCTTCTGACCCACAGATAAATCCAGTTAAAGTAAAGCACACAGGAGGAGTGGGGGGTGTTTTCTCTGTAGCAGTGACAGCCGAGCAGTGAGACTGGCAGGATCTTTAAAGTGAAGCCGCACTTAATCAGGAGGAGGACAGACCTGTTCGACTTCATTCTGGCCAAATTAGCCTGCAAAGTGAGCGTCGGCTGGGGAGTCGGCCTGCTGACCCAGAACACAGCTGATCAATGTACTTCTGCCTAAATTGATGGAATGGTGAGCTCTCTGGTTGTGTCAATCAACCAGGAACATGTCAGTGACGAGTATTTATGTTGCTCATCAGTGGATCTCTCCAAGAAAGTCATGTTGCTAAGCTGGGACTTCGTGGATTTACTCAGAAACAAGAGTGGAGTTTGTAAACCACAGTGTGGTAAACAGTTTTTACTGCTCTGTAGGTTTTCCTCAACTGTTGGAACCGTTTTCAAGAAACCATGGTGGCGTAGTTTTTCCATCTTCCCTAAATTTCACTGCAGAGCCAAATCAGACATTTCAGGGTAGAAATAGTTCAAACTCTTCAGCAGTTTGTATTTTGTATTTTCCAGCACAATCAAGTAACCAAGTTACCTTCAGATGTTTTGAAAATGCAGTACATATCAAACATGACAATTTGATGTCGTGAAATTGGGCCTCTGTGTCTTTAAGAACCTCCTTCTCCCTCTAACACTCATTGGCTCCTTCATGGTGCTTTCTCAGCTTTGAACCGCAACTTTAATGAGGAGCTTTGGTCAAATAGGAGGTGCTGATCTTCAGCCGACTCCCTCAGAGAAAGGAGAACTGATGACTTAAGAGCAGAACAAACATAACCCAAATCATTTACAAGCATCACTTGCAAAAGTCTCTTCCAAAGTTTCAGCCCTTACAAGCCTGATTGTATGAAAAGAGAGTCTATTTTAGAAAAGTCAACGTTATCATAGTTGCATTATTTTTTTCAATAGAAATGTGAAGCAGTAAGTCTTATTGAAGGCGTTCAAGGATGAGTTGTAACTGATCCGTCACCAAAATTTATAAATGGTAAAACTGTCACAATTTCTGAAGAGTTGATTTAATCTCAGAACTCTGCACAACAGTGGGGTCTTTTTATTCCAAGAAATATAAAAATATGTATTTTTGATGTCTATTAATTTTTAAAGGCACACTAATCTTATTTAAGTGAAAAACAAAAACTTCTGATCCTCAGGAGTTTTAGTTTTTAGGCTAAATCTGAATTAGGCAGACTCTCGAGTTTAAAGGACTCCTTGAAGTTGCATGAAAAAATCAAAGCAGCAGAGGGAGAAACATTAAAACATGATAAGTCAATTTCACATAATGTCCCTCATTTGAGGGCAAGGGAAAGATGGTATTTTGGTTTGTAGACTACATTAAAACCCAACTACTCATGTTGAATATTAATATTTACAGTCCGAACTTTAAACTGCATTTATAAAATCAGTTAAAACATTCATTAAAGGAGGCACGACCCTCCTCTTTGAAACAATCTGGGAATAATGGTCTCCTTGGTCTGATTTCACGTTTAATCGCATTCTAGACTTGGGAGGCATAATCTACATACTGTAAGCAGCTCGGTTTTTGAAGAAATGCACAAGAAACATTAAATAAATGCAAATTTATTTAATGTTTTGTTGTTCTCCCAGTTTAAACTCCTCTACAGTCCACTATTTGAGCTGACTTTTCATTATAGTACAAGAGTAATTGGTGTTTTTGTTTGCGGACGCAACATTTCAACCCATTCACCCGTGATGAATGTGTTTTGCGATGCCTATATTCAAAGATGATTAGCACAAACAACATTAAAGCAGAGTTGTTGTGGTTTTTAAATTGGTTCAGATTATTGCTGCTCCACCACCTTGTACAGTTCGACCTGACCACAATCAGAAACCATAATCTGTCGTCTCTTTCACATCCTCTGAAAAATATCAAGCAGCCAATTGGATCAGCAGAAACTTCCCCAACACCCTCATCCCCTCTCAGCCCTTTCAGAAAGTTATTTACCACTGATGGGTTTTGACTTAAAATGTACGACTGGCTGTGGAAATATCCTTTCTAATGCATGACTGTTTTTGACTGAAAGTATAAAGGTTTGCACTGAGAAGTTTACACAAACACGTGTGAGGGGAAAAATAAGATGTCTCTCTGTTTAGGTGGCTGAGATTTTCCATATTTTCTCTCTAAAATGAAGATTTAAAGCCTTTTGAACAGTTAATGCAGGATGCGGCAGCATTAAAGCGCTAAGTCAGTCCTAAAATTATTCCTTTGTACAGCAAAAGCCTGAAACATGCACACATGGAGCTCTGCAAATCTTTAACGAGAGCAAAGAGTCCTGCAGCAGATGGTGTGACCCCGACAGGGTCCTAATCTCAAAATAAGGTGGCAGATCCAACTGAGTGTCTAAATCTATTGAAACATGGCTTCTGCAGTTATGCATAAAGAATCCAGGTTTTTTAAAAAAAAAAATTATTTTAAAGATCATACCTTAAGCTTTCTGCATTTTGGTGGAAATTGAAAAATGCCATGAAATGTCCGTTGCTAAACTGAACGACCCGGTGTTAGCCTCTTCGAAATGAAGTGTGGACATTTCTGTCGGTATGAGTCAGAGGTTTGAGAAATGTTGGCTAAATATGGCGACCACAAACATGTCAGGCTGAGTAATCGTAGGTTTCAGTGTGCAAAAACACAAATTTAAAGGGCATATTTATATCATTTTCAGTGCCAGAAATGCTACAAATCGTGACTGTGCCAACATAAATAATTAATATCTGACAGTTGCTGTTTTTCAAAAGAGACTAGACATTTTAGAAAACATTTATCTGATGTTTTGGAGGCACAACTTTGATACAAAATGTTAAACATATATGAAACGATAATTGGTGGAGGATTATGAACCAAATTAACCTTTGCTTCCAGGAACATAACAAAATACTTAAAATAACTGGGAGCTTGAGGTTTTGGAGGTGGACTATTAAGGTGATTGTCTGTGTTATGGAAAAGCATGAAGATTCAAAATGCTTCGTTTTTCCATGGTTTATACTCTTTACTTAACCTTCTATCAGTACAAAATGTTTGTACTGATTAAATCAGTAACAGCTTTCTCCTTACACACCTGCTGTGCTTTTATCAGTGACATTTAGGTGCAGCAGCAGCTCCTTTTTCCCCTTGTGTCAGAGCCAAATGAATGACATATATCACTTCTTCGACCATTTGAGGAGTCTTTTCTTGAAGCAACTTTGTAGAGGAAAATTACTTGAAGGTAGCATGAGAGTGATGTGTAGAAAAGACTTTATAGTTCAGTTCTCTACTGCTGTGCTGGCCTACAACTACTTTGGTGACAGTTGGATCAGTGATTTTATCAGTCGCAGGTTTTTTTGCCCATGCAAACTCAGCGTAAGGTTCCTCAGTAGGGTGCCGGTTTGTCTAGTCTGACATTTATCCCAACTTCCAGCTCACTTGACAAATAAATCCTCATCACGTGACACTCATATTAGAGCTGCAGGCGATGCAATTACTACTTTCATCTTGGATAACTTTTGTGTGGCCCACTAATGGCCAAGTCAGGACTTTGACAGCTTTCCACTGGTATACTGCTTTACATATATACAGTATGTGTGTGTATGTTTGTCAACTTTAGAAAAGGAAACTGTCTCCCGACATAGTGTGGGAACAATCATCTTATCTTAAATTTAGACAAAAGAAAGGAGATGATTGTAGAGTTCAAGAAACACAGGAGTAAGTCGGACTCTGTTTCCATCACTTGAGAAGAAGTGGAGCTGGTGAAGGAGTGTAAATAAATGGTATATGTACTATAAATAATTTGGTGTTTTCCCTGTACTACAGTCTGTTGGAGACATAACAGTGAAGCGTCGACAAGAAGGGACAAAGCAGACTGTGCTAGAGAAAGCTCTCCAGTGTTTGCAGGGAGATGCTTCAAATGTTCTGTTGTGAACTGTTTACTTAAAAAGGCGATGAAGAAATCTGGTTCTGTTCTATAGAACATTCTTTGCAAAATTAAAAACATTACAGACAAACCTGAGCATCTTCTTCACGAGAGGATGTCTTCAGTCAGAGGCTCCTTCAGTCCCGCTGTAAGACAGACTGCTACAGGAAATCCTTTCTGTCCGCAGCCATTACTATCTACATCAACTCTAAGGAATCTTGAATAATGAGTTGTATTTCATTTTAATGTAAGATCAAAAATGTATATTTGAATTGAACTAAAACATGTAATACCTATAGAAAATAGCAATCCCAAGACAAAGTAATAAAAATCGCAGAACATACACTGTCAGCAGCATATAATAACCCACACTATACGTGATTTCAGAAAACACATTTTTGCTTCACATAAACGAGGATTGGAGCAGAAACGCCCCACTTTCAGACGTACATCTCACACAAGACTGGATTACTGGGACACACACCCACAGTCAGACACTCGCCCGGCTGTGTTGCGAGGGGTAAATGATGGGGAGGATTGAATCGAAGGGTAGACCTCCTCCCCGCTATTTGTCTCAATAGAGGGATAATGAGAGACGAGGACACACTCACACAGCCACATATGTGCGCAACAGCCACACAACACACTGCCTTGTAATTTTGCTCTTGGAACCATTTTCATGTCATTGTGCTTTTATTCATTTCCCTTGCATTAGTAATAGTGTCACCAAATGAATTCCCAGTTACTGCTGGCTGTACCAGTCATGAGCCTCAGCAAATGAAGTAGGAACAAAACATGCATGGCCTCATTTGTCGGTATGGCTTTATGTCTAAAACTTCGACAGAGTCAGACATCAAATTGAGTTCACTTCAGGGACCTGCCGTTTGGTGCATAATCAACAAATGCAAGCTGAATCTATCCAAAAGTGGGTTGTTAAATGCATTATGTGGCCAAATGTACAAATGGAAATAGAAATAAACACGAATGAGCTATTAGCTTTGCTTATGGGGTGCAGCGCAAATGTCCATGCACAGAAATTTAATGTGCTGTTAGAAAAAACTGTTAAATGTCAAAATACGGATTTGAGAGGTGGAAAATAAAAAGGCTTCAAATTGGATTTAGTTTGCTCTCCCCAAAATATGCCTTGGTTTCTTGGCATTAGTTCAGTGGTGGAAAAGCAGGGATGCGTGCCTAAGAGAGAACGACAAATTTACACCCGCCTAATTACTGGAAAATAACAAATCAATGAAGAACTATGTTGTTTTTTTGGACAGTGTTTCTATAATAGGTGCTGGAATATATAGTTTTCCTGTTAATGTGGCAAATTTTCTGCTCATTAAACATGTATGAATGCACATCCACACACTCCAGTAGATTCTCACAACCTCACAATAAAACTAGTAACTTTTATATAACGCTACAAGAAGTTAGCCCCAAGGCTGCTAGCTTAATGCTAACGTCTGTGCTGAAGATTAGCATTAGCTCTACAGCTGACTTGATATTTAAAAACTCAAGGTGTGTTACAGGTGCTATGGTAACACCACTGGGTCAAAATAGTGTCACTGGTCCAGTTTGTAGTAAGCTTCACTAGAGTTTGAAACATCAGTATGAAGGGACTGTAAAGTGAAAAATACCATGTTTTCATTCTAAACGGTGCAAACGATGCATGTGTTCGGGTTTTCTCTGTTCAGGCTAGAAAGGAAACATTTTCGTTTTGTGTTGTAACGTGCAAGAACAGGTGTTTACCAAACTATTACGTCAAGATATTTTTTTTGCAGATTAGACTTGTATTGGACTGAAAACTAGGCTCAGGATTTTAAGATGAATCCATCCATCCATCCATCCATCCATCCATCCATTTTCTTCCGCTTATCCGGGGTCGTTTCGCGGGGGCAGCAGCTTCAGAAGGGAGGCCCAGACTTCCCTCTCCCCGGCCATTTCTTCCAGCTCCTCTGGGGGAATCCCGAGGTGTTCCCAGGCCAGCCGAGAGACATAGTCTCTCCAGCGTGTCCTGGGTCTTCCTCGGGGCCTCCTCCCGGTGGGACGTGCCCGGAACACCTCACCAGGGAGGCGTCCAGGAGGCATCCTGACCAGATGCCCAAGCCACCTCAACTGGCTCCTCTCGATGTGAAGGAGCAGCGGCTCTACTCTGAGTCCCTCCCGGATGACTGAGCTTCTCACCCTATCTCTAAGGGAGAGCCCAGCCACCCTACGGAGAAAACCCATTTCGGCCGCTTGTATCCTCGATCTCGTTCTTTCGGTCATGACCCAAAGCTCATGACCATAGATGAGGGTGGGAACGTAGATCGACCGGTAAATTGAGAGCTTTGCTTTTTGACTCAGCTCTCTCTTCACCACGTCGGACCGGTACAACGCCCGCTTGACGGCAGACGCTGCAACAATCCGCCTGTTGATCTCCCGCTCCCTTCTTCCCTCATTCGTGAACAAGATCCCGAGATACTTGAACTCCTCCACTTTAAGACGAAGATCTTATTAAATCAGAGTGCAGAAACAGTTGGGAATCCATTTTTAGGCCAAGTATGAGATTTTCACAGTACAGCAGACCCCCAACTATTCCTATCTCCGCATTCAATGAGTTTCTTTTAGGAATGCAACTCTAAATTATTGTTTTCTTTTAATTACATCTTGAATTTTTCAAAAGTAAATGCAACTGGAAAACTGAAATACCAAAGATTGGCTACAGGTAGACTAATTGTTAGTTTCAGCTGCAGTGTTCAGATGGTTTCCGATGTGTATTAATGCATATTAAGGAATATTTAGTGATGCTGAACTATGTAAATGTGTTTTTAGAGCCCAGATTTTAACTATTTGTGGTTGGATGTGGTCAATAACCTCCTAATATCAGGGCTCCACTGTATAGCTTTATACTAAAATATTACAATTACTTTCCACCACTGTTTTTGCTCAAAGATGTCCAGCTGACCAGCAGTAGGCAGCAATATATAGGATAGGGACTGTGCTGCTTTACTCTATTCTCCAATTAGTCAGAAAAGCTTGCACTTACTCAGGAATTGGTTTTAAATGATAAAAATAGCAGAAGGAAAGTTTTAGTAGAAACTATTTTAATGTCTGATTGATGCTTAGTGCATAAATGTAACAAAAAAGGTAAAATCTCTTGACTCGTTTCCATCACTTGTTTTGTACAACACTGCTGTTGGGAAATGGGATAGTTGTCTGCCGTTTTTTGCCAAATTGTTAGGAAAGAGCTGACAACTGGAACAACCTTCATCTAAAAATGTTGGAAAATGCAGCCAAAGTTCAATCTCAGAAAATCCTTCAGAATGCCTTAAGACAAAATCATCTAAATAAATCCTGTAAATTTGGAAACACTCTGAATCTTTAGCCTCTGAATACTTCTGAGTTTTAACAGATTGATATTAAAATCAAATTGTGATTGGATTACAGTGTCCATAAGCAAGTTTTATTTACATTAGTCTAAAAATGTCTGTTCCAACTTGCATGTTTAAGTGATTGCATGCAGGAGTGGGTTAGTCAGTGCCAGAGTGGGCCCTTTGGCTCGGCTTACTGGCGCGTCTGAGTTGGCATGGCCGCGGTTCACCTCTGCTCCACTTGCTGACGAGGCTTCCAGAAAAACTGCTAACTTCTGGAGTAGCTGCTGCCAGCTCTCCCAACGAGCTGCAGGCGCTGTTCAGGGAGGAGACGCAGGAGTCCAAATCAAAGATCATTAAAGACCTAAATGTGTAAAACTAATTACCGACTCGCAAGTCGGATACAATCACAGCGCTATAAACATATTCCCATAAATAATGCATGATGTTCTGTGAGAAAACCCAGACAGTTATAGTACACACTGTGCAGAGGAGGCGACTCTTAGTCATCGGGTGTCCTGGGCTCCAGTTTCTCTGAAAGTCGGCAGTTTTAGCTTTAAAGCTGTCTTCCTGAGCCATATTTGGGGAGGATGGATTAAATATGGTGCGCTCGTTGAGTCAACATTTCCATTTGGGTTTTTAAATAGTATTTCTTTGCTCAATATTCATTGGTACAGAAACGTGGATGAATCACCCTCTCTCTACGGAGAGCACAGGGAGCCCTTTAGACGTGATGCATTACTTTGACAGAGCCATATTGAGAGTTAGGCCATTATGGTGATGGTAAATGGAAACATGTTGAATTGAACTTTGTACCAGTTTTACCCTGAATGTGGTGAGGACTCATAATTTACCTTGGAACAGAAAATTGGATTTTATCTATTTCTGCTTTATCTGTCTTCTAAAGTAGCTGTAAGGTAATAACATGTGGTGTTGATTTTTAATCTTTCTGTGATGGAGCAGCAGGATACAAACCAGCCTCTCCAGTGTGTTAATATCTATCAAGGCTTTTCACGCTTCCTCACCTTACAACCACAAACTGCGGCTCATTTTATTGGAGTTTTGTGTGATAGACCATCACAAAGTATTGCAGAGTTGTGAAGAAATGTAATCGTGGTAAATGTTCAGCTTTTCTGTGAAGACCTCAGAGGTTTGTTAGCGAGCAACCGGCATCATAATGATCAGGGAAAAAGCTGTGAAGAAGCAGAGCTAGTTTCTGAAATAATATTTCAAGCTTTATATGTTTTACACGTCTTCTATTGTACAAATGCAATCCTATCAAGATGGCGTCCTCCTCCTAAACTGACCAGGATATCCATGGTAACTCTGGAGGAGCTGCAGAGAGCCGCATGTTTTTGTGGAAACCTTTGAGAAAGATCTAAGAAGTACGATTTGGAGGAAAAACGGCCATGAAATTCTGCTTAACGGTCTAAACGTCTCATCCGCATGATAAAGCATGGTGAAGGCAGCATCATGGTGTGGGGGTGGCTACAGGAGACAATAGCAGAAGAAATGTTTCAAACTCAAGATCCCTTGAATCAAATCCGGTTTGCTGTAATCATTTGTCGACCTTCATTAATAATCAATTAATTAAGTTGAAAGAGAAAACGTTTGAAATTTTAAATGTTTTGATTTATTTAGCAGGGACATTAATAAACATTTCTGTAACTGCGCCAGATTCTGTAACATTTTCAAATGTGCTTTTTGTCCTCTGTTGTCTCTGGACAACGAGAAATTTCTCTCGCTAAAAGACATGTTGAACCTCACTTCAGCCGCTGCCATGGAAATTATGTTGAACAGATCAACAGGAATCGCTGGCCTGAGTAGAAGAGGACCAACAGAACCTCCTTCAGAAATGACTTTGATCTGAACCTCATCGCCTGACGCTTATCTGCTGACTTTAATCTTATGTAGCAGGTGGAAAAATTATTCATTTTTCATGTTTAGATCAAATTAAACTAATAGCAGTTTGAAGTCAGACCTCTAAGTCTCACCGCCTTTTTCATGTTTTCTTTCGTAGATTTTTTGGCCAAAAGCTCCTCGTCTCAGATTTAAAGTAGCGTTGGCCTAATCCTTAAAATTAACAGGCTCTCTAATGTCTCTGAGAATGCAGTCAGGTTGAAATTAAAATATTTTTTACATGTTTCAGTTTCTAAAGTATTGCCCATGGACTGTACAGCTTCAGATGTGTCAGGATTATTGAACATATTCCTGGGTTTTCTGTGAAATTTAGCTCCAAATTATAATAAATAGGGAAAAACTACTTAAAACAATATTGGCTTGTGTTTTTAAAGCGTCCAATCCAGGAGCCCCATCCATTTTCCTTGTCACTGATTGGCTAAACACTTAAGAGGTAGGAAGATGTTCGCTGCTGTCGTAGTGCCAGAACCCGTTCTGCTGTTCATTATAAAATATATTAAGGTATTTTTAGATTCTAAGCTATTAACCAGTTATATACTTTTCAGATGGAGAATAAAATATTCACAGGTAGTTAAAAACAGGGAGTCCATTGTAGTTAGGGCACAAAATGACAGAAAATTATTAAATTTGTGTATTTTCTGTCACCAACTCTGGTGAGCAATTAAAACTCCTTTACACAAATTCTCAAAGTTTTTGGAAAGGCATGAAAAATATATTCCAACTTTAAGTTTCCTCTAATTAATTTCACATTCTGCTTGCATCCCAAGTAGGTACATGATCTGTAAAATATATGAATCCAATGTTTTACTCAAAACATTTCCATTCCGAAGGATAAAAAAAATGTTGGTATTTCCCAGCTTTATGTTTTTATCCTGCTGTCTAAATGTTGTCTGTCCATCCTGTTGACCCATCTGCGCGTACGAATGTTTGTCCATCAACCTCTTCCTGTGTCCGTCCTGCTTCCGTCTGTCTTTCCCTCCAGCTGTCCATTTTTGTCCATCTGTCTGTCTGTCTGTCTGTCTAATCCATTGCTGCTTCCTTCAGTTTGTCCATCATCCTTGTGTCGACCTGTCGGTCAGGTTTTTTTTTGTTGGTTCCCTTTTTAAGTGTAATCTTTGTTGAAAGATTAGCTGGAGTGAATTTTTCTTTCTATACTTTGGGAAATTATTTAGGAGTGGACTTATTTAGAGTCTGAGAAAGTAAGGAATTTATGACATAAAAATCTAGAAATTTAGGCAATTTTTTTTAGTGTCTCAAATGTTTTACAGTGTCCATAAAACATACAAATGAATATTAATTCAGGTGGATATATAAACATGAATAAAGAGGAAAAACCTGAAAAGTACAAATGTGATTATAGAAACTCAAATCAGTTGACTTTGTTCCATCGAAAAGTTTTAGAAGCGACGATGAGTTTTACAAAAAAATATGAACAATCTGGAGAAGACGGACACAAAAGCAAAACATTTTTGCTTTACTAGCGACAAACTTCATGGACGAGGAGTTTGATCACATCACACAGACAAGTCAAGTTTTTAGCAGAAGTACCACTGAACTCGAATGAGTTTCTGTCCATTGGGGTCATCTGGTGGGTCACAGATTACTGTTTCAGACAATCCTTTTAGTAGAAACATGTTTTATTTTACTCAGCCGCCATCTTGGATTTTTTTCTGAGATTCTTACAAAATATCATTTTATTTTATTTGAGTAAAAATACCTCACAAGAGATAGTAACTCTAGCGAAGCTCGTCTCGATCTATCAGTAAATTTGTTTTGTTCCATTTAATGTTTTTACACGCCTTTTAATATGCTTTATAAAATCCTTCACTGGGTAAAAATTGCCAAAAAAAAGCTCACTATTCTAATGTAAATGTGTTTTTTGTTTAACCTTCACATTTACAGGCTGAGATCCATTCCCAATTTCTAAGAACTGACTCTAAAATGTATGTATCTGCCCAGGATTAAGATTTATAAACCGGGTCTCCTGCTGTAAATCCCGTCTGTGCCAGAAACAGGGCTGGAGATAAAAGTGCAGGATTTGGTTTTTCTTCCCTCTTAGTCGGAAATGTCTGGCAAGTTAAGCACCATGATCAGCGCCGACTTCAGCACCCTGGACAGCGCCGGCTCACACCGAGGCAGCAGAGAGAAAAAATGGTTGAAAGGGTTTGTCTGGTTTTATCAGGGACGATGAGTGGAAAACTATCTGAATGTTTTCTAGCTTAAAATCACTTATCTATCCCTGTGCATTACTAAAAAATGTATTTCAGAAACCAATAAGTCGTAATGTTTATCTGCACACGGAGTTTAGATAAATTCAGAGGCAAGCCGTATGAAATGTCAGCCTGGAAAGAGGTTTTTCTCTCTCCCCACCGTCACCATACTGTCTTATTTACGGTGGAAATTTTTCTGCCCACTGCTGAAAATTGTTCTGTCATGGAGGTGTGATAGGAGTTATTACCGGAAAGATCTGCGATCAGATTTTTTTTTTATTGTGCCGAGATGGGGAGGAGGGAAAAAAGCCTCATGGCAAATGTCAAACACTGTTTCCAGATTTAATTTGTGGAGCAGCCATGAAATGGCCATGCACAAAGCTGTTATCTTTCCAGCGTGGGCAGATGTTGCGCGCTTGTGAGGGGGTGATATTCCTCAGAAAAATTAAATATACAGACCTCTGTTGCTTTTCATTTATCCTTTCTGTCTGTTTTTAAGTGCAGCTTGGAGCGACATAGACAAATGGGAATAGATGTCTCTTTAGGTGTGACAGACGTTTAATAGAAATGTTGAGGAAGAAGAAAAGATGCATTTATGAGAACAGTAGCGCAAAGGTCACAGTCAGAGCTGACTGGCTTGTGTCAAAACAAGGAAAGGAAGAAACGTTTGGACATATTTAAGAAATAAGTTCTGGTCCATGAACAAGACTTGCCATTGTCACGTTCTTTGGGTTTTTTCATCAAATAATTAATGTATTTGTTGTATTTAACTTTCAAAACAGAATCATGCAAAAACATCTAATTTGTTTAAGTCTGTTTTGTTAGGTTCAAAACTTTGTGCTTTACATTTTTCACCAACAACATTCCATCCTTTGTTTTGCAAAACTTTAGTTTTTCTTCATTTTAAAACCTAAAAGTAAAACTAAATGATGGATTTAAAAAAAACCCATAATTTTCTACTGTATTTGTCAAAAATCTAATTTTCCAAAGATTATGTAACATTTGCAGCTCCAGACAACTTTTATTTATCTTGACTGAAAGCACAAATGGCTCTTTGGATTGGTAAAGTTGCAGACCCGAAGAATAACCTTTAATAGCGTCCCAAGAACTACATACTTCCACAGAATCCTCCAAAAAAACCTTCTCCATCCTTCTTCCAGTCCTTAAAATGTACACAAGCTGGAAAATCAAACTCCTGTGATTCAGCAAGGATCAAGAGCAAAAGAAAAACAACATATTGTTCTTGAATCAGAGAACTTCCCTGAGGAAATCTTTGTCTATATCCTCTGTATTTCTCACATGTTGGAGCTTTAGCTTAACCTTTGCCTTAAATTAGGGTCGAATTACATTTCCCCAACATCTACTTCACTGATGCTGAAGCCAGGAAAACTCATCACAACCCAGTTATTCTCACTCTGCTGGCACATGTTAAAATCCAACACTTGATTCTTCTGCATGTGTCAACTTGTGTAAACAAAGATATGCTTTCCTTCTGAAGTTTGCTGCCCTCGTGACATAAACGCCGCTTGCTTCCAGCAGGCCCCATTTGTTGCACCAAATACCAGCCGGGCAGGAAATGAGCCACGAGTGGAGCCCTGCGGCTTCCTGCCATAACTCCACCTTTGTTGTGACTGGTCACCTGCTGCCTTTCAGGGTGGAGATGTTGAGAGCTTGTTTCTTAGGTCTTTCCCCTGAAACATGATACACATCAGTTCACAGGAACACATTTTCTACTTCAGTTGCGTTGGAACATTTTGTTTCTCGCTGTTTGATATTTTGTTTTTTCTCCGTGTGTCATTCAAGGTTTTGCATCTTCTTTTTTTAAACAAAGCTTTTAGAAAGTCTGAGGTGCCTTCTGCCTTAGCAAAGAATTTGTTTTTTGTTTGCTAAATATTTTGCCCCCATTATTGAGTTATTTTTCTATTTGAAATTAGATTAATTTTTTGTAAGATTTGTTCAGATCCGGAGCGCTGGGCGCCTCAGTTGGTGCAGAGGTTAAAGTCCTTGATGTGGTTTTAATGGGTTTGATTCTTGGTCTGAATGTCCTTTCTATTTCCTGTCCATTTACTTTACAAATGCAGCCTAAAAAATCTTTAAAGAAAAATAAATGTTCAGATCCACGAAACAGAAAAAGTCAAGACTGCAATGAACAGGTATTTCTGAGAAGAATATCTTGGCTGCCGATCTCTCCATCTAGGACGTATAAATGTCTAAAGTCAGGAAGAGGGCAGCTAACATCTCTGCAGACCTCACACATTCTGGACACAAACTGTTTAGACTTTTACCTTCACTTTGGTGGTGCTGCAGAAGCCAGGTGACACAGAGACAGTTTCCTCCCCCCAGAATGTCTCTCTGATCAACACCTTACTGCCAGAATTGTCAACTATTTGTCTATGGAAAAAAATAACCATTATTGCAACACCAAAACTTGCCACGTCAAGAGAAATAGCTGCACATGTTTGAAATCTTCCTTTTTATTCTTTATAGTTTAAAATCCGTGCAGCGAGAGCGCTTGAAACCGTAATCGATTGCACACAGTCTTGGCCAGAAAAGCTGATTCTGATGCTTCTTGTCTCTGTGTGCATTTGTAGTTGAGTTATGTTTGTGTGTTGACTCCTCAGGCAGTTTGCAGGTCGTTCTTGTTTACGTGTCCTGGTCAGGAGGTTTAAGGCATGACTGATGGAGCTGGGTACGCAGAGGAGGAGACGAGAGAGAAGAAGAATGACCTGACAGATCCTCTATTCAACTCTTAATAACAGATGCGGTGTGCAGAAATAGCAGAATGTTTTTATTATCGCATTTCAGGGAGTATATTTACATTGAACTGAGATCACTTTAGATGTTTGTTAGCCGACTGTTTGCACTGTGGTAGAAATGTAAGGTTTGCACTTTAGGATTTATGAGTTTAAGAAGTGTACATAAAAAATGTTTTACTCAAACTTAGCTACATTTGTTCAAAATTTTGTTTATTTTGATTTTTTTTTACTTACTGAGGTAATAAACAGACCTGCGTCTATTTTTAATTGTACATATTTAGCTGCCTTATAGTAGAGAGAACCAAGGATCAGGAGCAGCACTGGTTATTTTTGTCTTATCCGTGGTGAAATGTCTTTACAAGGCAAACTAATTCACTAGTGATTAAAATAATTGTATGTTAGGCCAATCTAACCACGTAGTCGGTTACAGATCCAATTACATGCAGGTCAATTTAATCTAAATTATAGCAATCAGGTTAGTTGAACTCAGATGTCAAAAAGTTATTCTCCAGGTGAGGAAGAGAACCTTCTCCAGAGTCTGTCTCAGTACGAACAGCCGTCTGGGCGAACGGGCCGGCGCTTGAAACCACAGAAAGTGATGCAGAGTAAAAAGTAGAGCCGCACCAAGAGCACCTTCTGCTGGAAAAAATAGATGAGCAACACTGACGTCGATGCCTTCATCCAGGAAAGAAACATGGCTCAAGACAGCACAGGTAAAGCAGTACTTTCTAAAGAAAGAAAAACAAAGCTGAATAGATAATGACTTGACCAGGGGTACTTTCTGTAGAGGACAGTACCAGCGCACAGGTAAGAGTGTCAATATCTTCCTCAGTTACTTAGACCTGAAAGTAGCGCAGCTAAACACTGAATTCCTGGGCTAGGTGTACTTTCTATAGAAAGAAAAATGGCAGCAGTAATCACATAATTGTTGGATCAGCAACGTTTTCTACTGATGAAAATGAAGGGATAGGCAGTTAACGGCAGCAATAGCTCCAATAATGTCCAGAAAAGAAACACAGCCATAACTGGAATCACTGAATCCAAGAGTACTTTCTTTAGAATGAACAATAAATATAGAAAGTTTCATTTAGAGTCCAGTTAATGACTTTATCTAAAAAAGGAGCATCTTAATAAAAAACTTTCTGTACAAGCAAACAGTGAATGAGCAATGAGGTAACTGCAGCAATTCCTCCTTTTCATGGCTGCTTCCAGTAGAACGAAAAACACAAAAGCACCAGGTGCACTTTCCATCGAAAGACAAAGAGAAAGAAGCAACAATAGTAGTAAAAATGTGTAAAAGAGCCAAAAGAGGCAGAGCAGATCCCATAAACAATTTAGAAGCTACGTTGAGTCTAGAAATAAGACTTTGTCTCTCAAAGTTTCTGTGATTTGTGAAGGATCCAGTGCTGAAAGCATGAATGTGATGGGCTGGATGACCCTGCACAGCAGATATTCTTGTTCAAACTTGTTTCTGGGGAACTTTATAGAATTTTAAAGATCCCTGCGTCGTCTTTTTTTTCTCTTGTTGAACATCGACAGGTTGCAGCATAAAGCGTGACCCGGGTCTCAACTCTGAGCTGAAGCCCGTGTTCTGCCGGTTCTGTCTCAGTAAATAAGAGCTGAAAATAGAGGATGAGGGCGGGGCTCGGAGGTACAAATTTTCAACTTGTATTCAAATCGATTCTCTGGAAACAAATGCAAACTGAGGCAAGGCAGGACTCTGACAATGAATGTGATTTGGAATCACCAAGCGTAAATTACACTCTACACTTAATCCAGTCTGTGAAACTACCGTTCTGCTGTTTTTATTGAGTAAACAAGATACGTTCTGTCTTCAGGCTGACATTTTGCCATTTCAGAACCTGTAAAATATTAATCGTATATGAATGAGATGTCTGGGGTAGCCACCCCATCATCATGCTCTTTTTTCCCCCGCTGTCAGGTGTTTGGAAAATGACATCCAATTCCTGTGCTGACAGATTGTTGGTTAGACCAGAAAATATAAACAAGTGACATGTTTTTCCCCCATCAGATGTACATGCTGCATTTAAATATTGAGATTTAAATACGGCAGCCATGAGGAAGAGTTGAGAAGAAATTCTGTTTCTGTGGTAGCTCAGTACTGACCATTTAGTAAGAGCTCAGGGTCTATATTGGGAACCATTGAGGTTATCCATTTTGTTCTCTTGCTTTTCAGAACTTATACTGGGTTTTTAATGGGGTTAAAATCTGGAGTTTCTTCACCCTGAACCACTTGATTATGACCTTTTCTTTGTTACACTCGGCTCCGGCGTGCTGGGAAAACAGATCGTTGGGGGAAAGTTACTCTTTTGTCCCTTTCCCTAATGTATTGCAGAGTTTTTAGCCAAAACCGAGCCTTAGATCAGAAACAACCGAATACCTGAAGGGTGTCCAGATGCTTCACTGTCAGCCTGACACAAGACTCATTCTAGCATTCAACTTTTCATTTTTGGACAGTTCTTTTTGACAGATGCCCAAAATAGTCAGAGGGATGCTTCATTCAGTTCTCTGCTGTCTAATCCTGGTACTTCCTGTCAGTCTGTCCTCCATGTTTACTGGTTTCTGTGGGAACAGGAGATGTTTGTGCTACTACAAGCAAAAAGAAGCAACACCATAAACCATCACTAATGGCTAATTTTGCACCAGCACTAGCAGTGTTGCTTGACTCGGCTCGTTTCTACAAAGTTCGGGTTGTTTTCTCTTGCAGTTGAGTAGCTCCAGTTGACCAGTGAGTGGGGTCGTCATGGCTGGGGGGTTTCCAGAGTTAAAAAAGTAAAATGACACAGAGGGACATGGATGGTATGTTGAACACTCTTCTCAGTTTGCCTTTGTCTTTTATTTCTGTTAAAACTCGTCGGCGCTGCTGTGACGTTCTACAAATGGTGTGTCTATTTAAAATGAATCACTCTTGGGAATCCACCCTCTAGCACAAACTGGAGGACCGTGGGCCAAATCCAGCCCACCACAGGTTTATATGTGGCCCTCTAGATTCTAGACTAACACTGTGTGCTTAAATGTTATTAATCAAATCAATGCATTTTTATCTGTTTACTGCCAAATTACGTCAATCAGTTCCTTCAGTTCCTTGAGAATTATAGTTGAAATTCACCCAAAAATCAACAAATACCTCCACTTTTTGCGCTAACGTAATTGGGAGTTTATTGCAGATTTTCTATCAAAAAATGGTCAAAAACTTTACTTGTACTAAACAGCTGCCTCAACCTAAATTGATGTCAGATTATAGTCCATGACCTATACAGCAAGTAATAAAAACTCGCATTTAAATAATAACGTAAATATTTCCAAATTCAGGGTCGTGCAGAGACCTTTGGAGGGGCGGGGGCTCGAAGTTAAAAAAGGGCACATTGAACAAGATCTTAAAACTCCGTACAACAACATGGCAACAACCCATATTCATCAACAATCTAATTGGATCCTACTATATCATTGCCATCATGTGGGAACAATGCAAAGCAAATATAGTCCATATTTTCCCCAACAGGTATAAAGTTGCTGTTTCTGCTGCTGACAGACCAGAGGAGAGAAGGTTATGAAGTTATGAAATAAGTAAATTTGCTGCCATTTTACTAATTAAGGCCTAATAATATCTATTTAACCTCTACAACAACTTGGCTGCAGACTGATGTGACCTAAATTTTAACTCTGGGTCAAAATTACACGATAAATCTAAACCCAACCAGTTAATAGTGGAAAACCGTTTTGGTGAACTCGTGTCCTTACAGTTCTTCATGATTCGATTAATTATGTCGATTGTACTAGCAGAAACATTATCACCTGTAAACCACTTCAATGCAAACAAATGATTTCAGCAGGTTTACTTGGAGGTAACCGTGGCAACAGGCCTTATTTATAGCAACTTCAATAGATCCTGTTTTAATCTTGTTCTAAACCATCAACCTACCGGCTGCGACTGCAGATGGAAATTAGCCTCCAGGGCTAAAGCATACATTTATTTTGAATAATGTGCACTGTACCTTTTAAATAAAAATACAAAAAGCATTAAGATGCAGAATTTGATCTTCAGAATATCACGTAATACTTTTTATTTTTACTCTAAATGACCAGTCGAAATAATGTAAAGTTATAGTTTTTTTAGCTGTTTGCAGTTGAATGAACATTTGGAGAGATTTGTTCTTGGCTGACGGTGTTTTAGTAATCACCTCCCAAGCTGATTGCATCAACAATGATAAACAGCTGTGAGCAGAGTCTCAATAAAACAGACGGGGAGCAAAACTCACCTTTTCTATGCGAGAACAAACACAACCAGATTGTCGTTTTTGAGGGGGAGTTTAGAGAAGATAAGTTTAATGAGCTGCCAGCACAGAGAGGCAGGAGTATCTGGGGTTTGAGTTGAAATTATTCCAATTGGGGTAAAACTGCCTAGCTAGAGGATGTGCATGCGTTAAATCTGCATGCGGCGTGTTTTTCAGTTTGCAACAAGAAAGAAAAGTCTTTCCTGCGTCAATATAAGAGCGTGTGAATGTGCATGTATTCATATTATACAAATTATTTGGAAATGGAAGCCATAATCATCCCGAGCATGAAAGCGTGCGTGTTTTGCATGCTGCTAGCAGAGCTCTTTTAGCAGAGTGGCATCTGAATGAGAGGAGGCCCCTGGAGTGTTTGCGTGGCGTAACGGAGAGCGGCACGTCGACTGATGGGGAAAATAGGAAGGGATACTAAGTGGTCCGAAAGGGGAAGTTCAAAGTGCGTGTGCTGCATATGATTACGGACAACAGAGAGCGAAAGTTGAGGGACTGTGTGTGTGTGTGTGTGTGTGTGTGTGTGCGTGACGGCTGCAGGCAGACAGAGCAGCATGCTAATTAACGCATTGATCTGCTGCAACGGGGAAAAGTACAAACCCGTCACGTTTTAATAGTGTTTCTGTCTCCTCAACGTCGACTTGAATGATCTCATTCTCATTTCTTGTCCTGTTTTGTTTATACCTTTTGATTGCTTCTCCCTTTATGCTCATTAGATTTGTTCACACATATCAATTATAAATGAAGACAATTCAAAATAAAAGAAAAAAATTCAGGAAAGTCTGAAAAATCAAAATGCCCCGAGGCCCGCCTCTAAAGAAACGACTGCTACCTTTTTTTCTCCTCTACTTCCAGTTGTTTCCATTTTTTCCTTAAAAGCGCTTTGGATGCTAATAAAATACTTTATCTAGTTATTACCAGTTGCTGCTACTTTCCAGCTTAAGGGAGAAACGAGCTTTATTTGTCACTGATTTCATAGAATAGCATCACTGGGTTAAATGACTCAGGAGGCGAACGCTGCTTCCAAAGATAATAGTCATGAAACACAATTTAAACAATAAAATAGGCTTAGAAATGCTACTGGATGCATATTGCTTCTGTTTTACTTTCTTTTTTATCAAACTAACTGGTTTATAGAGGTAACTATGTAGGTTTGGGTCAACTGGAGATTGTTTGATAGCCTTCAGATAAAATATGATATACATAACATGATGTAATTCATTTTAATTCAAACAGAAAAGCAGCAACTATTGCTACTGCTGCTAAAATGACATTATTACTGTTGTTTAGTGAATTTAGACAAGTAGCATAACTTGGCATGCCTACCTAAGCTTATTCATATTATTATGTGAAGAGTTAAACATTTTTCCCATCTAAATGGATGAAAATTTGATTACTTTGCAGCAATCAGCTACTTTAAATTATATCAATACACATAAAAAGTCTCAGAATTAGTCAGAGTTAACACTTTCTTGAAGAGATGTGAATGAGACGGACATGACACTGTCATAAACGTGACATAACACCTGAAGAAGGTGAAGAAGTCTTTAGGAATGTTTAACTCTTGTCATGAAGTTTCATTCTGTAAATAATTACAATTTTACTACATTAAAAGTCCATGAAAAGTGCTAACTTTGCATTAAAGTCTCATTATTTACCAAATAATGCAGAGTTGTCACTTTTAATGGACCTTTAAAGCAACTTGGTATTAAAGGTTAGGGTCATTATTTACCGAACGACACTTCATGACAAGAGTTATAAACTTTCATGGAGCCTCTTCATGTTCATAACAGGTTTATGTCACGTTTATGACAGTGATGTGATGAACGATCTCACTAGGGAACATCTTTATAAACCCTCAGTTTCAAATTTCCGCCTGGATATTTTTGCTTATTTTAATTGTACACAGTTCTTTAAATGTCCTTTGAGTAAATATATATTTGCCCATTTATCAATAACAACTGGAACTTTCAACCTCTAGCAAGTAATTTTCTCAATTTACCATCTATTAAGAGACCGCCTCTCAGATTAATTTTCCTCCCTGCTACGACGGGAGTCCAATTACCGTAATAACACGATATTGGGTGGAAAGTGCAACGTCTCCCCTTTCAGAAACTGTAGGAATTTTTCAGATAGCGCAAAGTGTGGTGAAATTACGGTACTGCAAATTTGGCTGAATCGCCGCTGCGACGTTTAGGACTGAAAGGTTTAAAGAAGCGATTATAGATTGTGACAGCTGTCCCGACTGTCACAAGCAGACACTGTTGGTAATGGTTTTTTGTTTTCCCTTAATATTACTTTATATATGGAGTAGTTTAGATTTTTATCTTTAAATTTGTTTTCATTAGTCTGACTCTTTAGTTAACTATTTGTTGTGCACCCATTTAGTTAACTTTATGTGTCAGTTCTTTGTATATTTTGTTAAATACAACAAATGAATTATTTTTCTTTTGAGTTACCAGTTTCCTCTGGACCTGTGGCTGAAAATCAGAGATGAGCTCCAGCTGATTGGTGTCCATATATGGTTGTCAAACTTCCTCAGCGGGCCATTCCATTTGTTCACCAGGGGAGGGGGAAATTTGGTCTTTAGTTTAATTTTACCATTTATTTAATGTTTCTTCTTTTGGAAAGTTAGTTAAATTCTGATATTTATTTCATTTATAGATTTAGTAATATTCTGACCAATATTTGTTAGGTTTTTGTGTGTTTAATTACCCCCTAGTGTGTGTTAATGGTCTGATCAGCCATTATTTAAGTTCCCCTCATGTGTTGTTTGTTAGGTCAGTTTGTGCTTGAGTTTGTTCTGTTACCACCTGAGTTGTACTTTGTTATGTTGACCTCAGTTTGGGCCCAATTTATCATTTTTGGATTCTTTTTGTTAATAAATTAAGATTATATTTTGAATTTTCATCAACGTCTCGCTGGCTGGTTCATGCAAAACCCTCACATAGATATTTATCAAAGCTAAGATTTATCACCAGTCAAACGAGTTGCAGATTAATGAGCTTTATATTTACCATTAAGAACACTTCCCAATGATTTAAAATTAAGAAAATAATAAAAAGTAATCCGAAGCTACTCAATCTAATTGTTCAGCCTACTTCTATAATTAGGAGGGAGAAGTTCTTTTATTTTTAAGAGTACTACTACTATGCTTAAAGGTTTTCATCAAAGTTTTACTGGTCTCAAAGAAAGGACTCTTATCCAGATCTTTGAGTCAAATCAAACAAGAATTTGTGAGTGAGAAAACAAAGAGGGTTTCGAAGTTTTAAGACACATCAGTTCCTCTGCAGAAAGACGAAAATGCCTAATCGGATCTCGTCAAACAAATTGTCTCGTCTC
The DNA here is from genome assembly GCF_001444195.1 of Xiphophorus couchianus. Lineage (NCBI taxonomy): Eukaryota > Metazoa > Chordata > Actinopteri > Cyprinodontiformes > Poeciliidae > Xiphophorus > Xiphophorus couchianus. The sequence goes on along the minus strand of NC_040241.1, from coordinate 16,911,910 downwards.
TCAGCTCAGCCAGCGAAGGAATTTCAGCCCAACATCTGTTCGGAAATCCTCAGGAAATTCATGCAAAGGATGGAAATAATGAGCACTACAATGTACAAAAATATTTATCACAGCCAGAATCTCACAAGCTAATCTGTTGTCTGTTTGGCCTGGACTCTGAGTCAGCTCTCGCAGAGCTACAGCAGCCATCGGCTTCTGCAGAGGAATAATAAAAAAAGACATGTCAGTAGCCGGATTGCAAAGCATATGCTGATTTTTGATGTCTGGCCATGTTTCATTACACAGCCAATGAGAAAAATGGAATCCAATTCTTTTTCTACCACATTGTTTTAACTTGGAAGAGACATTAAATGTTCCTGCTAGAGCTGGCTGTACTTTCAATCAATCAACAAAACTTACCTTTCACAGTCTTTATTTTTGATCTTTTACTTTAGAGAAAAGACATGAGAGATCCTTTGACTTGTATAAACACACTTCTTTCAAGTTGGAGAGTTAGAGGAGACCAAAGTATGTGAAAGGTCAGCTTGAAATCAGCTTGTTTTTTAATTACCACATGACCCTGAAGTGGCTTGTCCTTTGACTCAACTCTTTTGTTTTAATTTAAATTAATATACCTTCTGTAAAAGCAGCTTTCTTGTATAGCCGCATGTCGAGTTGCTGCAGAAAAGGGGAGTTTGTGCAGATACCAGAGAGAAAGCTGCCATGTTTTTGAAGTGTTGCTGCTGTTATTGCACTGATCTCTTTGTTTTGGTCCAGGGTTTGTAGCTGCAGGCTTGGCAGAACAGCACAGCCGCCTGAATCCCTCAGCTACTGCCTTTTCTTTTTTTTCTGTCTCTCTCTCTCCTACGCGCCTCTTCGTAGCAAGACGCTGTGAATAGCGTTGGTTGTTTCTTCCTATATATCCAAAAAATAAAAACCTCTCTTCCCTTGCTGGGAACATGATTATCTCTCAGGAAAAGCAGCGCCTCCCTGTAGTTTTATCTAGAGAGTAATAAAGCATGTTTATGAAATTTTCTAACAAAGGTCTGGGAGTTTTATGGTTTCTGGTAGTATATTTTAAGGGCAAGAGAATAAACCCACAAACGCAGGCTGGGGATCTAAATCCTCCTTTGGCTGCTGTTGCATATAATGTGATAATAAAAAGCTCAATGCATGAGTTAATACTGCGCTCGTCAACATAACAGTTTTGTGGCGTCAGAGTTGTTGTACTTCAGCTGAAATATTCGATATTCTCAGTTGTACTTAGTTCTGCACTATGTTTACATTTGAGATACTCATTTTTTATCACCCTTTCATGTTGCATTATTAAAGCTGTGACACAATGGCTGCCGTTGTTTCTGTGTGCAGATTTCAAAAAACAAAGCTCTGAAACAGACACGCTCAGCATAAAACAGTGAGTCAATTCTCATTACGCTGCACAAACCTGGACGAAAATATGGATTTATTACTTTTGAAGCTGTTGAGTCAGTAATTTGACTTTGTTAAACTTTATTTTTTACTCTTACGCCTTAATATTTGCAAGTTGTTTTGTGGAATTTGATTCCAGATTGGTGATTTTTTTTTTTTTTGTAGAGCATATCTAAAATATTCTACAGAAAATGCAGGTTGGGAAACTAAATAGCCAGGTGGCTTTTCCAAAGCAGCCAATCCAGGAGCAGCATTCACTTTCCTCGCCACTGATTGGCTGTAAAACATAGAGCAGAGATAAGAAAGCCTTTTGAAGTTGGCTTTTCCAGTAGTGTGGATGCATATTAATGTAGTTGGTGTTTGAACTATTAAACTAGGCAGTTTTAAGCATTTTAAGAGGCTGTGATAATCTTAATACCTCCACAGGTTTTTCTGTGCAGATGAGTCTGCAGGTAAACTACCTTAAAGATTGATCACATCTGACGGACAGCAAACACGGCGCCAACAAGAAAACTATCGGTTGAAACAGTGCAGAGGATCTTTAAACTCCTTCAGCAATGTGGATCGAGATGAAATACAGCAAAAGATATTGATTTCTAGTCAGCTGCGTCTTAAATCCTGAGAAAGTACAAACAAAAGAGGAAGGTTGTCGTAGGAAAACGTCACTGTAGACCAAGAAAGGCATCAGAGAGTCAGGACAGAAAACTGAAAGCAGCAGAGGAAATGCACAAGAACAGAAATGGAAGTAAATTGAGCAGGAAGAATCCTCAGTGTTTATGGTCGAACTGCAGGAAGTGGCATCTACTTACAGAAAAGCCTAACTAGACCCATCATTAACTCAGAAATAAAAGAAAACAAGTTTTCAATGTGCTACAGGGAAGCAGTTACAGTCTGTGGGGTTCAGTGATGAATCAGCATTAGTTGATGCTGGAGTGCATGTTTGGTGAACTCCCATTAAACTGCAGAAAATGGGTTGTTAAACTTTTTTTCCTTACTCTTGCTCTCTTTCACTGCTGAGAGAGAGCAATGAAAAAATTAGACTGTCATAAAAGTGGTGAGCTTTGATTATTGGTACTTTTTATTTTTTCTGACATATAGTACATTTTCTCTCTTGGGGTCAAAAAAATGTTAAAACAGTTCACATTTTCCGAGAATATCTTGATGCTAAAATGAACTGTGGAACCTGAAGCTTATGAATGAAGTGTGTGTGTTTGCTGCACACAAGTCTAAATCTGACATTTTGACTTTGTGAAGAAAAAAAAAGTAAATAAATCACAAGATTTAAGAAATACTTTATCTTACATGACTGGCTGTGGGACGGAGAGGAAGTGAAGCGTCGTCATCGTGGATTTGCCATTTGTTTGTTTTCATCTTGATATTCAGAATAAAACAAAACAAACATGATAAATATAGTAGTAGTTAATGAAGTTAATTATTTTAGTTATCTGATCAGCTAGTCAGCCTGTAGTTGGTTGTTTCCCAGATATCCAGTTAAAGCATAAAATTAATTTTATATCTGTACTTCCTGTATAAGACTGCTTGGTGTTGTGTGTTCGTTCTTTTTGCATATGATGGAAAAAATATAGGAGCATTTTTCTCATCTAAATAGCAGTGTGCAGCAACATGTGGGGGAGGGGTAGTCAGAGAAAACTAGAGACTTGTCTCTCTTCAAACGGACTTTCAACTACGGGAAGAAGATAAAAATGAAGAATATTCACACTTTTTAAAGCTGTTGATCTTTAGGACTCTTTTTCGAGTTTGTCTGCAGACTCAGCTGGATTTCCTAAGAGATATATTTTTAAAAATATACAGAAAAGACTCAGCAGTTTTGATGTTGATGCATAAAAAAGAAAAAGTATAATAAACTTATGATGCTACCGTCACTTTTTTGGTCTAAACTTTCTGTAGAAATTTTAGTTTTGTCTTGTTATGCTTTTTTTTCTTTTTAAATCAAAATTGTTGGGGTTTTTTTAGGTTAAAAATAACCAAAATGAATAAATAAATCTGATTGACAGTGACGCATGGATGCAAAAGGCCACAGCTAGGATTAATGGCATTAATTAAAGACACTGAATTAAAAATTAAAGCGAGCGGCTGCAAACGGTTCTGTCTGTTTTCGTCTGTAATGTTGTAAATAAAATCCCGTCTGTAGTTCTGTATCTTGTTTAGGAGCTGCTGCCGTGACTGGCATGTTTGTTTTATTCATACAATCCCATCGATTTGTCGAGCCGGCCCTCCTCTCTGATGGCGCTGCTCCTGTAATGAGATCAGCGAGGTTTGTTTATCGCTAAACTTCTCGTGGATACGGACAGATCCCCGAGTTATTTCAGGTCGCTGAAAGGAAACAAAGGCTCAACTGTTTCCTTTGAATCGCAGACATCCTGTGGTGATTGTTTGCATTTGCATACGTGTCTTAAAGCCCTTGAAATGATGTTGTTCTGTCCAGGCTCAAGGTATACGAGCTTAGAAACTGCTTTTAATCCGACACCAGGCGGGTTCTCGGAGACTCTCTGTCGTTATCGCTGAGCTCTGTGTGTGTGAAAACAGCTCTTCTTTGCAAATGTCACGTCAGGTCATGAGCAAACTGTCGGGGTTTATTTTGCGCTACCTCTTTACTTTGGTTTGTGAAACACTTGTTATTTAAAGCAGCTCCAATAATTACAAATCCTTTCACTCAGCTTTCTGCTTTTCTTCTTGTTAATCCCTTCTTTCTTTCTCTTTTTCTTTCTCTCTCCTTTTTTCTCTGTCACCCTCATTTCTCTCTTTAGCCTCAACTTTCAACCTCCAACAGCAATTAAGTGCAGCCTAACCACAATAATTACAAAGCCTTACAGCAACAAATCAAGTAATGAGGAAAACAATTACTTATCTCTGCCCTCTGTTTTTCTCTCATTCACTCATTCTCCCTTTTTGTTAATTCAGATTTAAATCGGCTCCGTGATTATTCTGCAGCCAACAAGAAATGAAATGTAATTAATTTCAACAGCTGACGTTCTCTGTTCTGTGTGTTTGGTGTTTGTCTGCAGTAGTTGTCAGGATTAAAATGAAGTTTTGTGAAGCTGTGGTTTGTTTACCACTGTGCAGATGGAGTATGTTTTGTTTGAACTTCAAATGAAGCATTCTTGTCTAATAAATGCAACCTTTCATATGGCTAAAGTGCAAAACAGGAGCATAATTTCTCTCTGATGTTTTATTCACAGTGAGCTGTTTTTGTGCTTGATTTGATGAAAGAAATGTTTAAAATATCCCTCTGTAAGCAGATTTTAATAGAAAAGATTCAGATCCAATGTTTTGGGTCATGATCTGATGCTTTTACTTAATCATTATTTGCTGCTGGTGTTGATGCCAATAATAATAATAAAACACACAGATACTGGCTTTTGTACTGTTGTGGTGTTAATTTTGTGATGTGAATATTTGCCTTCTTAAAATATTTTAATATTAGTTTTAAACATTAACCTGCGTCTTGTGTGTTAAACGTTAGTAAACAACCTTGGAAGTGAATTTATTTAGCAACAAAATTACTTGGTTGCATGATTTAATAACCTTTCCGCCATGAATTATTAACTATTTGTAAAAGCATCATACTAGTGTTTTTGCAGGTGAAATTAAGTCAAATTATATGATGCAGAAAATGTTAAAACCTTATTAGATTGTGTTTGTAACAGTGTAGTAACAAAGTTAGCATTGCTAACTGTATCAGCTGCTTGTACTTTCTAGATGTTCGACCTCAGGGATAAAGATCAATAAAGTAATTTACTTTTGCATTAAAATTGAGATTATTATTGTTTTCTAAACTACCAAGTTTTAATATGTTTCTTCACTGTGAGCATTGCTAACAGTATCAGTCTGTACATGTATATATTTTCAGACATTAAGTCTCAATTTGTCAAATTGTGAAAGTTAATTAATACAGTGGGCATATAATATTTGAATGAAATAAATTAAATGTGCATATAATGGTTTTTAACAAGTTAAATTAACATTGCGCTAGCTCTGCTAATTTTAACAGCAGATAAAGTAGAATATTAGTACTTCCTGTTTTTAGTCTACGTTCAGCAGCAAAAGTAATAAAGACGTGATTTAATCTTTTTCTACTATAATGGTCATTAGGTAGAGACATGAGCGAAGTAAAAACTTATTTTAGAGAGACTAAATCAAAAACAGGATGGAAACGTTTTCTAAACTGTTTATGGGAATTTTTATTTAGGCAGTTAATATATGTAGAAAGATATACTAGATAGTAAATTTTCTTTATAATGGGTGATATTTTAAAATCATTAGCACAGTTGCAGCTAAAGATCAGGCTACTGTGTTTGGCGTTAATTTCCAACCACTTATGTCTGCAAGTAGCTAAACAAGCATATTAAAGGGAGATTTTTCTTTAGGCTTAAACTATTTTTATTTGCGTGGTTTGCAAGATTAGCTTTTCTTTGACAGAAGTTTTCTAGATTGTAAGTTTTGCTGTCAGTCTTCCAATATTTCTAAATCCTTTATGCTTTTTCAGGTAATGGTTGAAAGTTCAAAAGAATAAAATAAAACTTCTATTATTCAGCCTTGCTGTTGCTGCAGAAGATTATTGTTTTGTAATGTAGCAATTTTTCACATCATAAACTATTTGGTGGGTGAATTCTCCACCGATATCTGTTGCAAGAGTGAAACTGAAATGGAATCGGATCAGTTCCAGCTCTGTTAAAAACCATCTTAATGTCTTCTTTTGTTTTTCCAGACCAACATCCCGTTCCTCCAGAATGTCCTGTCCAACAACCAGTTCCTGCACTCCACTGTGGACACCCAGTTCATTGACGAGAATCCAGAACTGTTCAACCTCAAACCTACTCAGAACCGAGCGCAGAAGCTGCTGCACTACCTCGGTCAGTGTGATAATCGCCTCATGATCAAACAAGGACATTAGAGTTTTCCTGACCAGGGTTGTGCGTTTGCTGTGTTTGTAGTTCAAGCGGGCAAATTGCAGAGCGAAAGCAGGTTTCTGTAAGCACAAATTGAAGGTTAATAACTTGACGTGTCTGGAACAAAGCCATCGGTTCGTGATTGCGTTTGTGACTTCAGAGTTGTGAAATATATTAACTTTCAAGAGCTAAAGGCATGATTTCTTTTCAAACTCATAGACGAGAGATTTTCATATTTTCTAAGCAAAAAGTAAGACCTGATTTACAAAAACAAATCAATGGTATAAATAAAATGCCTTGCAGCAAGCCTTGGGTCATAAAAGAATTCAATATTTGTGCTGAATACTTCTAACCTACAAAAGGAGGCGTATGCAAAGAGAAATAGTAATTTTGCATTATTTGTTTGTTTTTGTGCTTTGTGTTGGAGTGCACTTAATATGTTTAACTTATTTTGGTATCCAGGTCATGTGATGGTTAATGGACCGACCACACCTATTCCAGTAAAGGCGAAGCCCTCCTCCACCGACCCGGTCGTCCCACCTGTCACCATGGGTATGTCGGTCACATTTCCCCTAATGACGATGTATAATGAAATATATTTATAAAATGTGCCGCAATGCAAGACGGCATCACTGAATCATAAACAGTCACTTCACAATAAATCATCCCTGTTGAATTATTTACATTTTCTCTGCGGAAGAAAAAAAAAAGAAAGATATGCTGGAATAGAGAGTGAGGGGATTTCATTCTCCAGAGGCCGCCAGAGCTAAAAATTTAAAGACTTGTAGATCTACGATGGAGGAAAGCACCCACCAAAAGACAAATGGGTTTGTCGAGCCGTCCGATAGCTGCAGGCAGAGAGACCTTCCTGAACAACCCGGCTTCGCTCTCTGGGAGGCGAAAGGTTTTAGCCCTCAGTGCTCCGTTGAGCAGTGATCACAGCTCTTTGTTCTCCAAGGCAGAAGTTCTCCACTTTCCTTCCTTCTCTGCACAACTGACATCTTGGAGGGGAGAGACGGCGAGCTTGCTTCGCTCTTTGAGCTTGTCGAGCTACTTAACAACTCTGGAGTGCAGCGCTGAGGGTTTTCTTCCCTCTTTCTCTTTCCTAACCACGAAATCTTTTTTTATCCCACAGTTATGCAACGTTCATTGTGGAGAAATTGACTATTCTTTTAGTGGTTTAATCAATGTTTGTGCAAGGTCTTACAGAGTTTGTTCTTTTGCATAAATATTAACACAAAGAAAAAATACCTGCTGCAAAGGTTGGTAAGAAAAAATTCAGTAAAGATCCGATGCAACACCTGAACTGAAGTAGATTTAGTAATTTTGATTTTATCTAAAGATTGGTTTTAAGTAAATACCAAAGGGTCCACTTTAAATTTGGTGAAATAAACAGAATCATAGTTTGGATTTTAGGTTTTTTACATACTTTTAAGTTTTCATTCATGGGGTTTTATTTTGTCCTGCAGTTTGAAATAAATTCAAACACCTGCCCGTTTGGTCAATATCTGCATCGACACGCACCGTAATCATGAATTTAAAACTAAATAATGCGAATAACATGCATCATAATCGAGCCTGACTAATTGTATCTGACATCTAAAAACATGCTCAGTGGAATGAAGCGCAGAAAGACGAGACGGGATCATTTCCGATGTTTGTGGTTCCGCTGGGTGTTTTTCTCTCATATTGGATATGCAGATTATTCCTGGCATTTACAGCGTTTATTGCCCGTCTCACATGTTGCACAAAACACACATAGGAACAAATTAAAGACACTCGAGCTGTAATGGATACAGTATGAACAAACATTACTTCGTCAGCGTTGTGCACAAACCCCCCACTCACCTACTGTAAGCAGCTGATGAGGCGGCGGTATGCAGCACAGGCGGCGCTCACAGGCATACCTAAAGCCTGGTAATGAGATTTGTAATGTGCTTATATCCCTTCTTTCATTTGACGGAGGGATTGGGAGAAGAGAGGGATTAGGCCTGTATTATCACGCTCTGTCTAGAGAGGCGTGGAGGGAGGGAAGGACAGGGACATGGAAGGAGAAATGGACTATGATGGGAGAATCAGACGCCAGCGTTTAATCTGTGGATGAAAAATGGTCCAGTGGAGCTGGAATGGATCAATTCACCAAGAGATGTTCGGTGAAATTGTTTTCATATGTTTTGTCGACAGTTTATCACAACCATAACTTTCTGTGGTTTTATTTGTTTTTAAATGTGAACAACACAAGTCTGAGTCTGTAGTTTTTAGAACCGCCTTTTGCTGCAATTACTTTGATGTTTGGAGGCAAATCTCTTTTTCTTTTACCCCTCCAGAGGGTCTTTTGTGGGCTTTAGTGTCCCTTATATGAAAGTAGGCTGACAGGAAAGGGGGAAGACATGCGGCAAATATTGTCGGGTCCGGGAGTCGAACCCACGACGGCCGCATCGAGGACTCAAGGCCTTCAAACATGGGTCGCGCTAACCGCTACACCACCACGGCACGCCCGAGGCAAATCTCTTCTAGCTCAAACTTGGCCAGTATAGTATCTCAGCAAATATGAATTTTCAAGCTTTGCGACAGATTTTCAATTGGTTTTCGGTCTGAACTTTGACTAGGCCAGTCTAGCACATTGACAATCATTGATGTAAGCCATTCCATTGCCTCTGTCTCAAGAGTTTCCCTCCATTGTTGTTCTGTATTTAGTTCCCTTCATCTTCCCATCCACTCTGACCAGCTTACATGCCATTGCTGATAAAACGCCCACAGCATAAAGCTGCCACCGCCATGTTTTACATATTGTCTTGTCTGACCACAGCTCGTTCTTTGTTTGCTGTTTTCATTTTACAAAGGCCTCAAAATTAAATTAGACAATAAAAACATAAATGGTAAATATAACAAAAAAACATATCAGGCAAAAATATGAACAACATATGACGGTACTCGCCAAAACAAAGCATAAGTAGATCCTTAAAATAAAGGATATGGCTGAAAAACTTATGATATAAGCATTTCATATCATTCTATTGAAAATTATTGTTTAGTTTTTTTGTTTTAAACATCAGAAATTCTACCAAGGTGGTAGTTTTCTGTTTTATTCACACCACCTTGTTTATTTTTAAGCTGTTATGAGCCACTGTGGCAAAACCTGAAACTGCTGCTGCCCCAGTTACTCTTCAGATCGTTGCTAGGTAACCAAAGAGTGAGTGAGTGAGTTGCTAGGTAACCGAAGAGTGAGTGAGTAAGTTGATTCCCCTAAACGTGCTAAGCTGTCCCTGATGGGCTGAGCAGCTAAAGCTTTTCCTCTGCCTACATCTCCCAGAATGCTTTGCTGTTCTGGATTGGAGTTCAGTGAATATTCTATATCAGATGTATTATCTATTGATATTGATCGGGATATGTATTGTTAATAATTTATTGATACAACGCCTGCTTAAACTGAAGGATAAGCCATAGAATAAAACCTGAAAGTTTCTGTTTTACAGCTAATGAATTAATTTGTACATAAAACAGTTTTTGTTGGACAGTCACATGCATTACTTTCTCTGATTTATCTCTTGTAACATTTTGCACTTTGGATTAAATGTTAAACCGGGATTCTGTCAGCATAACTTTCAAACTGTGAAAGTTTTCTTCAGTTTTTGTGCTACCGCTGCAACCTGCCCTGTTTAAATTCAAGCCTTAAGCAAGCAGGCGGCCTCTAAGCAGCTGCTAATTCGCTTTTACCTTTGGCCAACTTGGATTAATGTTTGGAAATAAAATATAATGTCTTAAAAATAGAAGAGATAAAGGGGATAAATTACAAGAAATACCTTTATTCCTTTGAGAAGATTAGAAATGATGACTTCAGTTCTACTTTTTTCTGACAGAGCTTGTTTAATACTCAAAGTTAATTTCATTCAAAGTAGGATTTGTGATCTGAAACGTTCCCTCTGTAGTTTGATGACTTGAGGTTTATGGATGTTGTTCCTGCACATCTCCTTCGAATTATTGTCGGGGTTTATTTAATGGAGAACATCTCCAGGTTAATCACCAAAGGTCTCGAAGCCAACTTTGGCAAAAACTGACTAATAAAAATGAACCGCTGCTTTCCTCGCCTGCTAATTTAATGCACTGTTTCCATTCTGACGATGGTGTTGAAGCAGATTGAATTAACCTATTTTTGTGGTTATCTGCTCCTTTGTAGTTCTGGATCCTTTTTTTTTTTTTGCTATCTTCAAACACTTGCTTTGGCTTTGTGCTTTTTTTATTTATTTTCTTCAGTCCAAACATTGTCGGTAAATCTTAAAAAGGAGTCGGTTTCAGGCTTTGCTTTCTGAAATCTAAGGCTACTGATTCATACTCACTTTAGTTGTTTTTTTCCTCTCTTCCACACCTCCCATTGCAGGAAAAGGTTTTCCCCAGGTCACGCCCTAGCAGCTCAGGGGAATTATTTAATATATTTGGTAATACATCATCCCTGTGTAGCTTATTTTAACAACCTATTTCAATGCATCTGACTTTTTGCAAAGCATTAATTACCCAAAATGCGCTCAAATTCAAAGAGACATCATCCATTAGGGCTTATTGTCACTCCAAATGCCCCAGAATGTGTGAGATCGTGTTTTATTTTCTCTGGGCGTTCTGGAGCTGCAGCGTGTGGAGAGCAGCAGACAGGTGAGGAACGTCAGGAAGAGCGAGGAATGAAGTGACACGAGAAGCGAAGTGTGCGCAGAGCAACAGAGAGAGTGAGAGTCGGAGAGGCTTTCAATGGAAATGAGGCGAGATGTTTGTGTGCAAGTGGGTCAGTTGTCATGCACAGCGACCTTGTGGGACTTGTTTCTTTTCACTATATGTTGTATTTTGTTTAATGCAACATATAAATTCACTCCATTACTGATGTTTTCTGGGATGCTGTCACATATAGAGATCATTGTATGTGAAGGCACTGCAGTCCCAGAGCATATGAACCCTTTTCTTCTTTATTGTGCTGAGACATAAGTGTCATGCAGACACAAGAGGTGACACAGGAAGAAATTACATGAATGAGAATTAATCATTGTACCTGCACGTTTTCTCCAAGGACACTTGTATTCTTGATGGGTTCGCTTGTTTCTATTAGCGGCAGGACAACTTCAGAGCTCACCAAACCTTTTACTCTTTAGTCGGCTTGTTTAGTGTGGTAGTTTTCAGAGAGAGAGTACAACGTAAAAGTCAAAACCAGTCTATGTGCATATTTTCTGCATACATTTTTTGATCTCCAGCTACAGCAAAGTAGGATGGGAGTGGAGAACTGGTTCTTAGTAGCTCAGTTTTTTGGGCTTGTTAAGTTGCCTGCTTAACGATAACGCTTGTCGGTTCCAGTAATGTGTCTCCAGTAACACGTTCAGAAATTTTATAACAATAGCAGGAAGAAATACTGCCAACATCCTTAAACAGTTGACCGCACAGAAAAGCAAATGATTTGTATGAATGTAAAGTGCTTGATATGTTGCTTAGCAACACCGTTGACACTCGAGAGAGCTTATGTTGCGTTCACACTAAACACGTTTCACGCGTGTAGTTTACGTTCAAAGTCTATGTAGAGGCGCATTTCGTTTGTCTAGCGCGGCGCGACTTGAAGCGTTTTCAGTGTTTTGAGCGTTTGAGGCGCTAAGCTTTCCAACACGTCTGACAAAAAGGCCGGCAACAGACAACGGCTGGAGCAGTTTTGACGTGCCCTCGACGAGCCTCCACGTAGATTTTTAATGTAAACCTGGCGCGTGAAACGCTAGGTGCGAAACGTCAGACGCGTTTTTGACATGTGTGTTTTTGACATGACATGGTAAGTTCACACCAAATACATTGCATTTGGTGTGAACGTACCATTAGAGCTCAGAGTTCATCTCCTAATTCAATGAGAATTGATATGACAATCGATAAAGAATTGAATCATTTAATGAAATGGATAAAATCTTATCAATTCCCATTTCTAGCACTGTGGCCACTTCCACTGCATCGTAAAGGAGAAACGGATTCATATCCTGACTTAAGGTTTGAGATGCAGACATGTCGGCGATGTCTGCTGTTTGTTTTTAAAGCTGAACTGTAATGAACTGGAAATGCCAGGATTTCTCACGGGACTTCAAGTGAAGTTTTTGTTTCTCTCTGCAGAAGCTTTTAGCTGTTCTGCGTTGTATGTGAGCGTTGGAAGCTCACTAGAAATGGTCGGTCAGTGTTCAACGATTCCCATCCCGGATTTCCTCAGGGAACGGATCCTGTTTTTTTCCCCCCCTGAAACACTCATAATGGATGGAATGTGGTTCACTTCTTATTTCCATTTGCAATACATCGCTTTAAACAAACAAGCAAAGAAAATCTGTCTTTACTGCTGTAATCGTCAACAGATGCTTTTGGTATCCAGATGATGAAATTTCTTCCTTGGTGTTCCTGCAGCTTTATGGTGATGCTTGCATCCTACAGTAAAAACAGAGAAACATAAATTTTTTCAGGTGGAAATTTGTTTTGCTTGGTAGCTACTGTGGGGAAAAAATGACTGTGTAATTTTACGGTGTTGACCTGAATGTTTGGTGAGCAATGCTATGATGATTCACATTTAGCTCCTGGTATCTGGAGGTAAATTTAAATTTCTTCTATCCCAAATATTTAGTCCTTTATATGCTTCTTACCGTTCAAACTTAATGTTTCCATAAAGTGTATAAGATGACATATGACCTTTTTTCTCTGGCTGACATTATTGCAGACTAAACGTTTCCTATTTTAGGTCAGTTAGGATAACCAACATTATTTGTATTTGCAAAATACAGTTTTTTTCAGCATTTAATAGACTTGATCTGTATGATGTGCATCAAATATTTATGATAGCCACTGCAAAACATTGACTTAATTCTCTTTAAACCACTATGTAACTAATTAGATGGTGTTTGGGATCAAACTCAGGAAATATGGGCTTTCCAAAATAATTGAAAAGCATAAACAACACAGAATCAAAATCTGTAGCTCGCAAAAAATCCCAGAGGGAACAAAATTGAAGAATGAATCCTGATTGCTTTGATTTGTTTGAATGTTGAGTATTTCTCACTGACAAACACCAATACTGGCTAATATGAACATATTTATGATTATATTACCAGCTGAAAATGAAAAATCTCCTCAAGACTGAAGATGGACCTAACATTAATATGTGGTTTTAAATTATTTTTTATGGATATTTCTCAAAACTGCGAGTAATTAGAAATTATATATTTTTTTTTTTAAAAAGCACAGTGCTCCAGTGCTGCCATCATATCTTAAAGTTGTAAAGTTGCGTTTCTGCATGTATAAAATCTAAAGGAATACATTAAGGTGAAAGGATAATGACTAAAAACCAGTTTTCTGAAACATTTGTCAGTTTTTGAGCTGAGGTACTGAGAGAATTACCTTCTGAAGCAGCTCGGTTCTTCTAAGATTTGCAGGAATCAGTCGTGACGGATGTGATCCATCTTGCAAGCCTTTAAACTTTCTGCTTGAGGCCTAAACACAAAAGGTCCGACTTATCACCTTCCTAGTGAGAGAGTCACTGCTGGGCTTCAGGGGCTTCAATGAACAACAATACTCCATCATACGCAGCCCACCGCTGTTTGAGCAAAAATAGGTTGCAGGGAAAATGGCATTTATGCATGCTCTGTTCTTCATTTTAAATTAGGATTTAATAACATGAACACTTAATATCTGAAGTCTATTTAAATTAATTAATTTAAATAAAATTAAATAAAGCTAAGTATAGAAAAATTTTTATTTTTGTTTCATTTCATTAAAGTGAACCCAAACTGCCCTGGAAGTTTTGCTATAGATATTTTTCTGTTAAAACTAACTTCTTTACTTCCTCTTTCACTACATTCTTACTCAAAATGAGGAATTTGTGAGAAATACATTTTTATTTGACTTTTTTAGAAACTAACTTTTCTTCCCAGGTGAAATTTGATCAACTAACTCGGTAACACTTTATTTGACAGGTTGTGAAGAAGACTGACATAACACCGTCATGAACATGACACCGTCATAAACATGACACTGTCATAAACATGGCATGACACTGTCATAAACATGACACCGTCATAAACATGACATGACACCGTCATAAACATGACATGACAACGTCATAAACATGACACCGTCATAAACATGACATGACACAGTCATAAACATGACATGACACTGTCATAAACATGACACCGTCATAAACATGACACCGTCATAAACATGACACCGTCATAAACATGGCATGACACTGTCATAAACATGACACCGTCATAAACATGACATGACAACGTCATAAACATGACACCGTCATAAACATGACATGACACAGTCATAAACATGACATGACACAGTCATAAACATGACATGACACTGTCATAAACATGACACCGTCATAAACATGACACCGTCATAAACATGACACCGTCATAAACATGACACCGTCATAAACATGACATGACAACGTCATAAACATGACACCGTCATAAACATGACATGACACAGTCATAAACATGACATGACACTGTCATAAACATGACACCGTCATAAACATGACACCGTCATAAACATGACATGACACCGTCATAAACATGACATGACACAGTCATAAACATGACACCGTCATAAACATGACACAGTCATAAACATGACACTGTCATAAACATGACACGTCATAAACATGACACGACATAAACATGACACATCATAAACATGACACATCATAAACATGAGTAAGTCTTCATGAATATTTATGATTGTTGTCATAAAGTGTAATTCGGTAAATCATGACACTTTTAATACAAAGTTGACATTATTCAAAATGTTTTTGTTAGGACAACTTGACATTAACCAAGAAATCATGATCTGACATAAATTTGTTCTAAAAGTATTACTGATTAAACTTTAGCTTTAATAACATTAAAGCTACATAATTTTAAAAGTTTAAGAAAGTTTAACTCTAATTGTTCTGTAATATCGGAGTTCACTCAAAACAGTTTGTGTCTCAACGCCACTTGATTTCATTGACCAAATAAACAGCAGTAAATGAAGTCGAGGCCATTGCTTTGATTTAGTAATTTGGTCTGAAATTCACGAGTCCAGTGTTTCAGGGGAGACTCTGGAGATGGGAAGGGAGGATATAACGCTTGTAATTTATTGACTTGCAGCTGTACTGTGCATAAAATGTGATCCTGGCACAGACACTAGCAGCTAAATGAATTGGTTGGCAGCAATAAATTATGACTCAAACGTAACTACAGAACAATGTCTTCCTCTATATAGCTTTTGTCAGTACATTTAAATCCATAAATAAAATGTAAACTCTAAATAGTTCATAATTATAATATATACATATATACAGCTCTGTAAAAAGTTAAGAGACCACAACAAAATGATCAGTTTCTCTAATTATAGTCTTTATAGGTATGTTTGAGTGAAAATAACATTGTTTTTTTATTCAATGAACCACTGACTAAACTACTGCAGAAAATGAGAAACGACCTAAATAATGAAAAAGATGCAGCGCTTCCAGACCTCAAATAATGCGAAGAAAACAAGTTCATATTAAATTAAAAACAACAATACTGATGTTTTAACGCAGGAAGAGTTCAGAAATCAACATTTGATGGAATAACCAGGAGGTTTTCAATGGGGTTCAGTGCAGTGGGCTCTTAGTTTTTCATTTTTTTCTTCAAAAATAAAAATTTTAAGAAATAAAATCTTCATTTTGTGAGAGAGTTGGCAGCAGCGTAGTTCACTTATCCCTTGTGCCTTTTCTACGTCAATGGATCTAATGGTGAAGAATAAATTGGCTTGATTTCTATTGATTTTGGACCAAATTTTGAGTCCATAGAACTGCAAGTGAATTGGACCAGTTTCTAAACTGCCTTAAGATATATATTTTTTGTAATTTGGCTGTGTTTTAATGAACCGTATTGAATTAACATGAAGAAAATCACAAAGGAAAGCGGATTTACTTTGTTCAGCAGATGGCAGGATGAGCTGTTCTTTTAAACTCTTCTAAGGAATTGCTGTGGGCTTCTGCATCCGTCTGTCGGGTCGTCTTAACAGATCTGCAGGGTGGAGACGGAGACTCCAGCCCTGTGAGGAATGTCAAGGACAGAGGAATGGAATGACATTGAAAAGACAGAGCAGAAAATATGACATGCAGAGACATCGGGTAGGAAGGAAGTGTGAGGTTTTCAGAGTAAATTAGACTGTGTGTTTATATGCAAGTGGGTCAGTTGGAAAGAGCAGCATCCACATGGGACTTGTATCTTTTTTGCTTCTTTTGTTCTTGACTCCATGAGAGGACAAAAGCACTGAAATGTTGACTGTTTTCCAGGAAACCTTCACATTCAGAGGACATTGTAAACTCTGTAGTCCCAAGACACTGCCTCTCTGTCACAGACCACTCTGGTAGCAAAAAGCAGTTTAGCTAAAAATACTCAAAATTGACAAACGGAGCTTTGGCTATGAAACATTTATTGTTTGCTACCATCTTTGTTTAACAGATCTTAATGGGTTTGCATGTCTGTGTGCTTCAGAGCTCATGTCTGAAGCTCATGTTTTATGTGGATAAATATACTATGCTAAGCTCATTTACAGTGAAGATAATTTGTTTTCCCTGACAGACAGGTGGAGGGCATCTAAACAGGCAGCTATCACCTCATTAACTGCTGTAATTGATTGATGATGGTACACACCATAGAAACGCTAAATTCAGATTCTAGGAAGGTAACGCTTCAGTTTAGGATTTAATTACATGGTAGAAAAGAGAGAATCAAATTAAAGGGCAGCCTTCTTGATATACAGTTAAAAACAAAGGTTTTGTACATTATTTTAAAGCTAAATAAAGTTTTGAACACCACTAGACAGAAATAAACTCTGATATGTAGTTTAGACAACATAATGTGCTACTTTGCTAATTTTAGGTCTGCGTCACTCTCATACCCCACAAAATATCTTCACATTCTTAGGTTTATAAATAAGCATCTAACAGGTTAAAAATAAATTAAGTTTCACTAATGTGTAGGGATTTGATACTTAGTGAATCACTAAACCTGGTCAAAATGCTAACTGCTATCCATTAGCAGTTACCATGGCGATGTCTGGCTAAATAAGCTTCAAATAACGTCCCAACACTTAAAAATAGATTTTTACAAGAGTTTGGTACATTAAAAAATAAATGGTAAAAAAAAGTAACAAACAGAATTGTAATATTTCTGTAGGCTACTTGGTGACCAGCTAACAACTATTAGCATCGTTTTATTAGTTTCTTGTTTGTATCTAAAACAGTTAAATGACTCAAACCAGATTACACTGCTTTCAGATTCTTTAATCGCAATTAATAATTAAAAACAACATTCTGTGGATGAATTTATTTGGTTAATGCCATTGACATAATGCTAAAATTAGCATATGGCTCACAGTTTTTGATTGATTAACTTGCTCTTTTCTTGCTATTAAATATGAATTAGGCAGTTCTCTAACTCCTTTTTGTTGACACTTACTCTGTATGATCTCTAAGGTTTTCAGAGCTGGTTTGCAGTCTAAGAGAAGTCAAACCATATTCTGCATATTCTTAACATTCATACAAAAATTATTTAAACACCTGATACAGAACCTGAGAGAAGCATGTTGACCATATACTGTATGCCACATTTTCAGCTAACACCTTCATGGGAGAGGTTTTCTCTCTTCCTACGTCTGATCTGCAATACTTTAGATATTTCCCTTCTCCAGCACACCTGAATCAAATTAATGCAATAATCCTTCAGTATGCTACATAACGTGACAATCACCCATTTATTTAACACTTAAAACGTGCATGACAGTAAATCCTGAAGACCGTGATTGAAAGCCACTGGGATTAACCTTGGTGCTAAAATACTGTTTCCAGTCTTTTTATGCCACAGTGATTCATGGGTCAGAGTTAAGTGGCCTAACAGCTTTGGATGAAAGCGCTGAAATTTTCATCAACAAAACTCTTCTCTGCACGAAGAGTAAAAACCGGTTTCCCACCATAGAAGATTGACCATTTATAGATGCATGAAGTGTGTGTTTATACTGGAACCAATTCCTTTTTACCTGGAACGTATATAGTAACACATTTGGTTAC
Organism: Xiphophorus couchianus; assembly: GCF_001444195.1. Taxonomy (NCBI): domain Eukaryota; kingdom Metazoa; phylum Chordata; class Actinopteri; order Cyprinodontiformes; family Poeciliidae; genus Xiphophorus; species Xiphophorus couchianus. The sequence goes on along the minus strand of NC_040241.1, from coordinate 16,893,484 downwards.
TTTCTGTTCTCCACTTCATCACATGAGTCACTGAAACCAATCTGAACATAGTTATAATTGGTGGGTGAGTGTATCTGGTAAGTCATATGCCTCAGGCTTATGGTTGATTAAAATATGAAGAAAAAAATGTAACAATGTTAGTTTATTTTTAGGATGAAACACTTATAATCATTATGCTCAATTACTTCGTCATTAATCTTGATAAAATTATCTTGTTATCTCAGCTTAACACTTTGTTAACATTAAATATGCACAGACAGTGCAAATAAATCTGTTGAGTGTTTTATTCTGCTTTTATATGTAAGGATTTATAAAAATCACGCCCACTAGTCCTTCTGTAGGTTATTCAATATTTTACTTGGTGTATTATTAGAACGTTAAATTATAGATTATTTATCGGTGCCTGTTTGTAAACGGATCGTTCTTTCTGTTTCCTGCTTTGTTCACTCCGTTAACCTCAATCCTTCCCTCGTTTCGTTCCGTCTCCCTCTCAGGTGACCCACCTGTGGGTTTCCGCGACGTCCTGCTGCGCGACGGCCCCGAGGGATTCGCCAAGGCGGTGCGGGCTCACCAGGGTCTGCTGCTAATGGACACCACATTCAGGGACGCCCACCAGTCGCTTCTGGCGACGAGGGTTCGCACTCACGACCTCAAGAAGATCTCGCCGTTCGTCAGCCACAACTTTAGCAACCTGTTCAGCCTGGAGAACTGGGGAGGTGAGCTCACTTCTGCTTCATGTACACATGGACGGCAAACTTGCTGCTGTAACACATTTAAACTTCTTTGTTTAAGTTTTTATTACATGATATGTAGTTATCATGTAACTACATGTAACTAGTTTGTTACATTTTTGAAAACTTTTTGTTACATGAGGTTATTGCAACTGTAAGGATCAAAATACCTTTTGTTTTTGAAACACATCTTGTGTTTTCCAGCCACAAAAATCATTTTATAGCACAATTAAGTAACTATGTTACCTTCAGTTGTTATAAAAATGCTGCATATATGAAATATGAAGTAGAATTATTTTGACTTTGTAATTTATCTTCTTAAAAATTGGGAGTTTTTCTCTTTAAAAATTCCTGCACTTTCTGAAACTCTGCCTTCAGGAAGTCATCACAACATCGCTCCTGTATTAACATTTAACATTGTTTCTACCTGCATTACTCGCATAATGAGCTCAGCAGATGCACAGTTCAATCAGGTGTTTGCTAATTACTGCTGGCTAGTCTGAAGGAGTGCAGTGGGGGAGTCACTAAATTTCTGTGTGGCAGAAGCTTAGAAAATGGAGCTGCATTTCAAAATTGAAGCTTGGTCCACCCAGACAGTTTGAAAAACTGACTGGTTGCCATGGAGATTAAAGAAATTCTCAAAGAAAAAAAATTCATTTTGATGAAGGGATAGTATAACATGATATGAAAGCTAAAAAAAAGTCATTTTTACGTAATGCTGCCCTTTTAACAAGCAATTTAAACAGAGTGATGTACAGTGATAAACAGATAAAACATTACATAAATAAAGTAATGGAACAAAATAAAATAAAAAACAAAGTTTTCTGAGGAATTGCTGTCCTGCAGGTTTGAAGAAAACCAGCCAAATGCTCCTAGTCCTCCAACAGGGTAAAATAATGGCTTGGTCAACAGTATCTAATGATGCCATTAGGCCTAAAAGTATCCAGAATCAATCGCTAACATCATTAAAAACCTTCAACCGTTGCTGATTCAGCACCATGTCGACGTTTAAAGGCAGACTGGAAAACTTACAAAATCCCATTTCTACTCATAAAGTCGTTTAATTGGATGGAATCAGTTTTCAAAGAAGGTTCTGTGATTGGTCTAAAATATGAATATACTGAGGTTCAGTGTTTGTTTCTTTTTTACCAAACGATGCTAGAACCACTCCACTTGCAAAACACATATTTTTCCTTTTTATGTTTATGAAAGGAAACAATATACTCCAGTGTCTTTGGTAGAAGAAGCTTTAAATCCAACAGAAAATAATTATTTTGCATCAAAATCACATTCCTAAACGTGAGTTGCTCAAATATTAAAAGAATTAATGATCACAATTGTTTATTATTAAAATATGATTAAATTAACCTGTTTCTTATTTAATTATGATTATTATATTCATTGCATTTACCATGCTTAGTCCTGAGTGAGTGGTTTACATCCCAAAGCGACCTACATGTGCAGAAGAAGAACGTTGGCGTCGCACTACAGCTCTTTGTTTTTGTTATAGTTTGGAGTCCATATCTAAACTGAAGGTTTTATTGCTTTACTAACCTCAGACTGCATCAGGTTACATCATGTTTATAACTCTGACAGCTCAAAAACATTGAAGTTGTTGGTTTTTATGCACTTAATAATCATAAAAATATGATTTTGAGTTTGTGAAATGGCGATCACCTTTTGGTTCATCAGAAAAAATTGTTCCAGTTTTGGCCTCTGGTCGATTAATCTGAGCTGCAATCTACTGAGTCTGTTCAGATTATTTTTCTAGTGAAGTAAAATTGAAGTGAGGAAGTAAGAAAAACATTTCAGAATATTAGGAAAACAATGGATCTGTTCCAGACTTCATTGATTTAAGTGCAGCTCAGTTATTTTACACAAAACTGTGAAAGTCTTGACATTTAACACCTACTTTAGTTTTATTCTTTCAACCCAACAAACAGAAAAGTCTTTCCAGTGAGTTTCCACAAAGAAAATGATGATACCTTTCCCCTGCCTTTAGTCATCGCAGAAATTCACTTGTCAATGAAACTTCACAAGGCATGAACAATTCAATCATGTCTGAGCAGAAGATGCAATTACTCTGAAATTGGACAGAAAGAAAATGCGTGCATCAGGTTTGAGCTCCTTTCTTTATAACATGAATTTGGGTCGCTTTGAGCAGGTTTGGAAAAACAGGCATTTTCTCCGGTTTGAACCCACGAACACTTGGGACAAGTTTCCAGATTGAAACATTTAATCTGCAGTTATTGTAAAAAAACCCTAAAAAATAACTCAGAGGAATTGTTCTTTTATTGTTTCTAAGGCTTTAATGGAAATCAGAACTATGCAACAACCTTTGTTGGTTTGGCTTTTTATTTCAGTACTTGACTCAATGTTGGAAAAAAAATTACCTTAAAATGCTTGAAATCTAATTTTTATTTTGGCAGCAGATCATAAAGCAGCACTTAGAGCACATGTGTCAAACCCAAGGCCTGTGGGCCAAATCTGGCCCGCCATAGCTTTTTATGTGGCCCTCTATATTCTAGACTAGCACTAAGTGTGCTTAAATATTATTTTATTAGTCAAATCAATGCAGTTTTTATCCATTTACTGCCAAATTATATCAATCAGTTCCTCCAGTTTCTTGTGAATTATGGTGGGAATTTACAAAAAATCCACACACTGCTTTTTGTGCACAGTTGGGAGTTTATTGCAGATTTTTCTCAAAAATTGTCAAAAACATTCTTACTTATACTAAACACCTGCGTTAGTCCTAATTATAGTCCATGATCTATACAGAGAGTAATAAAAAAAATCGCATTTACCAACATAAATAAGCGCAAATATTTCCAAAGTAGTACCACAAACACAAACCACAAAAAAATCACAAAATAACTGAAAACCCCTGGAGGGTCTGAAAAGATGTTCAATATTATTTAACTTTAAGAATAGTTAATCATATTTTTGGAGTTAAATTTCTCTTAAATTCATACATTTTCTTACAAGACTCACTCAAAAAGGATGATATTAATTCACTTTAGCTTTGCGAAAGCAGTCAGAATAAAACAAATGGTTGAATGAGTGCTGAGACTATTAACATCAGTGTTTTACCTTGTAGAAAATAGCTGAATTTATATCAGGAGAGCCTCACTGATGTGCACCTCATTACATTTTGTAAACCAGTCCTGAACGGTAGAATTGCTTTGATTAAGGCAGATGAATACCTTTTACAGTCTTCCTCATCTTGCATCTTTACATTAAGATGTAGATTCCCATTATTTTGAATCAAGGTGTAACACAACCTGACTGGGAGGATCCCGGATCAGTAATGCTTTGTCTCTGGGTTTAAGCTCAGCAGGATGGAGCGATCGCTGAAACTTTTAAAAGCAGCACTAAATCTCCCACTGACCAATCAGAGGGTTTACTTCACTGATAACAGACATTTAGCAGGTTTCCCCCCCACTAATGTTTTTATCTCAGCCTTCATTGCAATTCAAACAAGAGATGAGTAAACCTTGTCGATTTTTTTATATTTGGATAAAATTTTCTCCACCAGTCTCACTTTAGGCTTTTACTGCTGCAGAAAAACTGAATTTCAATAACAGATGGATATTGCCTTGACACCTTTCACTTAGAGTGGTGAAGCTCTTTTTATCCCATCATACTAAAAATGTTGTGAATTACTCCTGAAGCAGTCTCTTCATTGTCATCTGCTTATCAGAGATTCGGCAGCAGTAGAACCACTTAGAGGAGAGGGAACCCAGAACATCGTCTTCTCAGCGACATATAACGTCAATTTATCATTTTAAGGCATATAACGTGTAAAAGGTTGTTTCCACACCTCATAGTCTGGTAGATTTGGTTTGATTGGGGATAAATGTTTATCTGGTGCAGTTCATATTCACACTGCAGTGAGTTAAACAAACCGAACGCACTGAGCAACCTGTTCCCCTCCTCGCCTGTGGGGGCGCTGCATCAAGTACCACTGAAGGAAACGACACAAAATCCTTTGAAGAAGACATGAGTGCAACTTCCTTCTTCACCAAATAAAAACAAAAATTCAATGGCATCAGATTTCAGTGGTTGTAGGATTTCTCTTTTGTTGGTGGTAAAAGACTACAAGCCATTTTTCCCGCTAGTTCTTGACTCAAATGTTTGTGTTAATTGTATTTACCCAGAATGCCCAGTGCTATAGTCCACTTCCTGCTTTTGGAGTCCATTTGGCATTCAAATATGCATTCAAACAGCACCAGAGTTCACTTGAACAGAATCGTGACCTAAGTTGTTTTGTTTGGTCTGCATCAGAGTTTGTTGCTAAGCAGGTCCAAGCAGGGTTGGTATGAATGCCCCCAAACTCAACATCAGGGACCATTTCCATATATCTGTAAAGGTTGATCCAATGGTAGACAGCGCTGTCTGGACAGCAGAAGCTTGGAGAAGCAGAGTAGCTGTTCACAAAGACATAAAAATCATGCCTGATGTGTGCAATTCCAACATAGCTGAAGTGAAAGAAACTATCAAATTTGAGTAAGCCTTTAATTTTTGCTTGTGTGTATTTGAGCTTGGCTGTCCTAGTGGATCCTTAGCTGCTCCCAGACCAGAAGACAATTCTGGTTCTGCTCCATCTTCTTCTCTCCCTGTGTGAAATGCCAGATAAATATGGAAACCTTCAGGAGGTGTTCTGATTGGATAACTGAGCCACCGCAACTCATTTACTTCTAAACCTAAAAGCAGCTGCTCTGACAGAGAGATCACATTCACGGCTCTGTGTGAGAGTTTTAGTGAGATTCAAACCCTCAGAACTGCATTTAGTAACAGTGGCTATCACATTCTGCTCAGAAATGAAAGTTTTTGGGAACTGCCTACCAATTTTTGGAATTTATAAACCTCAAATCTTAAATTAAGAGTTAATGTAATGTTAATGTTAATCGGACCAGATCTTGAAAACAAACACGCTTCAAGATCTGCCATTTCTTTTAGCTTTTATCCCACATTTTTTGGGATAAAACACAACCAACTCAGTGACGTGCGGCCAGGTGAGGCAGAGCCTATAAGATCATTTATACTGCTATTTTCATCCTGTGGTTTGTACTATAAAATACCTATGTTTCATTTAGCTTAACCAATTCTGATTATTTTTTCTTCAGAATGTCAGAAGTTTTGCATTTTCCTATTCAAACGCTCGGAAGCGAAGCCAGTGAGGCAGCAGAGCCTCCCCTTGGATTGATCAACCTCTCACTAGCTGCACTGGCTGCCACACTATGGGAGCCTGTTCCTCCTGTCTGTACCTCACCAATAAAATGGCTAATGGCTTTTCCTTTTGTAAAAATTGGGACCATCTCCCTGATCTGATGCTCTTCATTGGTTTTCTGGTCCTTCTTACACACATCTGCAGCAGCCCAACAGTATCACGAACTTTCAGCCTCAAGTTTTTTTAATTTTTTAACGAGATCAAGTATTAATGGGATGTGCTAAAACACCAATAAGATCCATGGAAACACAACCTCGTTGTGCCCAGGCCTTGGAGGATTCCACCCAATAATTAGCAGACTGTGTGGCGTTAATGAGAGCAACTGCGCCGGTAAAGGCTGGGATCACACACTGCACATGAATCTAACGAGTTCCTGCATCCGAGTGAATGGTAAATACACCTCACTTTGTGTCGGCCTCTTTATGACAGAACTAGTGTCTGATCTGTGCTGGGTGTCGGGTCTGAAATCTTTTGTCAGTGAAATCTCTTGAAGTGTAAACGGGCTTTCGTCTTCACGAGGAAGTCAGAAAAACAGGATATACATCCACTTAATACGACGGCAGAAGAGCATCGCTGAATTCAGATATGAGACGAGCGTTGGAGGACAGTAAACAACTCTAACATGACAGTTCTGCAAAGGGCTGATGTTACGAGCTTTTGTGCATCAGATTCATTTGTTTTCCTGAGCTACAACAAATGTAAGAGGAATGAGGCGAGGTCTCTTGAGAAATGATCCCTTCCTGCATGTGAGTCAAAATTTACTATAGCTTTTACTATAAAAGTAAGATGGATAGTAGATTTAGCATGGATAGTAGTAGGTATCCATGCTAAATCTTTCTGCAACATTTTATTTTAGTTTAATAATTTAGGTATTTAAAGAAGCAATGTTTTTCTTCCTGGTTTAATTTTGTGTATTAAAAGCATTTAAAGTGGAGTTATAAATCTTCAAACAATCTCTCAAACTTAATTTTATTATTTATATAATTTAAATGCCTGCTTTATTTTTCTTAGATGTAAATGCTCTGATAACTTACTGTTTAAAAAGGAGCTCTACATTATTCAAAAGTTAACAATTCAAGTATTTAAGTCTCAATAAGTGCAAAAAACCGATTAATTTCAGGCTTTACTCCCTGTTCAAAAAATATTTGAAAGAATAATTCAATTACTTGAACACAGAGTTAATATTTTCTTGAATTATGTTCACATTGTCAAACATAAAAAACAGGCTCATGTTTGAAAATGTGCCTCATGAACTGAGACTATTATAGAGTCAAAACCAGTTTTCAAAATGTTTTTCACTGGAAACCTTTACTGGGATGAACTCGGCTGCTTTCAAGCTGAAGCAGAGTGGAATAAAAACGTCTGAGAAAATAAGAATAAGTCTGAAGGATTTGAATTGTAATGTTATACTGTATTGTCACACCGTGGCAAGCCTGTAGCAACCTTATTTCTCTAAGTCCCCTGTATTATATTTGTATGTAATCATTTATATTGGACATATATGGTAAAATCTTAAAGTGTCCACATTAGTTTTGTCTGGATTTATTGCTTCTGGTGGAGAATTATGTTGCATTTCTCAGGTCAAATAAAACATGACATGACCATTCAGACTGCAGAAAAGTATTGGATATTTGTCCTGTTTAGTATCTTATATGGAAGTGGCACTAATAGTTTTTTGTGGGGGAAGTGAAAAGATTGGAATTGGGCCATTCAGACAGCCATGAAAAAATCAGACATGGTAAAAGAAAAAAGTTGGATTTGAGCCCAACTGACCTGCTGTGTGAATGTAGCCCAAGTTGTGCCTTCATGTGTTATTTCTGCATACTTTGGATGCATCAAGCAGGTAATTGAGCTACTTTTAATTCTCTCAAAACAGTTTTGACATAAACAAGGATTTTTTATCACACTGCAAACCTGCAGATCCCAGTAGATCATCAGTTTCTGAATGATCAAACTCTCTAAAATCCACTCTCATCCCCACTTTGATGCTCCGATTGAATTTCAGCAGGTCGTCTTAACCCCGACTCACTGACTAAAGGCTTTAAAATGCTGCCAATGATTGGCTGACATGCAGGTAAAGACATGTACCTGATAAAGAAGGTGAGTGCTTCACCATTCAGTCATCCTGTATTCCCAAAACAATGCAATCACCTGTGGGAATAAAACACAACCTTCAAAATAATCAAGCTCCTGATTAAATATAAAAAGTCCAGCTTTTTGTTTTTTTGCTCAATTTGGTAGAACTGGAACGTTTGGATGTAAAGTCAAACAGCTGGATTGTTGTTGGATAACTTCCACATGGATAAGTTTGATTTGACTAAATCTGCAACCCTGCAAGGTCATTAAAAGTGAAAGTAAAAGTAAAAGTAAAAGTTAGTCGGATATTTATGTTTTCATCTATTTTCACATTAGAAGTCATGTTTTCTGTCTCTTTCAGTTTGCACAAGACCAAAATGTAATTTCTCATCATCATTTTGTTCTGTTCTCATAAGAGATTCCTCCCAGCTTTGCACTTAGTCATTTTAATTTCTCATGGGACACTTTTTGCTTCAAATTGGACGTTAATTTTTAAGTAAAGACTCCAGGATCTGCCTTGCTGTCCTCAGCCTGCTGGCTTAAAGCCTCCTTTCTTGTTTTTATCTGTTTTTGAAGGTTATTTTCTGTTCAGTAACAACTAAGCGTTTGGTTTCTTCCTCGTTTTACCTGATAAAATGAATTCTCTCTTTTAAAACCTTAAGATCTAATATTTAGCAGTTGTCAGGAAACATTACCACCTCATTGAGTTTGCTAAACACTAATTAGACTACAGTGCAGTGAAAGGTTCATCTCCAGTACGCGTTGCCCCACAGCGACGGCTTGTAGCAGAACCTCTAAATAGACCCTCGTAAATCAGTGAACGGCCACAGGAGGAATGGATCCTGCAGCCGTCGTGATACGATTTCCCTAAACACAGCCCAGTAATCAGAGAGTGATCAGAGAAACTGAACGTCTCTGATCTCTACTGGCCTCACTGGTGTCCAGAATGGATCGCTTGAGGGACCGATTAATTTTTGAATATTGAACCCTGTGTCCCCATGCAACGATGTTTTGTTTTTAACACTTTTGTGGTCTTAGAGAGGGAATATTGCCTTCACATGTTGCAGATGCTTAGAGGCAGAATGAATCATTGAAGAGATTAAGCCTGTGAAAGCCCTTTGAGGATTAAGTCCCTTCCCGATATAGCGTTCCTCGCTGCTGTGTGGAAGATACATTAAAATGAACTGGGTCACACAATGCAGCTCCTTCTGTTTGAGCTGCACACATTTCTAAGACAATGTAAAGGAAACCGTATTGTTTTAGTTTTTTGCTTTGTCATGCAGAAACAGTTTGAGTTTGAAGAGAAAAGGCGGCTCGATTAATCCAGAGCAACAAAAGGAAATCTCAGATGACATAGAAATTGACCCAGCTGTAAAAGTATCACATTTATTAGCATGTGTATTTGCAATTTGAGTAAAAAGTGAGATAAATGCTTTGATGTTTCTTATGTAACTCAGTGGATAGACTTTTGGATGAGTCATTTTTAACCTTTATTTGCTCTCCATAATTGGCTAAAGAAAGTTTAAGAGCTCAGGAATGCGTGTACCATTCATATTGGCAGTTGATTTTTCTTCCCAATAGAAACTATGCTTACTTTAAAAAACATATTTAAAGATTTCTACACATTTTTGTTGGGTATGCTCAAAACTGTAGCCCACAATCGTATTCCTGGCCATATTTGAAGTGAGGAGTGGAGAAATAGAGCACAACATAGAAGGAAGAGAAATGCTATATGCTGATTTTATGGATCATTGATCATTAATGGTCACAAAAGAAAAATAGGTAATGATAGAACGGTCTTGATCTCAAATGTGATAACATACAAGATGACCAGGATTCAGGAGAAATATTCTGATGCAGTCATTTATGCTCCTGTTCTGACCTGCATTATTACTCCTTTTTGTACTAAGTATCAACTCCCAGTTCTCTGAATCTCTGGGTGTTTTCCCATCTGACAGTCCAGAAGATTTGGTTTAACTGGGGACCAAAGTTAAAACATTTTTTACATTTTCAGCAGGTGCAGTTCACTTTCACCCTGTGTCAAACAAACCAAACACATTGAGGAACCTGTTCCCCTCCTCACCTGTGGTGGCACTGCAACAAGAAGCACTGAAGGAAACGACACGAAAACCTCGAAAGATGTAAACAAAGATGGAGTGGCATCAGATTTTAGCGTTTGCAGGATTTCTCATTTTGATTGCTCCTTGTTGAGCGGCGAAAGTTCAGATTTTCCAACTTAAGGGTTGGACATGTCGAATGAGCTTGACAAAAGCTCAGAACGCTTCAAATCGTGCAGCGCTACACGGGCGAAACGCGCCTTGACGCGACTCCACATAGACTTTGAATGTAAACCAAAGGCTCAAAACGCGTTTGGTGTGAACGTAGCATAAGATTTGCTCAATCTGGATTCCATTTTGCGTCGCCTTGCCTTCACACCCTCTTCAGATATAAAGAGGGATAAAGAACATATCGTTGTAAATTATGACATTGCTTTCAGGTTTTGTATTTGTGTCAACAAAATGTACCTCATCTTTGCCTAATAATGGAAGTTACAAGCCCTTGTCTTGTTTTATTCCTGGAACTCTTCATCTGGCATACGAAGCCTCCCAAAATAGGTTGTTTTTCTTGTTGAATGCCTCTCTGCTTCCTTAGCTGTTATGGGCATATTGCACTTGTTTCCATCTGGTTTATTGTGGCCCACGTTCACAGCGGAGTGGCGGCTTCCTGCCTGTCCAAAAGGAATCAGGCTGTGCTTCGTGTTTCCTGCCTGTGGGACCGGCTGTCAGTCTTCATTCACTTTATCAAATCATAAGGGTAGAGTCTGCCGCCTCGCATGAATTCCCCAGTTTGCCTCATGTTGGGATATCTCACGTGCAGCGAAACGGTAATACCAATATGTCTAACATCCAGACTGCTCAGTGATTTCCGCTCCAATCCAGGGCTTTTGGAGATGCTGACGTAGACTGAAATTTAAATTAGGAGGGGGTGTAAATTGTATGAGGGGGCTTTATTTCTGCAGTGCTCATAAGAGCAGCAGTTGTGCTCAGTATTTTCTCTCTGTTCTTACGCATGAGTGCCCAGAAAATGAAATTTAATGATGACAGTGTTGGATCAGCAGAATACTGCTGGAGGCTTCAATATTTCCGGCTGATATGATAAACGGGTATAGGAATTCCTTATCTGCTCCCACAGAAAGGAAAATGAGAGATTGCTTGGTTTTTTTCTCTCTCTCCTCGTCTCATTCACTGCAACATTTCTTGGATTTTAAAAATTCCTTTGAAAAGAACCATAATCATATTTTATACAATCATCCATTATCGTTGTGTATTTCTGCTATGTGGGTGTTGTTTGCGGCGCCTGAGATAAGTTTGAAGTATCTCTCTTTGATTGTGTAATCGACATCAAAGTCAGGATGACAGATGAGGATGGAGATGAAAGGTTAAACCCTGTTTTCCTCTCTGCTGGGGTGTGTATGTATGTGCGTGTGTGTGTGCAGGAGCAACCTTTGACGTGGCCATGCGATTTTTGTCCGAATGTCCGTGGAAGAGGCTCCAGGAGCTGAGAGCTTTGATCCCAAACGTCCCGTTCCAGATGCTGCTGAGGGGGGCCAACGCTGTGGGCTATACCAACTACCCCGACAACGCCGTCTATAAGTGAGTCGCTCCTGCACTCGCCTACATCCCAGCAAGCTGGTTATCTGAATTTTATTACATTTATATTTGCCTTGTCCAGTTAATGTTGATATTAATTGACCAGTAAAAATTTTGGATTTTTTTTAAAGCTACTTTAGCCCTTTAAAGTTGCAGTATGTAACATCTATAAAAATATATTTTTTAATTTTTTGTTTGGTATGAGACAATGTCTCTCAAATGTCATTATTTACCAATTAACACTTCATGACAACAGTTGTAAATATTCATAAAGACTCCTTCATTTTCATGACAGGTGTTGCGTCATGTTTATGTCATGTCAGTCTTATGAACACTTCAAATAAAGTGCCAAACATTTTTATATAAATTACACGGAGGTATATTCTTAACCCTCTGTATATAAACATATGAGTTTGACTTTCTTGTTCTTTTTTTTTGTTACAATCTTAATTTGTTTTTAGACGTACCTGTGAAAATTTGAACTGTTATAACTTTTGTGGATTAGAGAAAATCTAATGCAAGTCAAACTTTAAAGTTTTGTTGGCTCAGATCAATCAAAGCCAAGCTATAATGAATGTATGTGAAGTTGTGACCAGACCAGCTTGCACACAGTTTTATTTCTGTTTTGTCTGCTGCATATAGCTCTCTGCATTAAACAGCCTTATGCAGCTGAGCAGCTCCATCAGTTTCCTATTTCAGCATTTCTTTTGCCTGAAACGATGATTAAATTTTTTACAAAACATCAACTTGAATATGAGTTTCTTAAAGCCAGCTGCTGAGTTCTGTATTATTGTCTGATTGTATTGAAATGTCCTCCTGCTGGGTTTTTTCTATGTAACAAGCAGCTACATACATTATTCTTTTGCTTGTCTCATGCAGTTATCTTTTTACAGTTACAAAAGCTCTTCAACAAATATTATTCCTTCACATTTTAGTAGAGCTGAACTGAGATTTCTTATTTATTAAATGCTACAAAGAATCGAAGGTCTTGTCCTTACCATAAAGGTCATATGAGTGAAGTTATTGCCTGCTTCTTAAACTGAAGAGACATTGGCGGTTATTCATGAGTCTGAATTGACAAATATAACAGAAGATCCATTTCCCTCGCTGTCTGCAGTGCCTCTAAAGTCTCCTCCGCGTGTGGGCGTTCAGTTTGAGCTCGACTTTTTGAAGTTTACAGTTGTTGGTGTCTCTCAGGGCGGCATCTTTAACTATAAATTTGACATGAAAGCTTTTGTTGTTCTAAATATATCTCTATAGGTTACAACGTGTTTAATCAGGTCAGTTTGTTTGATGCGTTTCTGTTTCCTGTTACCACGCTCACTGACTTGCACATCACTCATGCAGCTGCATGCCAGCGATGCATTTTAGGACATAAATACTCCCGGGCTGACACGCTCACTCACTCGCTCGCTCGCTCCTCCACCTCTTTTCCAAGTGGATTCACAAGCTGCCTCACTCACACACCTCCATCTTCAAGCATGTGAATCCCATGGCTTGATGTAAATTAGTAGTGGCTACTTTATGAGTAATGCCGCTGTCCCCTCCTCCAGCCTTCCTGCTGGATCACACAGACCTCCTCCTGCCTCCTTATTTTCCGCCGTTCCCGTCCCGCTAACCTTAAAGTCGTTATTTATTTCCCCTGATGCCTTCCTCTGTTGTTTTTTTTTTTTTCAGCTTTCATTCATCTCGCCACATTACGCATCTCGTTTTCTTTGTCTCCCCCTCCCTTCGCTCCGTGTCCCAAAGGGGGAGTGCTGTTGAAAATTTGCACATCATTGTGATTAATGGCTTTGATCCGTTCGCTTGACTCCCCTCTCCATCCTCAGCTACACTCTGCCACCGCCTCGCCCGAAACGGCTCGCCACCAAGTAACCCGCACAATCTTCATTAGCTAAATCAAATCAACGGCTGATTTTATTTGATTCAATTTAAAGTGTGTTTTACACACAGGAATGCTGCATTTAAGGTGCAGCAGAAGTGCTAAAGCCACTTTTGTTCTGACTTCAAGGTGTTTTGTTGGGATTTTATGTGACAGATTAAGTATAATTGAATAACACAGCGTGTTTCTGTTTTTAATCCGTTGGATTTGTTTGTGGACTGGCAGAAATGTGAACAATAAAACACAAAGCACCTCCATGTTTTTAGGTTTGGAGCTTAAATAACTCTAAACCTAAGTAACAGATGGAGTCTGTTTACTAATTAAGTGACTTTTCTGTACTTTTTCTCAGGGGGTTAAAGAAAAATGTAGGCTAAACTTTTCAGATTGTTAGTTTTAAAAAATACTTAAAAAAAGAAAACATCACAAATACCCACTACCTTGTATTATCGCACAAAATCCAAATGAAATACCTTGAGTTTTTTGGTTGTAATGTGACTTCCTGTACTTTATTCAGGAAGTTGTTTCCAAACCGCCTGGAGGGTCGATTCCCTGACAACAAGATTGTTGAATCATATTATGAAGCTCAACCTTCTTCTCCTTCTTTTTTTTTAAATGACCTAAATATGAGGCGTTAGTCAGAGCAGTGGTTTCGATTTGTTCCCAAATAAACCCCCAACACAGAGCACATTGTGTTAACACTGGACTCGCACACATATTGGACTGGTAATCGTCTCGTGGCACAAATAAACAAACAGGCGGCCACACTCCCGTTTATTGGCCGAAACAAAAGCTCCTGGTGTGTGGGTAAATATTGCATTCAGAGTAACACGTCTGCAGTCGGCGCTCATCGCGGTTTTGAAAAACCTGATTAAGATACTGGGGCAAAGGCAGTAATGAGGGATTTACCAGAAGCAGCTGGGATAATGACTCCGCCGTACATTTGTCTCCAGTTTTTGCCTGTTCCTGCAGGCTGGTTAAGCTCTCCGCTCATGAAAATAGTGAGAATAGTTTATTTACTCAGGTGCAGCGGTGTTTATGAGCAAATATATGGGAAGGGATTAGTATCAGGGGTTCAGTTTTGCATGTCGACAGCTCATTAGACACGTGTTTAGAGTGAATGTATTGCTCTTCCAGGTTCTGCGAGGTCGCCAAGGAGAACGGCATGGACATCTTCCGCGTCTTCGACTCTCTTAACTACCTGCCCAACATGCTGCTGGGTATGGAGGCAGCCGGGGCAGCCGGCGGCGTGGTGGAGGCCGCCATCTCCTACACGGGCGACGTCTCCGACCCGATGAGGCAGAAATATTCCCTGGACTACTACATGAAGCTGGCTGACGAGCTGGTCAAAGCCGGGACTCACATCCTCTCCATCAAGGTGAGGAAATGAAGGCGGAACGCCGGCGTCCAGGTGTCGCTCTGCTAGCCGTTTAACAGCCCACTAAGGTTTTCTAAAATAAACCCAGTCCACAGAAGCAGAACCTTCCCAGTGAGTCAGTCAGCCCACAGAAAAACAAGCAGACATAAAGAATGAGGTAGCAGAACGCGTCATCTGAGGAGTCCAAGCTTTCCTAGCAACAAAAATCTGGTTTCGATTTACACTAAGACCCTGTTTACATGACAATGATACAACAAAAATTTTATTTTTGTTCCATTTCTGTTGACACATTTACATGAAGACATTCTAATTACAATCTTTGTTTACACAGTAACGGTACACATCGAAAAGGTGTAATGCCCTCGCCAAGCCACTAGTTGGTGCTAAAGTCTTTGAAGCTAAGTGCGCAATATTTATTTATTTGTTTAAAGTTCTACTTGAAAGCACGTCGATTCGCGTTTCCCCATCAGGTACCGTTTCCTAGATACTGGGGGAAAAACTCGCACTATGTGCGTCTGATTAGGGTGCAGTTGGAAAAAAGTGGGATAACTTCGCTGAAACACGTTGTTTGAACTTTCACGGTGTCCGTAGTTCTCTAGATAAGAGCGCTGAACAAGCGAGTGCTTGCTATGAGCGCTGAACAAGATCACGTGTGTTTTGCCACCTGGGCGGTGCGGAGCGGTGAAGAGACGCTGAGGAAACCGTATCTGATGGGGAAACACGAATTGTAGTAACACCAGCATTGTCAGTAGTTTCTTCTTCTTCTGTGGATTGTAGGAAGCAGCTATGTTTTGCGTCATATTATGCATGAGCTAGAGATTCCCTGACCAAAAAGATCAATTTATTCTGTTTACAAGACAACGGACACCGGCACGTTTTAGAACCATTGCACTCTGGAACCCGTTTTCAATCCGTGCCGTTGTCAGAGAAAACATTCGGTGGCTTCATGTAAATGTAAACTACAAACACAACAAAACTCTTTCGTTTTCACCAGAAACTGTCCCTGTGTAAACAGGGCCTTAGTTTCCGCTGAGAGCAGGAATGAATTCTCACTCGGTGATTAATTTGCTTCTTTCTTCAGTTTATAAATAAACAAGTTTTTCTTTAAATAGAAGCACCAGAACTACTAAAAAGAAGCAGTTGCTGTTATATTAATTGGGATTGTCATCAAAAGGCAAAGAAATATGTTGAGGAAGTTGCTATCATGAGAAAAGTAAAATATATCTTTGTTACTTTGACTAGGATCTAGGAGAGTACATAGCTGCGAATTCAATATATTTTATCAACTAATAATCGGTAAGAACAACTAACTAAAAAAGCAGGATTTTCAGCAGTTTGCTGCTTTAAACATACAGATGTGTAACATCTGATGGACTATTACGGCAAAACTATGAATTTATTTACATTTTTTTAGTAATAGTGATAAAAATCTAAGCATAAAATAGTAACATTATTATGACATTTTTTTTTACATTTATTTATTTTAGTTACAAGAACAATTTAGTAATAAGAGGGTAAAATAGTAATTTAATGAGAACTACACAATAAAGCAGTAAAACATTGGTATTGGTTTTACAAACAAGGAAAGAGTTAAAATTTTAATGAGTATCAAAATATTAATTGCATTTCTTATTTTAATGTCCGAAATTGTATGAATGTTTATATCGTGTTTGGTTTTATAAAACAATGGATGGAAATGAGTTAAATCTGGTATATTTACGACAACATTGTACATTCATTAATATGCACAGTGCCATTAAAATAAAATCAGACAATCAATATTATCAGCTGCAGAAATTTGAAACAGTTATGCAAACCACATAGACTTCCAGAGCTGCTTATATTAAGTCTAAGCTTAACACTAAGCTTTTTGTTCTCGTAATCATTTTTTCATATATTTTTGTATTTTCTTATGTGAATCTAATTTTTTCCTGCCTGCTATTTTGAACATCAATTTAAAGATTCAGCTCAAACAAAAATGTCTCATAATTTAATTTAATTTGGCTTATATTATGATTTTATTCATGTAATAGTGTAACATTATTTTAATTTTTAAAAAAACTGCTAGCCTGGCCCTAATACTGCGTTGCAGTAACACGATGCCAAGATGGAGGAGCATCAGTCTAGGATGGGGGTTCTGAGATAATTTCCAACCATTTTGGATCCCGTTATTATAAAATAATAAAGGCTATTCAAGGGAGAAATGTTTAAGATGGCTGGCAGGTTTCCCAGTTAGCGGACGCCTCCGAAGGTCAGAGCAACCAAAGCGCTTCATCTGAGTTTCTACAGGCCTGGGCCAGGATGTTAGAGGTTAAAGTTTATGACTTGACAATTAAAAAACAACTGGTAAAGTTTGGCTCGCATAAAAAGATGAAGATGGATATTAGCAACAAGGCAGTTCAAGGTGCTTTGTATGATGAAAACATAAAATGAGCAAGAGTGTGGAGTGGCAAAATGGAAGAAAACGATGAAAAGTTGAAAAAAAAACTAAAATAAGTTTTTATTAATCAACTCCAAACAGATTGGTTTTTAGTCACGATTTAAAGGGACTCAGTGTTTCAGCAGTTTTGCAGTTTTCTGGAAGTTTGTTCCAGATTAGAGGAGAATTAAAAACTGAATTCTGTTTCTCCATGTTTGGTTCTGAGTGTTTGGATATTATGCCTGCTGTGAAGCACGGCGTTGGAGGCGTCATGATCTGGAAAGCTAAAGTAGCTGGAAACAGTTTAGTCATTAATTCTGCTGAAGATTTTCCCAAACTCTGTTGTTGAGAGAACATCGATCTTAAATTATCGTGATTGAGTTAAAATTCAGACTTTGCAGTAATCAATTGTTAAAGTTTGACTTCTTAACATGCCTGAAGCTTCCCAGCTCTTTCCAGGTGAAAAAGCTCTCATATTTGAGCCTGTTATCAAAAATAATAAACAAATACTTCCAACAAATAATTAATTTCTTACTGAAGCATGAGCGATTATTTTAAAGCAGAAATGAGTAATTCCCACGCCGCAGCAGTGTGTGAATCATGGCATGCAGCTGTGGGAAATGCATGAAAAAGCTGGTTTAACTAGTAGCTCTAAGTTCATAAATGGAGGTTAAACATATGGAAAATGTCACTAATCGGTAACATTAGAACAGCTTCTCTGTGACGAGTCGGGGTTCATCCTCATACATCACACACCGTTTTCACATGCAAACGCTGTCGGTGAAAACGTTGTGAGGAACGCAAGCAGGTGAAAATATCAGCCTCGCTGCACCGGTAATGTTAAAGTTGACAGAAATTAATTTCCCTTGTGACAGTAAAGCTATTATAAACTCATGAGAAACAGGACAGTCTTGACTTTTCCCTAACAAGTGTGTTGCGCTGTGTTAAAATTGCCTCAGATTGGAGCAGTTCAAAACAAGCTGCTCCTGCAGAAACTTGCACAGTTTGGGTTTGTTAATAAAGTACAATAAGCTGCTTCTGCTAATTTTTGGACTTTCTTTCTTCCTAGTACTTTATCTAGAGAAACTCCTATTAATTTATATGTTGTGGAGAACTTATTCTTTAGAGAAACTCCTATTAGGTTATAATTGTTTCCTTTGTTTTTCTTCTGTTTTTTGTTTTGTTTGTATTTCCTCTAATTCATGTAAAGCACTTCGAAATGCCTTGTTGCTGAAAATGTGCTATATAAATAAATTACCTTACCTTACATTTATTTAATGACCTTATGTGTCAGGTCCAAGTCAATAGATTTCAATATGATCACGAAATGTAATTTATTTGAGTAATTTCAGTAATATTGGTATCTTTAGTTGCAATGTCCTGCTGGAAAATGAAATCAGCACCTCTATAAAGCTCCAAAATTTTCAGATAGTCGACTATTGTGACTTGAAAAGAGGACTTTTGACCACAAATCAAGTTCAGTCCTTTTTATCCTCAGCAGAAGTAAGATGGTTCTGACATTTTGTCTGGTTCAGAAGTGGATTAACCCAAGAAATGTAACAGTCGTTGCCCCTGGATACTTCAGTTTGGTGGCTGTGAAATCACAGACTTCAGCTACCATTCATAATCAATCCTTTCAAAGTCATCACTTGTACTGGTGCACCATTTTTGCCACACTTTTTCCTTCCACTATACTTTCCATAAAGAAAATGAGCACAGCGATTACCCGGCATTCTTTTATATTATCCTGTTGACTGACAACAGCAGTCTAGAAGATTAGACACATCTCTCTTTTTATTTATCTTATGTATTATTATCTTATGTAACATTGTAATTAGCTGAGAAATTAAACCTCTAAATAATGAAAAAACATCTATTTTTGGCGCAACTTGGCTGTAGAACTGTATTGAAATTAATTAGTATATACTACCAATTTATATGAGTTTACAAAAATACTATAGAACCATCATATTATGTTTCAAAATAGGGTAAGAAAAGTTAATCACTTTGTACTTTAGAAATTAGAAGTTACTGGATGCATAAACAAGACATTTAACTTTGGTTTCAAACGACACATATATGACTTTTCCATTTTGGGTCTGAACGGCCCAATTCCGACCATTTCACTTCGATGTGTGATGCTAAATCAGATATGTATCTGCTTTGTCTGATTTTTACAGCACTGACCCGAAACATGCATCATAATTAAGCACCAGAAGAATCCAGATGTGCTAAATCTGGACATAAAAAATGGCTAAAAATGATAATTATGAAAGAAGTTTGTGTCAGTGAAGATCGGAGTTTGCGATTCTTGCCAAAAATTACAGAAAGCCAAAGTGCTTGACCTCAGATTCTGAACGCCTCGGGCAGGATGTTAAATGTTACAGTTCATTAAATAACTAGAAAACATCTGGTAAAGTATGGATTTATTGGAAGATGGAGCTTCTTTTTCTAAGAAGAACATGGCAGCGTATCATTTGAATAGATTGTGACATCACAATTGTACTACTACTGATTCTGAGTCGTATTTAATTAGTAGTATGAACAAAAATGTTGGAATTGAGGACCAAGACATGCTGTGTGAATGTAGGTTATGTAACAATCCAATTGGATGTACTAGGATGTTTCGTCTAGAAAACAAAAGGTGAGTCTGCTATAAAAACGTAAATCGGGATGTTGTGGTAAAGATCCGATTTAAAACTGGGAGCAGAAATGAAAGAAGTGGGGAGTAGCACCTCCGAAAGGACAGCAGTTGATTGACCTGGAAACTGGGTGAATCGCTGGCGAAGATAAATCGCTGACCGAGGAGTTGCACTCTTTCTCTGCTGCTTCTGTAATTAGAGACGTGACTGTCTGCTTCCGTCCCTGCAGCTGGTTAATCTCCTCCATGACAGGGGCTCTGAATGGAAGCAACACAGCTCTGTTTCACTGTACATTTTTTATATGTATTATTCGACAATAAATAACTCGTATTACAGGTGACCTGATAGAAAAGTAACAATGTACGTGTGGCTTAATGCACAGCAGCTTTTACATTAAAACAGTCTCCCTGCAGCCGGTTTAGAGGGTAAACTACACACCGTTTCCCTAGTTCCAATACTTTAAAATTATTTTGTTTTAATTTAGTTTATATTAGCTGTAGTAGCTGTTTTAGATTTTTTATACTTTGTTTTTTAGGTGCAGAATTAAAAAAGTCCAAGTATTGTATTGTGATTATGTGTACAACAATTGGATAATGAATACTCAATAAAAGTTGCCATTTTCAACAATGTATTGAATTATTGTTGAACAACTAATTGACGCTGTTGCCATTTTACGGACGTAGAGTATGGAGTGATGTAATTTGCCGACTGCTGATGTAAACTGCTTGTGTGGGGGAAAAAATAAAATCAATTTCACATCTGTTCAAAAGGCTAATAGTTTCATAAACACACATATTATATCTATAACTTCAGTAGATTTTAGTTAGCGGTATAAAGACATGACATGGTTCCAGTTATTTGTAGTTTTTTCCTCATAAATTCCCGGTTTTTATTTCACTTAATGAAAATGTTTTCTCAATTTAAGGGTTCATTATCTTATTAGTTTTAGTTAGCCGTTATCAGCCGAACGGTATCACCGACGACACATTTTTACAAGCCAATGTTGTCGTACCATAACTCTGCGATGCTTTTCGCTATCTGAAAAATTCCAGCGGTTTATGAAAGAGGAGACGTTTCTCTTTTCAGCCAACATTGGTTATTACGGTAATTTCACTCCCGCCATTGCAGGGGGCACGTTTTACTTCAGTTTAATCTGATGAAACTCTTTTAATAGACGGTAAATTTCAAAATAGCTGCAAGATATCAAAAGCTCCAGTGGTAATAGAGAAATGGCCAAACATATTTACTCACAGGGACATTTAAAGAACTTCCTACAACTGAAATGAGCAAAAATTTCCAGGCAGAGATTTGAATCTTAGGCCTTAACTATAATAACCTCGACTGTTTCATATTGATGCCAACATGTCGTCCTGTTTCTCTCTGCAGGATATGGCCGGTCTGCTGAAGCCGGAGGCCAGCAAGCTTCTGATCGGTGCTTTGAGGGATCGCTTCCCAGATGTTCCCATTCATGTGCACACACACGACACAGCTGGAGCCGGAGTGGCGGCCATGTTGGCCTGTGCAGAAGCAGGAGCTGATGTAGTCGACGTGGCGGTGAGTTTTGACCAGCTAGTTCTGACTGAATGTTTTAGCTTTAAGACGTAAAGAATAGTTTGTTTTTTCTGTTAGCTGGTTCAGTTTTCATTGGTGAAATGTCACAAAGCGAGACGAAACAACTGCTGCAGCCGAGATTATTTCCCTCACTTTGTTCAATAAGTTCAGCCTGGGCAGCTGCATTTAAGTAATGGCCTGCTGTTTGAACTTCTAGGTCGCATTCAGTTTCTGTTTCCTCTCATCAACATTACAAACCTCAACAAAGCTTTACCCTAAAATACCATTTTTAGGTTCTTCTTTTTTAGAAAGCTGGGAGTTATGCAACAATCATGCTCTAAATAATATATTCTGAAGATACTCCCTTATGAGCAGGTTAATTTATTGACTAGTTCATTATTGCAACAAAAAAATTAATATGGTCTAATAAACTTCTTTAAAAAGACAATATGAACTGTTTGGCCTGTAGGTTGACTCCATGGCTGGGATGACGTCTCAGCCGAGCATGGGGGCCATCGTCGCCTGCACCAAAGGGACTAAATACGACACTGGTGAGTAAACGCTGAGAAATTTAAACCTTTGGTGAGAAAGCTGCTGCTGGCGTTCTGACTAAAACCAGGAAGTTAGAGCTCATCTCCCCAGTTCTAAAGTCCCTACAGTGGCTTCCTGTAGCTCAGAAATTAGACTTTAAAATATTCAAGATCTGCTGCTGTTGTATCAACCTTCCAGACCTCTCAGGTGTTCTGGTTCTGGTCTGCTCTGAAAAACAAAAACCAGAACCAAACAGGGAGAAGCAGCATTCAGCTTACATGCACCACAAATCTGGAACAAACTTCCAGAAAACTGCAAAACTGCTGAAACACTGAGTTCCTTTAAATCAGGGGTGTCAAAGTCAAATGGACGGAGGGCCAAATAAAAAATTTAGCTACAAGTCGAGGGCCGGACTGATCGAATGTTCATTGAAATTTTTTTAAATGACGCATATAGTCTAGTGAACCTAATTGAACCTACTGAAAACCTAACAAATATATTCCAATATGATCAGATAAATAAAGCAATATTTTCTTATGGCTCTGTCAGTAATCTTTAATTTTCAACAGACACAACTGAAATATTTTTAAAATATAATTGGATTGAAATACAATAAAATAAAGTGCAAAAATCTATTAATCAAAAACAGCACTTTCATCAAGGAGAAGTAACATGCAGTGAAAACAAATATTAAACTTTAACTTTTAAACTTGAACTGAGTAAAAACTCTAAATATGTGATTGCACAGTAATGTTCACTTGTTTGAGGTTGAGGGTGATACTTGGTGGTGTCCCATCTTTTCCACAAGTTCATCAATGTTCGGGGTAAGGCTCTGAGCTGAGGAAATCCTCAGAATTGAGTGAAGGTGTTCAGCAGTAAGTCGACTTCTGTGTGATGTTTTGTTCAGGTTCATCAAAGAAAACAGTTGTTCACACAGGTATGTGCTGCCAAACATAGACAACGTTTGAGCAGCCTGGATGCGCAGCTACACGTGTCGTCGGCGACACATCTAAATTTGCAGTACCGTTATTCCGCCACACATAGCGCTAAGTGGAAAAATTCCAACGGTTTCTGAAAGGGGAGACGTTGCACTTTCCAGCAAGTATCGGGTTAATACTGTAACTTCGCAGCTGCAGCTGCAGAGTGTGTAATTAATCCGGGGGGCACTCCTTTAATAGATGGTATATTTCGGCAATAACTTGGTGGATATTGAAAGTTCCGGTTGTTATGGATACATGGGTAAGTCCATCATCTCACAGAACATTTAAAGAACTACTTACAGTTCAAATAAGGAAGGTATTTTTTTTTCAGACGGGGTGCCGGCTTACTGCGGTCTGCGGGCCGGTTCTAATAATAAATCAAGATCAATCCAGGGGCCGTAAAAAACCTTCTCGCGGGCCGGATGTGGCCCGCGGGCCTTGACTCTGACATATGTGCTTTAAATCTAGACTAAAAACTCAGCTGTTTAGAGCTGCTTTTGAAACATAATCAATGAAGAATTTAATGATGGCACTTGATTAAATGTATTGTTTTGATTGTTGATTCTGTTGCATGACTTTGTATTTTTATGTTTTTATTATGTAAAGCATTTTGAAATGCTTTGTTGCTGAAAGGTGCTCTGTAAATAACATTTGATTAATTTGATTGATATATAAAGAAAAGAAAACATAAAATTGGCCAGATCCCGGCTAAAGACGAGCTGCATCTGCCTGGTTTGGTTTTAATAAAGAATTATAAAGATGTGAGAATCTTACCTACTGAGAAAGTACGCAGGAGCTACTAATACAGTTGGAGACTGATTATTAATAAAATTGACAGAAATTGACAATCTGAGATTTATGCATGCTCTTTTTCATCACATTGAGTCTAGTTTAACACTGACCTCTGATCTTGAATTTTTGGAGTTGGAAACTGTGATTTCTGTCAGTTCTGTTTTAAATTGGAGAAGATTCTGACTCAGTAATTGTAATGGACATTTCTCATGTGGAAACATCTGTTCACTACAACAATCGATCACCAGACGCAGCACCAATCCGCGTATCGATCTTCTGCTTCACTTTCCCGTCTTTCATGAACAACACTCTGAGATGTTTAAAATCCTCAGGTTGGGGAAAGACTTCTTCCCCGACCCAGAGAGGTTATTTATGGTGAATAAAAAGTGAACCCAGAACACAGCCTTGAGGAACCCCACATATGATCTTTGTTTGCCCAGATTCAAAGTTGCCAAATGTCACAAAGTAAAGT
Organism: Xiphophorus couchianus; assembly: GCF_001444195.1. Taxonomy (NCBI): domain Eukaryota; kingdom Metazoa; phylum Chordata; class Actinopteri; order Cyprinodontiformes; family Poeciliidae; genus Xiphophorus; species Xiphophorus couchianus. The sequence continues at coordinate 16,869,150 of NC_040241.1, read as the reverse complement.
TTATAACTTGGCTTCATCACACAGTGAAACATACACTTCTGATTAGAGACAGTAGAGATGTTTGTGATTCGATGTTATAAATATAAAAATTTATTTGTGTGCAATCTCAGTGCTCACTATGAGTTATTTTGAATAATCTTTAACAAAATAGCTATTTTTACTGAGGTTTGATAAGTGCCATTTTCAACATGAAGTGCTGTGTGTTTAGTAGATAATAGTTATAATATAAAGACATGTCACTTCATCCTTCTAATTACATTTGACAGGATAAAATCCGTTATGAAACAATACCTTTAAATTTGCTCCCCATGCTCTTATTACTGGGCGTAGTTTTTAATGAGACAGTTTGTTAGATCACCAGTGTTGCGTAGAAATAATTTGATTCTTTCTGAGCGAAAGTCTGCTACTTAACATGAGGGAAGAAAAATCAATCAGCAGATCAATGACGCATTTGTAATTACAGCCCTGAAGCGAAGGAGACCCGCATACTCTGCTGAGTAATGACGAACGAATGCGGTTATGATGAGAGGAGAAAGAAGTCGGCTGTCGATAAAGACATGCAGCCCTAAGCAAAATGTTTTTAACTCATGAATTAGTTGAAAGTGGAATAAAACAAAACTGTTTTTTTTCTACAAAAAGTCCCTTTCTGTGTTTTTAGATACAAATATTTTGATCAGAGTAAGACTTGTTGCCATGGGCAGCCTTCTTTGCTCTGACAATGGGGTGGCTTTCTCTGGAGCCTGTCAGGGGTTTTTGGGTCTCCACGGCAACCTCACTGTGATTATTATTTATTTGCTTCCCGGTATCGCTCCGCCAGGTTTTATCAGAGATCTCTGAGCTCCTCTGAGGAGGTCATAAGATAAATTTAGAGATAGATTTATGTGCTCTTTCTCCTGTGGGTTTTTTATTTTTGGCCACAGTGACTCTGAAGTGTATACCTTTCATGGGCCGTGAAAAAGCTCCCCGCTCTCGGCGACCTCCACCTCCCACAGCGAGGGGCGGCGATATGAAAACAGGCAGCAGGAAAATGTGTTTTAGAGGAACATGAAACGAGTTTGAATTAATGGGAAGTGATGTGAAAATAGATGGTTATGTGGAGAAATGCTTTTGGGAAAAGCGACTCTGCTCTGCTAAGTCGATCTGATCCTTCATTTCCATTCCTCAGAACCTCAAGAAGCTAATTTTGTTTACGTTTTCACTGCCCTGTAAGGTCCAGCATGCTGCTGCTGCTGCTGCTGCTGTGGTAGAGCAGAGTGTTAGTCCCATTATGTGCAGTTTGTTAATGCAGATAATGCATTAATGGACAACTTGGTTTAGTTTAAGTCCCTCTGTAAGCTCTGATAAGGATAACATTTAATTATGCTGCTTAATCAAAGGTTGACTCTGCCTCTTCTGGAGTCACTTAGCACAGTTAAACCAGTAAGGGTTTTATTTTATGCTTTTTATTAAAAGTGTCTCTGTGGTGTTTGTTGAAATCAGATGCTTTTCCTGTTAATTATCCAAGCTTATCCAACAATGATGCACTCAGATACAATTTAAAACACAAAGTGACAGTTCAGTTATCATTGAATTCCCATTTGAGCCAGATGTGTCTGAGGTGGGACTTTTTAGAAACGATGTAGAACTCTGACACTTGCACATTTTCTTACCGTAGACTTATCCATTTTCTGGTAAAACTGTGTTTTAGGGTCGCTCCTGCACAGTTTTACCTTAAAAGCCTGTCCTAACCAGCTCCTAAGTTTTAAACATCCTAAAACTCCCAGTTTTAAAAATGTTTTGTCTCTGTTAACCACCCACAACCCGAAGAATGTCAGAGTCAAAAGGTAAATCCAAACAAGACTTAGATGCTCCCACACAGGCGACACCAATAACCAAAGACGAGATTAGCATTTTACTGGAAGAGCTCAGAGCTGCACTGCTAGCGGACTTTAGATTATCCATAGAAAACCTGTCCTCTACAGCGTCCAGGCTGCAGAGAAGGACCATGGTCCACGGATTCTCTGGAAATGACGTGCACTGAAGTTGACCAACGTTTCCACCAACTTGTGGCTGAATGCTCTGAGCTTCGCAAAGACAACAACTGGCTGATATCCAGGGTGGCGAATTTGTTATTACCACCAAATATACCTTAATATCCATTAAGACGCAGTGGAAACCGTTTTGGCGCTACCACAGAGGGTAACCTCCACTGTCTCATCCAATATTGGTGGCACAGCCAATCAGCGACAAGGAAAACAAATGGGCCTCCTGGATTGGCTGATTTCCAATATCCAATAGCGTGTAAAGTAGTATTGCACCGAAGTATTTCATTTGCATTTCTTTGGAATATTTTAGGTGTATTCAATGAAAAAGTCTATGAATAGCTAAATTTTACATTCTACTGAAAAATCTGAGAGTACTGGACTTTAATAGGTGATGGTAGGTGAACTTTAAAAGGCCAGTATTATGTATTTTTCAGACATAGTGCCATTTTACAGCACAATCAAGTAATTATGCTACTTTCAGTTGTAAAAATATAACTTAACGTTCAACCAAGAAATTTTACTTTGCAATTTGACGCCTTCAAATTGAGTCTCTGTGTCTTTAAGAGGCTCCTGCTCTTTCCGACACTTGACCTTTTAGCACATCATCACGACAATGCTCCTCCATGATGCCGTCATGGAGGAGCATTAAAGTTAATTTAAAGTTATCATCAAGATATAAGTTAGCTCTTCTTATCTTGGTAAGATATAAGAAAGTTTGGAAGCAAATTGTGTTTTGTTTTGAACTGTTGCTCATTTCTCCATATAGGTTAAAACATTACTCTAAAGGATTTCCAACAAAAACTGTTATTTTTCTTGCATTTGAGGCATTTTTTTTCTTTTATCAAACCTTTTTTCTGTGGATGAACAGTGAAACAGACAACATGATGTCCTGTCAATATTCCCAGAGGAACTGTGGTGCTTTTTGTCAAACATAATACACCAATAAACTTTTGGTGGAGTCTGACCCGGCCGGTGTCCTTGCAGCTAAATTGACTTCGTTGCTGGTCTGATTTTTCTCTGCAGATATTCAAACAATCGTTCACAGAAAAAGCAAAATTCATCACGAACAGGAACGTTTGTTGTTGTGAGTGTTGTGAGCCGTGCAGCAACAGAGCCATTAAAACACGCTGCATTCTCACTGTGACTTGGCCTTTTTAGTGGAAAACCTTTTTGCACGGCCGCTGCTCTTGCTCGCCATCGACATGTTTGCTCAGAGCAGGCAGTGGCAGGTTCATGCTCAGATTGTGGAGCAAACTGATATCAGCCGGGGCCACGCAGGAAGCATGATATGTTGCTGAGACACGGTTCAGTTTGATGGCTGAATATCAATTTGAGGCCAGAAAAACCAAAAAGATGAGGCCAGTATTCAGGTGAGAGACTTCGCCTCTGCATTCATGCATGTGTTCATTCTGCGTGACCCCGGCTGACACACTCCTCACTACCTAATGCTTTTATTCCTGTCACTTTCTGCTGCTTTCCTCTTCTCATCTTTGGCTCACTTAATGCCAGTTCCCTCCTCATTCTCGTCTTGCCTACCTCACCACTTTTGTAATCAAGCGCGTCTCTCCCGTGGATTCCTCCATACCTTCCTGACCTTTGCCTGTTTACTGCTTTCCTTTACTCCCACACTCCCTTTTTCTCCTGTCTTGCCTCCAAACCTGTAATCATCGCTGTACACTGTCTCCATCCCTCTCTCCCTCAGCTCTCATACCTGCTTCTGTCACATTGTCTCTACATCCTCCTCTTCCTTCCTCTCCCAGTTTGTGACAATGCCATTAGCAGCTTCTTCTACCAAATCCCTCCCACTGCTCATTTTCTTCCATTTTCATATTATTTTTTTGCCCTGGAATTTTTAAAAAATTTGTTTAAAATGTCATTGTGTGTACTCAGGAATCTGCGCGCACACACCTGTGCAATTTAAGTGTGACAGATTATTCAGTTTGAATGATGATGCATATTAAAGTGGCCCTTGTGTTTGACTGCATTCGCCCCTCATGCATCTTGCATGGCTTTAATTGATGCCGCAGCGCTGCAGTCGGTCAAGGTGGAGGAGTTGAATGCACACAAATCAGAATCAGAACTGGGTGTACTGCCAAGTCAATTTTTATACAGGAATTTTATGAAAAAATTAAAAATAGAAGAAATCAAAGACAAAGCAAATACCGTAAACAACAAAGAGCTGAAATCAGATATATATCCTGACTTTTTTTACATGAAATCAATCAAACTAAAATTCTGGGTCAGTTAGGATTACAAAAATCAGATTAGCTAAATTATAAGAAATAATGTGATCTTTTCATCTTTATAGATTGTAAGTTTTATATTATTTAAAGTTTTAGAACATATTAAAATCTGATTATTAATGCATAGCAAAACTTACCACTTAGCTATTAGTTTGTAAATTGTGGGGTATTTATTCTTATTCCATAGAGAAACTCCTACCAGGTTGTAATTGTAAAGTACTTTTGTTGTTTTTTCTTTTGCAATTTTTTTTGGGGTTTTGTTTGTATTTCCTGTAATTCATGTAAAGCCCTTTGAAATGTCTTGTTGCTGAAAATGTGCTATATAAATAAGATTACATGACCTTATCAAACAGTGACTTTAAAACTTAAATGCGTACCAAATTGGAATTTTTTAAAAAGCAGTCCTAACAATGAGGTTTAAAAATGTAAACATCTTATTTAAGAGCATTAAAACATTTACACAAAGACTAAAATGTGTAATGTAATGATGGTAAAAAGCACAGGTGCATCTCCATAAATTAGAATACCATTAAAAAGTTAGCACATTTCAGTAAATTTATTCTAATGTATTGTAAAATGAGCATAAATGTTACATATGTTAAGAGGTAAACTGAAAACAGATGCAGGTCATGAGCCAGTTTGAAATCCTCGCTCACAAACATTCAGCTCCTCGTTTTGATTTGTGTCTGTTGTCCTTTTGTTTCTAATATTTATCTTTGCTCTATTTAATCTGCTGGTGATTGATATCTGACGATGATGCACGACGCTGCATCTGTTTTATATTTTTTTAAAGTTGTTTTCTCACAGCATTTGCTTTGAAAGACTAGGAGCAATGCAAACCTTCATCTCCGTGTCCCTGAGCAATGTAGCATTAGTCAGATTTCTCCTGGGCTTAATTTTCTAATCTTTTTACTGCTGTCATAATTTAGACTCATTGTCAGTTAATAGAAGCTAATGTGGTGTATGTAATGTACAATTATTTCTAAGTATTTGTTTTCTACATGATTTATCAAGTTTTCTTTGTGCTTGTTTGAGCTTGAAGAGTTTTTCCTGACTTATTTTTGAGCCTTATTTTTACCACGCAGTTTATATTTGCAATATTTGATATCATAGTTTTATATTGGACACAGGTGGATAGATTTCTCAAAAAAACATTTCTCTTCTCGCCTGAAGTACTTATTCAAGAAATGCCTTGAGTTGGAAAGTAGGAAATGTATTAAGTACGTTCTGAGTAACGGATGTTGTCATCAAATGAAAAAACATAATTTTATGTGCAAATTCAGATATTTTATTGACTATAATGAAAAAAAACATACATAAAATATAACAAATTCTGACAGAAAAAACACCTCTCCAGTTAATTTTTTAAAATTAAAATATGTTAAACTAATACTTAGTAATGTGTATATATGTTAAAGTAAAGACGATATATAGTGTTTACTGTATTCTTTCGATCTCAAAATGGCGCAAAAGCCTCAACAGATACAAAATAACAATAGAACAACAAGGCTGGTGTATAAACGAGGTCTCACTTCAATATAAATTGTAGTTTTGTGTCAGGTCCATGTTTTGGTGAAAACATTTAGTTTTTACCCACTATTGGGTAGAGGATCCACAAATTGTACTCATAGCAATTTTAGTCTTAGTAATATTACTCATGTAAAAGTATGGTTTAGTGAAATTACTCCTACAGAAGTTTTTTCCAAAAAGTTACTCATGTAAGTGTAACTAGTCACTACTACCCTCCTCCTGTCGGACATTTGGTGATTCCTTTGTGAAGATATTCTTTCATTATTACTCTAATTGCAAATATTCCAGCCTGTAAATTATCTTAGCAGTTTGAGTTAATCATTAGCTAATTTTTTTACGTGGTTTAATATGCCAGTGAATCATCACATATGGTGTACATTTGAGTTTTATTTTCTTATTTTATTCTGTGTTTTATACTATGACGGTTGGTGTAAATCATGTGTCAAACTCGAGGCCCGTGGCCCAAATCCGGCCCGCCGTAGCTTTTAATGTGGCCCACTAAGTTCTAGATTGATTTAAGTCTGCTTAAATATTATGTTATCAATCAAATAAATGCAGTTTTTGTCTGTTTACTGCCAAATTATATCAATCAGTCCCTCCAGTTTCTTGAGAATTATTGTGTAAATTCACGCTACAAATTTTTCTAAAAACTTGTCCAACTTTCTTACTTGTATTGAACAACTGCTTCAGCCTTAATTGATGTCAGATTATAGTCCATGATTTATACAGCAAGTAATAAAAAGCCACATTTACCGTCATAAATACGTGCAAATATCACAAATATTTCCCAATTAGTTCCAAAATTACCAAATAACACATTGATTTTTATTGCAAAACAATCACAAAAAGAATCACAAAATCCTGGAAGGACTGAAGAGATGGTCAATATTATTTAATTTTAAGAATTAGTTGATATTTGAACAGTTTGTGAACAGGTTTTATCAATACATTCTGGCCCTTTAAGAGCATGAATGATCTTAATTTGGCCCAAAACAAAAATGAGTTTGACACTCCTGGTGTAAATTGTGAAGCATTTTGGTTAATTGCTTTTATTTTTAAATGTGCTACACAGATAAAATGACCTTGACATTTTTAGACCTGGATAAATTTGCTTTCACATGAGTCTTTATTGCTAAAATGCATATTTTTATTTTACTTTGACAAGCTAGAAACAGTTTATTGGGGGGGTTGTATATAAAACACCTTTAGCACATTATCATATGCTTCCCCCTATTAGAGGGACTCCAAAATGGAGGATATTTATTTTAACATGACATCAAATGTGCACCGCTGCCTAGATACAGAGTGGGTTAGTTTACCCACTGGCTCGTCTTACCCTAGTCTCCCCTGCATTGTTTTACTGATCACTTGATAAAAATGCCTTCTCTCTTATTCAAGATTGCTGCTCTCTGATCTTAATGCCTCTTTCCTGTGTAAAAATGAAGCTGTAATTTCACTCTGGAAGCTTAAAGAAAACCTCCAAAAATTGTATGTGTTTGCAAGCAGAGAAGGAAATGGACCCAATTACCCACCAGCTTGGCTGGCAGTTTGAGGAGCAGCTACATGCACATTAATTTCACATTAACATCGCACTCGCTCTATTTCTTCACCGAGATCACAATTTAGGCACAGAAACACTTTGGTGTTTCTTTTTCTAATTTTAAATTACAACCTCGTCACTCTGTCACAACAGCTTTTTATTATTATTTTGTTTTGCTACCGTTGTTTGCAAAAATACAAACTGTAGAGCCATTTGTGCCTCAGCACCAGGCCTCCTTTTTCCAATTAAAGGTAAACTGACAGAAGGATGTCGCACAAAGGAGAAACAGACGGTTCACTAAATATTAGAGACTAGACAAGAATACTGAACAGCTTTTTTAGCTTGTGCTAATAAGAACTAGGAAGTTGAATATATCAGATCGTCTGTGAGAAACATGGTGATTATTGAACCATGTTTTATCACAGAAACCAGCAACATTTAGACCCATGCTGAGATGTTCAGTTGTCTTTAAATACTGAGAAATTTCTTGTTTATTGTGTCATGCATTCACATTAATTGCTAATGTTATCAGCTGGCACGTGTTGCGAGATGGCAAACATTTTCATAAAGTCTGATAAATGATGAGCTGTTACATTGGTTGTCACTGCAAATGTGACATTGTAATAGAAATTGTAAATTAGTTTATGCTGTAATTTATCAGATAAATTTTTAAAAAGTTGTGGTTTCAAAACAAAGTTGTTAGTGTCAGATCATCAAAAGATTTTACGATGTATGCTTGATCTGAACCACAAACTGCCTCTTCCATCACAATCTTGCAGACTCTCTGCGAATATTTCCAAATTATGCGTCTCTCTGCAGTGATCATTGATTTGCTGTCTCGTGTTGCAGGCATCGCTCTGGAGAAGGTGTTCGACTACAGCGAGTACTGGGAGGTCACCAGAGGCCTGTACGCTCCCTTCGACTGCACCGCCACCATGAAGTCGGGCAACGCCGACGTCTACGAGAACGAGATACCTGGAGGGCAGTACACCAACCTGCACTTCCAGGTTGATGTCCTTCCATGTTGTCAACTTGACACAGATTGATTTTTATTTTCAATATAAAAGCAAATCGAATTTTATGTCATTCCTCTTTTTTTGCAGAGAACGGTTCAGTTACAAGTATTAGTTCAATTTAGCATCACATTTCATAATGCTGGTACTTTTGTAAGCTTTTGGGAATAAACATTTTGTGTTTTACATCCAATGAATTTTAGAAACAGTTTTCTCTCTTGGCTGGAGAGAAGTTGGGTTTTCTGTGATTCTTTGTTTGCAAAGGAATCTCTGTTCTGACTCATTTTGCTGGATGTTTTTTTCTTCCTCACATTGAATTTGGAACCAAGTAACAGCAAGAAAAAAAAATCCATTTATTTTTTAGTCACTGATTGATTCTGAGTACAATTACAGATTTTTTAAAGATATTTCTTCCCAAAATTTGTGGAAAGTAGAAAACTGTGCAATGCAAAAAAGTATATAAAAAATCCAACCAAATCTTGACAATCAATCAAGTTTATTTGTCTTGCACATTTCAGCAACAATGCAGTTCAAAGTGCTTTAGATTATAAAACATAAACTCATCTTCCAGTCAATAATTACAAGATGATCAAGTCTCACATTGACTGTTTTTTCTTGGTGTATCAGGTTTTCATCTTTTAATATTCAATTCAAATTGAAAATACCTTATTGATCTCAAAGGGAAATTAAATGACTGAGTCAGAGCTTCCAGAGAAGGAGCCGTCGTGAGGCTCGATCAGCCAATCAGAGGCAGATTGGAGAAATGTGTATATGATGCACAGCCAAGGAAAATCTGAAAGGATTGTTATCTTTTTCTTTTAAATCATTGTAGCTAAAAATTAGAGATGCATCAATAAATCAACTGTCTGATAATTTATTCCCAATTTCATTAGTTCTGGGAGAACAACTGATCTTATGTCGTTATCTTTAGCACTTTTGCAGATTAATTAAGTTTGTATGAACCAAAATCTGATTTGGCAGGTCAGGGTTTTTAAAGATCGATGGTCAGCTAGTAAACGTGTCAAACTCAAGGCCCAGGGGCCAAATCTGGGCCGCCGTTGCTTTTTATCTGGCCCTCTAAACTCCAAATTGCATTAATTAACCCCTCCCGTTTTTCACAAACTTGCAAAATTCACACAAAATTAATAGATTGACTAATTTGTTTTCTGATTTTTACAGCAAATTTTTCTCAAAAATTGGTCAAAAACCTTGAGTTTTTGACTTGATATCAAGTCGTAGTCCGTGATCGATGTGGCGAGTAATAAAAAGTCACATTTAGCAAATATTGTAAAAAATTCCTTAAAGATATTTCTAAATTGGCCACAAAAATCTTGGCAATCATTTTGATTGCAAAAAAACAAAAACACACAAATATTCATGAAATCCTGGATGAACTGTTTGCAGAGAAAAGATGTTCAATATTATTTAATTTTAATAAACACTTATAGAATGCTGAAACAAACAGCTAGTGATTGATATTTTAACAATTTAATGGGTTTGATCAATAGATTCTGGCACAACCGGCCCTTTAAGAACATTCAGATTTTTGCAACAGTCCAAAATGAAAATGAGTTTGACACCCCATGGCTAGTCTGTCCCTAATAAACTTATCTTGTCTGTCCAAATTATTTCAAGGACTGTGACGCTTATTGGCATCTATACTAAAGTCGATCCTTTACGTGTGCTGCCACAGGACCGTGGAAACATTTCTAAGATTCTGGGAAGCCATCTCTGTTGCATAACAGGTTGTTTTGACTAAACGTACAGAGATTGACCAAATAATTTCCAGCAGATTACTTTGGTTTTTACCTTGTTATTCCACATTCCCAGTTAGATAATTTAAAGTTATTTCCTAGAGCTGTATACTTAACAAAATAAATAGATAAACAAAAACATACCCGCCTCAGGAAGCAAAAATATGCTGTTGCAAATCACATGTAACAATAGTGTGTGTGCTGATCTTTAAGGCTTCTGAAGATCAGCAATTTGAAGCTACTGACTGGCCAAACATTACTTGACTTTCTTCCTTTAGAAAGGAAGGTAATGAAAGGTTTGTATGTACTGCTCATCCCTGCTGTGGTCTGTTTCATTGCAGGCTCATAGTATGGGGCTCGGAAATAAGTTCAAGGAGGTGAAGAAGGCTTACGCTGAAGCAAACAAACTACTCGGAGACCTCATTAAGGTGAGACGGAAACACAAAAATCCAGGCAACAGCAACCAAACTGCAAACACGTATGTAATGATCCTGGTTTGGGCGTGCAGCTTTGATGGAGAGCTTGGCACAATTTATCCAAAAATAGAAAAATCCTGTTTACAATTTTCAGATTTTACCCTAAATGCAAGGCACAGTGAGGCAAATAGGTCTGAATCCTCTCACAACTGTAAGTCAAGCAGACTTTGCGTTTATAGCAATAAATGCAAAATACACAATTTCACCTGCAATGCTCTGCTGCATAGACAAATATTACTGTGGTGTGTGTTTAATATTCTTCCACCGGCATCTATCACATTTACTGAATCTAATGAACAACACCTCTTGCTCTACTTGCATAACAATGTTGTGCAAGTTTACTCCTCACTAGTTTGATCTAAAACAGATGAAAGAGGATTTTATTTGAATAAACGTATCTATTAATGCAGCAGAGTTGGATTTTTTTATGAAACATAAGAAGATGAAGTACTGCAGGTTCTGTGATGGGGGTAATAGCTTTAGATCCAAAATATATGAATTATAAGGATATTCGGTAACATTTTATTTGATGGGGCGTGCATAAGACTGACATGACACTGTCATAAACATGACATCTGTTATGAACATGGAGGCGCCTGTATGAAAGTCTGAATGTTATCATGAAGTGTCATTCGGTAAATAATGACACTTTTAATGCAAAGTTGCTCTAAAAGATGCATTAAAAGTCCAGTAAAAGTGCCAACTTTGCATTAAAGTGTCATTATTTTGTAAGTAATGCAAAGTTGGCACTTTTACTGGACTTTTAATGCAACTTTTAGAACAACTTTGTATTAAAAGTGTCATTATTTACCAAATGACACTTCATGACAACAGTCATAGACATTCACAAAGGCTCCTTCATGTTCATGACAGGATGTTATATCATGTTTATGACAGTGTCATGCCAGTCTTATGCACACCCCGTCAAATAAAGTGTTGCAGAATATTCAGATTTATGTACCAAAGCAGATTAAACTTAGAAGAATATTGTGTATTTTCAAGGTACATAATGGCATTTTTTACCGCAATCAAGTAACTGTAGGGTATTGTTGGTTCCGTCCCACATCCTGTACATGGAGTATAAGCTCTTGCCTTCCAGTAAAAGTTACAGAAATCCCCAAAAACTAAACTGAATTATTTCAAATGCTCCTTTGTACCCGCCTCCATCAAAATTTTGAATAAAAATTTTAAATGAGCATTACGTTGCGGCCTGGAAGGTGTGCAGTAGCTTTGGTTTTCTGTTAGGCCTGTAAAATAAATCAATGGCAAAACACATGGCGATAGACGCATGAATCAGAAACGCACAGCATTGTGGGGGATGTAGGCAGAAAAAAACACTCTAACCGCTCGACCTCTCACAGCCAGCTGAGCGCTTTTTGGTTACCTAGCAACTCACTCACTGTTTGGTTACCTAGCAACAACCTGTTGAGTAACTGACGCAGCAGCAGTTTAAGGTTTCGCCTCTGTCCCTCGTAACAACGTAAAAATAAAATAAAAAAGCCAGCACTGAGTGAAAACTGTGAATGAAACAGGAACAGTTTGGCCAGATATTTACAACTAAAAACTAATCAATAGTTATCGATATCAACCCATATGAAATGATACCAGCCACATCTTCCAGCCCGATGTTCTGTTGTTTTTAAACTGTAGTCTGTGTTCATATGTATTTATTGTCTGTACAGGCAGCTGATACTACTGTACACATCACACACCTTTGAGTTCATGACAAATTTCCCCAATGGACGATAAAGTATATTCTATTCTGTGTTACCTTCAGTTGTTATAAAAATGCTGTTTACATACCAAACATAACTAAAACAAAATTTGATTTTGCAATTTAACGGTTTGAAATTGGGCCTCTGTCTCTTTAAAAAGCTCCTGCTCTTTCCAGCACTCCTCCTTCACACCAAGGCTCCTCCATTAAGGAGTTTGGACTTAGAAGAAGTTCCTAATCACCTTACATTTTCTCACCAATGTTGTTGATGATACGCTATGAGGCTAATTTCAACAGAGATGAACCAGCAGCAATCTTTTCTGATGGACTGTGTTATCTCTGATGCGACCACAATGGATTAAAGAAGGATTTGCCGCACCTCTGTCTTTTAAAGCGACCATTTTGCTCGTCTAATTCAGTCAGAAATCAGCTGCTCTGTCTTCATTAACACGTTCCCCTGAGCTAACCATCACATCACTAACACCATGCTTGTAGGTCGCTTTATGCCTGAGCTAAAACTGAGTGAAAATTAGATTTTTTACACCCAATTTTCATTCTTTTTGTTTAGTGAGCAGTCATTAATTGCGTTTAATCTAACAACGCCTCAGTTCAGCCAGGACTGCAGTTATTGCACTTTTATCCATCCTCTCATTTATAGTTGGAGCCTCGTTTCAGGCCGGTTCATGATGTCTACCTCCAGTCCACAGTTTGATCTCTTAAAGGAAACTTTAATTGCTATCATGTGGAGTAACGTTATTATCCATTCAACAGTTTGATTTGCACCCAGAATTTACCTCCTGCCTGCATTTCTGTTTCTCATTATCTTTCATTAAACCCTTTGTTTTCCTTCATTATTTACCATCCTCATAATAGATTCATTCCTCTTTTATTGTGTTCACACTCTAATTGTTTTCCTCTTCTCTCTTTATCAAACCTTTCTGGTCTCTGGTCTCTCATTTTGTTGCAAATGTTTATTCCTCAGTCAGCTCTATATCTATTTATCTACCTCCTTGTCTCCTATGTTTTTTAGATTCATGCCTCCGTTTTCCTCTCTCCTTTCCATTTCTGTTTTGCTCATCAATTCTCTCCCCAACTTCCCCACTCTCTCTCCATGTTCTCTATCAATTCAATTAAGACTCTGTGGGCTTCACTGCACAAGCCAATGTTGGCTCCGTGTGCCTACGGGTGCTGCGCTGCTCTCTGCTGCACCCTGTTAGCTTGACAATGCCTGTGTCTCTCTCCCTGTCAGTTTGTCTATAACGGTGAAGGAGTGTGCTTACGAGATGTAGACGTAAAGAGGACAGACCACATAATATGCTGGCAGTATGCAGACCGTCCCCTGCATACCCTTTAAGGCAGAAAGCTCTCAAACTCAAAGCTATGTCTGAAGTCTGCAGCTGCAGCTGAAGGATTGTGCTCGCCAAAGAACTTCATTTGCACGACTTTTCATTTGAAGAACAATGAAATGCAAAAGAAGCTCGTTTTGAGAGGTTTTAATCATCACTGAGGTATTTGCATAAAAGTAATTTGTTTCAAAAAGACTCTTTAGGTTTAAATCTTTTTTGAAGCAGCAGAACATTCACACCCATTCAGGCCTGATGCAACTTGAGCATTTTTAGTTTCCTAAAATTGGTGCCTTCATAGCAATGAATGGAGGTCAAGGCATATTTATAATATCTAAAGAGAGATATCATCATGGTGTTTTCTTCATCATGACTGGCTTTCCACACTAATGACCCAGAATTGCTAGCAGAAATCGTTTATGTCTTGACATTGAAAAGATTTTGACACTTGTGTGTCTTTTCCAAGATGTTAAGTCCCCAAATTTTGTAACTGTACAGTTTGCTACATGAGATGACTTGCATACACGTTTAATGGCTCTGGGATTTGATTTTATATGTTTATGTGAAAGGAAACTGAGTGGCTTCATCTAAATGTTTTGTTTCCAGATAAAAATACAGAACTGCTGTCGTGTAACTTTGAAGTCAAAAGACAACATGACTAGTAGAGGTGATGATGACATAAATTAAATGTTTAGCATCTTCCCACCATAAAACATTACTACTAAAATTTAAGGTAGATTTTCACCAATTTTTGTATAAATTGGTTGTGTTTTCTTGCAAGGCAATTAAAATCTGGAGAAGAATTACCCTAGAAAAAAAAACTGATGGATGAATGGATCAATAGATGGATGGATAAATAAATAGAAACAATAAAACAGGGAATTAAGTCTGGAAGTTTATCAAGACTGTTTATCAGTCTTGATAAAGACTGTCATAAATGCATCAGTAAAAGACATTTTTCTGACTCTTAAAATGTGAATAATTGTTCTTTGGGATCTTTTGCATAACAGACAAACCATAAAGACAGATTTAGTGACATTAGCTGAACTAAAAGCTTAAATCATTGGCAATGTGGCTCAGTTATGATCATTTTAATTAAAAAAGACAGATTTATAGAACCACCGGAGGCTCTCCATTACAAGCAGCAGAATATCTCCTGATCTCATGGTTACACACACAAACGTCACCCATTGTCCAACTTAATGTGCAGAACTGATCACTCTCAGATCAATGGACGCCCTCAGGAGCATTAACCCGGCGTTTCATGCCTCCAGTCTCCACATCATCATCCTCAGAGTTGGTGCAAACTTCTCCCCTCCCATTTAGAAACTGTGCATCAAGCCTCTGTTGTTGCTAATTGGTCCCAAACTACTGAACATGCAAACTGCATGGCTGCTGCATCATTAACTGGATGGATTCAGTCCGATGTAAAACTTCTGTGACTGAACTGATCAAAGCCCCTTTAATGCTGGTAGAGGCTGAAGGTATTTTTACTCCTGTTCTAATTAAATCATAAGGATTTATGTTGAACTGGAACATAAACGATTCAACTCAGCTGGACACACATGAAATTTATAGCTTGTGTGACTCCAACATTTTTGTTCATATCCAATCACAAAGATGTCACAACATCCATAACTTCATATTTTTAGGAAAGAATGAACAACAGTTTGAGGGTAAACATCACCTGCTGCTAAAAATAGTTTCATTAAAAAGAACAACTGTCTGATAGTTACCTGAAATTGTTTTATCCATCCATCCATCCTGTTACAGATTAGTAGTGATCTTTGGTAGTTATTGTTTAAAAAGTGATGAACTCATCCAGTTTGTTGTTCCAAACCAGCTGAATCTGTAACAACCTGCCCAGTGTGAGGCTGCAGTATAAATGCCTCTTTGCCAGAGGATAATTGTAACAACTGATCTTTTTTCTGCTCTTTTGCTGCTTGATATCGTTTTTGCTTGAAGGTGCATTCGCTGAACAGCAGGAATATCAAGCTGAACTCACCTGCACAGATACCCAGCGGTGCAGTTTTAACAATATAATTTCTGACAGAGCTAATGATGCTGCACCATTCAGTGAATTACAGGAGGAAGGATGCCATTAATTGGCATTGACTTGTCTATTTGGAGGTTTTCCAGCTCTCCAAAAGCCTTGGCCCTGTTTATTTTCTCTTCTCAAACTTCTGCTGCACTTCTTTTTTCATCAACCCTTCCTTCCTCCTCTCGTCTTTGCTGAAGCCGTCGCCATCTGAGCTTGATGTGACTTGTGTATATTTTTGTACGGCTGCTCTGTCTTTTTCGTTCGCCTCAGTGTTTCTGCCACTTTCCTTTTGCAATTACAGGCACGTATTCACTCACCTGCACTCTCTCGAACACGCAGTCTGTTACACTTGGAGGTGGAGCACGTCTTGTATTGCCTGTGGGGCTGTAGATGTCGACGGCTCCTGTCTTTTTGCTGCTTTCTTTCTTAATCTGTCCATCCCTTTATGTCTCCTTCTCACTCTTGCTGCAAATCCCCACCATCTCTCTCCTCTTTCATTTAGTTTTATCTCCTCCCTCATCAATTGCTCCCATCTTCTCTCATTTCGATTAGACTTCCTTTATGTATCTCTAATCTTTCTGTCATTCCTGCTCTCCTCCTCTGAGCCTCTTATTATCACTCCTCTCTCCTTCCTCCTCCTCCTGACAGGTACCATCCTTCACTCCACTCCCGGCTTGGCTGGCTTGCATTATTGTCTGTGTGTTTTATTTGCCTCTCGACCCGCACACACCAGCAGATGCACGCTCGCCGTTCTGAGTGATATAATCCTTTTCCCATTAGGGGAGCCCGGGTTTGGATAGAGTTGCATTTCAAAGCAAATGTGAGCAAAGCACACTGACACAGAATGCAGAGGCATACAAGCACACACAATATCGCCGCCATTCTTCCACACACAGACGCAATCGGTCTGCCTGTCCTGCCGCTGCTGCGGCTTTGTAATTTCGCAGATGTGGAGTCATGCATGTCCACTTACTGAGAAATGTGGGTTATAGACGGATGCAGAAGAGTTAGGACGCTTTAAATGGACAGCTAAGTTCTTATCAAGAGGTTTTATCAGTTAGCTGCAATAATCAATTAATCACATGATGTATTAAAATGATGATTAATATTTTGAGGAGAGAACAATTTTGTCTAGAAAGAAATCATAATCCGTTTTTATGGTTTTGGTTGTCAGTAGGGTTTCTTTTTATTTTATTAACAACAAATAAATGCAATTTTTGTTTAAAATAAAATAACAGTTTTATTTTATTTAATAAAATTATAAAATACCTAAAAAATGTATTAGAATTTTTTTCCCCGAAAATTTGTTTTCAAAATACATTTTTGATTTATTTGGGAAATTTTAAATATTTTCCTCAACCAGTGAGTGAATTGTTCTTCACAAAATTTAAGTTTATTTAACTTTGAGAAAACAAACGTGCATTATTGTGTCTCAAAGCAACAATATTGTTGTTTGTAACAGTAACTCTTGGGACAATTCATCATTCAGCTAAATTTATCGAGTTATGCGGAGTCCCTCTAAGTCACGTGTCAAACTCAAGGCCCGGGGGCCAAATCTGGCCCGCCGTAGCTTTCTGTGTGGCCCTCTAGTCTCCAAATTACATCAATTAGTCCCTCCAGTTTTTCACACAAAATCAACAGATCCCCCAATTTTTATTTTTCTGATTTTTACAGCAAATTTCTCTCAAAATTGGTCAAAGGTTTTGGGTTTAAATGACGGCTGCCTCAGCCTTACTCCCCTTACGATGTGAAGAAATGTTCAATATCATTTAATTTTAAGAAACACTTATTGAATGCTGAAACAAACAACTACTTATTAACATTTTAACAGTTTAATGGGGTTTATCAAGACATTCTGGCACAGCTGGCCCTTTAAGAACATTCAGATTTTTGATACGGCCCAGAATGAAAATGAGTTCAACGCCTGTGATCAGTGGTCATCATCTTGTCCACTACAGAAACCAGTCAGGGTGATACAGAAACATACATCAACACAATCTAATTATTGCATCACAGTGTTTGTAGCCATAACTAATAACCAACATCCACCCCTGTAGGACCTTTGTAGGCAACAGTAACAAAGTATTTAAAGTGACTGCATCAAAAACAATTACAATATTTAAAAATTAGCTCAGATCTTGTTCATTTTTAGCCTTTTTCTTTCCAATTATTGTCTAAAAAGGGCTTCAGATATTTGACTTTATATTACCTGATGCTTCATAGGGTGGGCCTCAGGAACTGCAGGTGGCGTCTCAACAAATATTACTCTGATTGAAGTGAAAAGCTGTGAAACACAGGAGGTTTCTACAGCCTTCTGTAGGTTATATTTATATAATATCATCCCAGCAAACATCATTCACCCTTAGATTCCTCCAGAGCCACCATGAAGCTGAAAAACTGGTTTCAAATGAAATTCTTGTACACGAGCCCTCATGTTTGGGCCGCATAGGATCAGAAACATGTAATTGCCTCCTTTCTCAGACCCCGGCATTTTTCTTCGAAGGCCATTATCTGCTCATAATTGTACTTCCAATAACTGGGATTGATGGTTTTGCTGGGTGCGACGTTATTGAGATCAGATGGAGTTGAGTTCTGCTGCTTTTTCTTTTAAACAAACTGTAGAATGTAGAACAAAATAAAAGCTTATAAAGAACATTTATTTCAGCTATCTCTCAAATTACAAAGGATTTTTAGAGGAAGTTTGGATGTTATTTACCTTTTTTCAAGAAAATATTTGAAGGTTCAGAGTTAATATATCTGATATTGCTCCCAGAAAGTCAGTGGTGTCTGGTTCATCAACAAATATCAACAGTCTTGATGTCAATGTGGATCCAGGAATATTACATATTTGGGCTGTGAAAAAGAAGGCAGGAAACAAGAGAGGCTTGAATATTAAAGAAGAAAAAGTGACGAATCTGACATAAAATCAGAGAAATGATGATTAAAAATGCTTTGATCCACACTGAGGCTTCAGATCTGACTGACCTTGTAAAAAGGCTGTTCACAATTTGTAAAATTTATTTTAAACATGAAAAACCAATTTCAACATGGCAGTGAAAGGAAAAAGGCAGACAAATGGTTCTGCTGTATTTTAAAGCAACTCTGAAATTAACTTTTGCTCAGCATTTCCTCCAACATAATGGCCTCTCTAGGGGTTTTAAAAGCCCATTCAAATCACTTAAGCCTTCCTGCAAACAAAAGGGAGAGAAATCTATCATTATCTTTTCAAATGCCAGTCAAACTAAGCTGTAGGTTTTGTAGCAGCGAAGTACACTCTCCTCATTTATCAGGGAGTATTTCTTATTTGTATCATGCTTCAACAAGCACCTAAATCCCAGAAGATTGAGGAAATCCCTGAGGAGTTAGAACGCTTCAGGTTTCACTCAGGACGTCTTGTCAGCAGATGTCGTAAGAAACAGGTGTCGGCTTCAGGAAGTATTTCTCTGAATCCACACCTGCTCAGGCACTTTTTATTAGTTTTCTGCATGGCACAGAGTTTTCAGTTTAAAAGGTTTTATTCGAATCTTTCTTATTACACTGATAAGTTGATGTTTTGGCTAAAAACTGGAGAACAGTGCGGAGGGTGCAGCCTGTTTGTTATAGATAAGTCGACCCTTTTTGCCCTTTTTGAAGCTCTGATTCCCCAGAGGAAAGAGTTTAGAGCAGCTTTGAATCTGTCTCTTACTTCATTATAACAGAAGAGCAATTTCTCCAGTCGATATTCCCATCAGTGTCTCGTTCTGCCAGCAAAGCGTCAGCTAATCAACCTTGTGCAGCAGGAATTGTTGCCGTAATTATGGAACATAAAAAATATTGCTTGTGATTTTAATTCATCTTTCGTTTTCCGCTGCTTTATGTTCTGGTTTATTTTTAAACCCTGAGAAATTATTTTTCCCCTTTGAGTTTGAGTTTTGGTCACAAACTTTGATGGATTTTAATTTTACGTGATAAACCAAACGATATTTAATTTAAATCTGAAAGGTGTGGCATGCCTTTTCATTGAGTATAATCGTATTCAGCTGTGATTATAGCTGCAAACCTTTTGAATAGTGTCTCAAACTGGCCTCTGATGACATTTGGCTTTCTTTTTTTTTTTTTGCAAAATAGCTCAGGTTCAGTCAGATTAGGTGGAGAACAACTCTGAACATTAATTTTGAAGTTTTAACATAGATTCCCCAGATCCTGACTTTGAATAGGACACCATTCTAACACATAAAAGTGCTTTAATCTAAACTGTTGCCATTTTGCTGTAAGTCTCTTTGTTCCAGAATTTCTGTATGTGCATTTTTGTTTTAGGAAATGCATCCCCATAGCATAATGCTGCCACCACCACAATCTAAAGCAAGTAATGAGAGGTTCCTGAGATATAAAGCTCTCGTATCAGTGAGATTATTAAGACAGCAAAAAGATGAATGTTCCCTTAGAAATGTTTAAACGATCAGTTGAGAGGTCGTTCTTCCCCTGGATGTTAATTTTATGTTATTTACCAGGAAACAGACAAACAACAGCGCCTCCTGTTGGCTTGAATCCACCCATAGATAATCGTATGTGTCTCTGTTTCATGTTCTGTCTGGTCTTTTACCTAGAACAGGCTGTTTAACACCAACACTGATTTCTTTCTCCAGGTGACTCCGTCCTCCAAGATCGTTGGAGATCTGGCTCAGTTCATGGTGCAGAACAACCTGACCAGGGCGGAGGTGGAGGAGAGGGCGGATGAGCTGTCCTTCCCCCAGTCCGTGGTCGAGTTCCTGCAGGGACACGTCGGAATACCGCATGGTGGATTCCCCGAGCCCTTCAGATCCAAGGTACTGGAGTTGGGAATCAAACATCCATGGATGCTTCTGGTCATTTAATTCATTTGCATTTTATATTTATGAAGTTATCATTTCATCCTGAACAGCTTTGGGTAGAAAGAGCAGAAATCTGCTGCAGAATATTCTTTGACAACCAATTTTTAAGCAAATATCTACTATTTACATGTAATCTACAGGTACATTTTATTCATAAACTATCATCAAAACAATAATTTAGTTCATAAAGTTTAAATCAAACATGGTTTTAATATTTATTTCTGTTTATGTTGCAAATGAAAATCCCATATTTAAATATCATAGAAGACCAATAAAAGTTACTTAATACAGAACTATCTAAATGTCTAAAGTAAAGGTAGACTTTTTCCCTCCACTAAGCTTTCAATTAATATCCACTGAAATGGCACATTGAAGAGCCAGCTTCAGTTTCAGTGACTTTATGTGGTTTAACCTCCTGCTGGAGGGAGTTGGTAATTATCTGCTGAACAACTGCTGAGTCAGCAGTTTTTCCACCATGAGCTAATAAAAATATATAACTTAAAAGTCTTATTTCGGGAGGAAGCTGGAGTAACAAATTTAAAAATGTTGTAGATGTTATGCTGCTAGCACTTAGCAACAGCTCAGAGGTGGAAGTGGCGCAACATAAATAATCACCCGGGGCAACACGGTGTGCTAAATAATAAAACATAATTTAGCGAAGCTTTGAGGCAGATAATTTTTTGAGTCATTGGAGGAATCGTTGCAGCCCTAACCCAGAGTACCTCAAATCTAACTGAACAAAACCAAAGTTGAATGAAAATGCTTGTCAGCCGTTGAACTTTAACACTTTTGCTCTTTCATGAGAAACGTCAACCTAAATGCATGTTTACAAACCTGTGCTCATGTATTGACATAAAAAAAAAAAAAATCAAAACCAAAATTCTCCCAAAACGCTCTGCTTACATCTGACGGAGTCCTTCAGAGAAGATTGAGGATGGAAACAAAGCCCTGCTCTCTCTCTGTCTTCCTTTCATCCTCGTATCTGTTCTCCTTCCTCCGCGTCAGCAATCAGCCAGGTAGAGCCTCGTGCTGCACGTCAGAGGCCGTCAGCCAGAAGCCCGTTTGGCAGCCTCGCAGAAGCTCGACACGTGAATGAAGAGAAATGTGTCACGCTGTTCCAAACTCCATCCAACAGATCTGAGGGAACTTGACATTTACAGAAAGAAAAATAGTGTTTTAGAAGAAGAAATCTGTTGGTTTGCCCACTTACACACTCACACACACACACACACACGCCCACACCCTGAGCTGTATGTAAAATATGAAATATCGGCTGAGAGACGATACCTGCTCTTTTTAAAGGTCAACTATTTTGTTCTACTCTGAGGCTGCCAACAGTTTGAACACTTTTGCATCTCTGCAGAAACTGAAGGATTTTAATAATCTCTCCTGTCAGCTTCATGTCTGATTTCACTCTGATTTGTTGCTAAATTGCTGCATTATAGGCTTGTCTGTCCAGTTTCTGGTCAAGTCTTCCAGGTAATCATTTCCCTGTGTTTTTGTTGCTTTTGTGAAACTAACTCCTGTCATCCTGCTGACCTTCGCATTTATTCCTCCCACTCCTCATTCTGGCTGGTAACAGGATCAAATGTTTGTCGTTTACTGTCCTTGGAGTCTACAGCCTGGGCAGGACATGATTATCCACTTGTACTCATCAGCATGAATGTTATCTTAACTCTAGGCTATTAATGAATTATTTGAACAATTAATTTAACATATAATATGTTATACTATACATATAGTACTATAGTATTATAATATACTATATTATACATAATATACTAATCTGTTTTCCACCATCTGAGTTTGATGGTGGAAACTTGAACACAGCTGAGTAATCAGTCAGGATTATGATTATCAGCACACATCAAAACTGGGTTTTAAATGTATAAAGCTAGCTAACATTAAGCTTCTGAAACTATGGAAGAAATGTAGTGCCATTAGAAACTTTGAATTTATTTAACTGCTAAAAGTTTTGCTGATTGATTTGGGTTACCAGAAAGCAGGCAAATTTTTGCAGGTGGAATTTAAAGTAAAAATAAAAACAATTCAGGTTTATTGTTTGTGTCTAAAGGAGAAGTTTTGATTCTAATGAGATTATATGTGTTTGTATTGACTGCATGGAACTGTTGCTGTAGCCGCTAGCTGCTACAAGCTAACTGCTACAAGCTAACTGCTTTGCTGTTTCTGAATCTGTGTGTAAAACATGGCGGACGGTTTTGATATCCACATCTTTTTACTGCTGGCAGTGTTCAACAGTCAATGCTGTTAGATGCACTTTTGAATTTGAAAGGTCATTTTCTCCAGTTTTGTTTCTGCTCTTTATTCTGTCCTGATGAGTCATTCATTTTTAAACAGTGCGTCAGATGGAAAGCAAACATTTTTTTGTCTTTTCTGAGTAAATCTTGAACTATAAATATCAGCAAAAGTTTGCATTTAATTTGAAAAGTTTGCTTAAAGTATAAATTTTCCCAGAGAGAGACAGAAACCATCGTCTTTATTCCCACGATGTGTTTAAGTAATTACCTTTTAATCACCTGAAATTTGCTTGTTTTTGCCTCCCCGTCACTTGTTTTTAGCAACAGGGAAGCGGCTCATTTCGTATTAATCTGATTGTGACTACTCATCTTTTGGTGCATTAGCTGTGACTAATTTACATACCTTTTAATTTGAGGTTCATTTGTTAACACAGGCACTTACCCACACACTCTGCCGTTGTCTTTACGTGTCCCACACTTCAACAATCAGCGAGTTTCAGCGGAAGACGTTCTCGGAGGAGAAGACGTTAACGAGCAGGGACTCCAGCGCGCCTGCCATCTTTGAAGTGTCTCTCTCAAACACAAATGACTCAGCTATCTCTGAACTGTTCGCCCTGTGACTAATGGCGTTGCACAAACTCCTTTGTCTGCACATTTCCACAAGGCGCGAGCTAACACACACACACACACACACACACACATGCACCCACCGATAAGATACAGCAGCGGTTTTAATGATATTCAAACACACTTGCTCAGTGTCAACCCAGGAGACTGCATCGTGTGAGTCTTTATCTAAACACACACGGCTCTACTTACACAAAATTAACAAAAGTATGTGAGCTGGGGGCGATGATTAGCAGCGATTCTGTTTAACTAAATCTGACACGTACAGCGAGCCGTGGAGGTGAGCTATAAGCCGATTCTTGCAGGAAACACTGAGGGAGAGAGATTAAATTGTACGGAGATTTGTTCCACTCTCCGGCTTCCACCTGGAAACGAGCTGAAAACTCCAGATATTCAAAACCAGGACAAAAAAAAACCGACAAAAGATATCAATGGAAAATTAAATAACTTGCTTCAATGTATAGCTTATATTTCAAATACTTCTCCTAATTTTGATGAATTCTCTCCAAATTTGAATATTGCATAAAACTAACAGAAATCAGATTTTCAGCACAAAAATGTCATCCTACTGAAACACATGTCCGTGTACTGAACGGTGAATGCTAACACTTGGTCTGGTCTCTTTTTTTTTTACATCGACCTTTTGTTTTAACAGCAGCCATCAACTTCACTGCAAAAATTCAAGCTCTAACCAAGTGTATTTATCTAATTTTTAGTTCAAATGTGTTATAACACTTGAAATAAGACAAAAATAACTTGTAAGAAGGTTTTCAGCAAGCAATATGAGCTTGCTTTAAGTGGATAACTTCTTTATATTGATGAAAAGTGCTAATTAAAAGTGAAATCTGCCAGTGGAACAAGACATTTTAACTTATAAAACGGATTTCCTACTGGGAAACTTGGAGCATCTCCACTACTCCCAGTTAGAACTTTCTAACTGGGAGTAGTGGAGCGGCCATACGTTTCAATATGGCCGCTCCTCTCATCCAGACTAGTAGTCTGTGGTGGAATCCTGTTTATTTTACAAGACTCACATGAGTGTGTCTGAAATCAATTTTACAACTCTAAACTGAACAAATTAAAAGTGATGTTTGCTTTTGGAAAGTAAAGTTTAAAATGATGTTTAGAAAGCTTTTGCTAACGATGTTTATGGGCGCCGCCATTTTGAAATCTCAACATCTAGAACTAGAATGCTGTTACCTCACATCTGACATCAAATCCAGGTAACAAACTGGAAGCAGCATTAACCTGAGGACATTTTTCTAACACACTCCCTCTTTTTTTCTTCCACTAAACCTTCTCTGATTATGCTTGGATGCTTCCATCCAAGCATCTTGGATCTTGTGCAGATAAGAACCAGTTCTGACTTAGCTGTTTGTCTTTCTGTTCAGTTCATGCATCATAAGGCAGGACCGATTCCAACACCAACTCCTAGCTGGTCGAGAGCAAAGAATAGCCTTCATCAGGAGCTGGACTCGGTTTATAGACACTAACGACCTCATGGATAAAAGTTCTGACTTATTTCCCCTTTATCGACCCAATTAAAGGAAAAAGAAGTGCAAAAGTAGAGCTAGAACATCATGCTGTTTATATAGGTTAATGCAGCACAGAGAGCAGCAGGTACCAGTACTATTTACAGCTGAACCTCTAAACCCAGTTTGACTTCATATATAAACTTTGTCATGTCTCCTAATAACACCAAGTTGCTTATGAAATCTGAGTGAAAATGTGGAAATATGAATATCTGTGGTGATCTGCAGTGGTTCTCAAAGGTCACATATCTTACAAAGTGCTTAGAAAAGTCTCAGTAAAAAGATAGATTGTGGACTGTTTTTAACCAGCAGTCCAGATAAATTGGATCCGATTCAATCAAGTATGCGTGGCAATACACACACATGAATACGACACATTTTCTTCCACCTTCAATAAAACATATTGAAAACTAAAATATGATATTGATTTCACAGCAGATCCCATCACTTGGAGGAATGTAAATCCAAAGAGGCAAACTGTGAAGCAACATGTTGCAGCTACTCTAGTTTGAGAATGGATAAAACATTTCTTTTCTTCAATCAGCTCCATCTTCTTTGATGGTTTAATTTGCTTTGTCTGTAAGGAGCAAAAACTGAATTAAATTAAGAGCAGCTGAACGCAGAATCTGTGTGCAGAAGACGAACAAGAACAAGAATGTTTGTTGTCATGAAGTGTCATCTGGGAAATTATCAAATCAAATTTTATTTGTATAGCACCTTTCAGCAACAAGACATTTCAAAAAACATTTTAAAGTGTTTCAGCTGTTTTGCAGTTTTCTGGACGTTTGTTCCAGATTTGTGGTGCTTAGAAGCTGAATGCTGCTTCTTCATGTTTGATTCTGGTTCTTCAGAGCAGAACCAGAACCAGAAGACCTGAGGTTGATACAACAGCAGCAGATCTTTAATGTATTGTGTCGCTAAACCGTTCAGTGATTTATAAACTAACAGCAGTATTTCAAAGTCTATTCTCTCAGTGTAGGGACTTTAGAACTGATGTGCTCTAACTTCCTAGTTTTAGTCAGAACGCCAGCAGCAGCTTTTTTTTAGGCAGGTCTGTAAAGGCACTGTTGCAGTAATCGATGCAACTAAAGATAAATGCATGGATGAGTTTCTCTACATCTTATTGAGACATTAGTCCTTTAGTCCTGGAAATGTTCTTCAGGTGATAGAAGGCCGACATTTTTACGCAAAGTTGCATTAAAACTTCCTTTAAAAGTGTCAATATTTACTGAATGACAAACATTCATGAAGACTCCTTCATGTTTTTGAGAGTTATGTCGTGTTTATCACAGTGTCATGTTTGTATTATGCACACCCATTCAAATCGGTGTAATACTAGAGAGTTACATCGGTTGGTTGGTTTAGTTTCTCTGGAAGACTTGGTTTCAGATTCAAGGTATTGGTTCATTTGTTTGTAAAGGCGTTCTACAGAAAACAGATGTATGTTTTTTTTTTGGTTTTCCTAAATCCTCTCACCGTGTTTAATCCCAGGTGCTGAAGTCCCTTCCACGTATCGAAGGTCGTCCCGGCGCCTCTCTGTCACCGATGGACTTCAAGACCCTGGAGGACGGACTCCGAGCCGCGCATGGGGATGACATCACACCGGAGGATGTGATGTCAGCAGCCATGTACCCCAAGGTGTTCCAGGAGTTCAAGGAGTTCACTTGTGAGTGAGCAAACCTGCTACCAGATCAGTTTTAGCTTTTAATGCAACCCTTAGTTCTGATGTTTTGTGAGTGTAGCTGGAAATACATTAGACCACTGGCTGGAAATGATTTTGTTTGGCATTTTAGAGACGGCGCTTGTGAGTGATTCAGAAGAATCCAGGCAGCTCCGGTATCATTCAGATAGCTGGATTAACCCCAGCTTTATTGCAGTGTTCAGAAGCTCGGCGCTGATGGTTATAAACCACCGCTGCTCCTTTACGAGGCTCGATAATTAGCCCGAGGTGCTTCATTCACAGTTTTGCTGAAGAATGTACACAGCCACAGAACTAATCTCATCTGAGTTTCTGCTAATTACACCTCTGGTTTATAATATTAGTCTCTTTTTTTCCCACACTGCATCTGCTCACAGCCTCTTTGTGTGATTATGAGCACTTCCATGTAAATGTTAAGGTAATCTAACAACAATACAAACTTTTAGGCCCAATTATTTTATCTCCTTCTCTGTTCATTCAGCTAACTTTGGCCCAGTGGACTGCCTCAGCACCAGGCTGTTCCTGGATGGACCCAAGATTGCAGAGGAGTTTGAGGTATTTTTAGATTTTAACACAGTTGTTATATCATCTGCAAGCTAAAACATTTAATAAAAATCTTATGAAGGCATATATTTTCTATTTGAAGGGGAATTTAAACCGTCAGGCGTTGCTATACATTGACTTTATTCTCTTGTGTAGCTCTGTTTTATAATTTTGGTCTTAATTTTAAGATAAAAAGTGTATTGTTTTCACTCCTGAAAATATTATAATGCGCTGCAAACACAAGCCATACATTTTAAAAGACAGTTATCTCTGATGCTGACCGTGTAACCTTTCAATGTTCGTCTCAGGTCCAGTAGGTGTGACAAACACACTCAGGTTTACTGTATGTATTCGAACAAATAAATAGCAGCTTCTGCCCCTTTAAATTAAATAATAAAAAACCCTAAACAAACTACAAACAATAGCTCCCAATAAGCACTTAGCAGCAGTTAGTATTTGTAAAATTAAACCAGGCTAAAATGGACAACATTAAAAACATAAACAAAACATAGCAAGTTTACTCATGAAACACTGTACACTATCAAATTTGTCCAACTTATATTTTAAAATATAATACTTGTAAAGAAAACACAGAGCTGATTCTAATACATATCAGTTACCGACGGCAACAGAAAGAAGGGGGAGGAGCTGTCAGTTACTGGTTGCTACGGTAACCACCAACTGCCAAGAGCAGCGTAACAGAACTTAAAACACTAATAAATGTCTGAAGAAACAACCTGACTAAACAAAATAAATTCAAAGAATAAATAAACACATTTTGACAAACTTCACATTCATAATATTGTTAAAATAAAACGCTGTTATATATGTAAACTTTTGAATTCAGGGAAAGTTACAAAACACTCTCTCTAAAAAAAGTTCTTGCCATGTTTTCTGGCATTTAGCAAATAGAAATAATTTTGGTAACACTACCCAAACTAAAACAAGAAAAGTTTGGTCTGATTTAACTTCAGACAGTGAGAAAATAATTACGTTTGTCTTTTTATTCTGTGTACGTAAATTTCTGTTTTCAACTGTATTACTATTTGCTGACTTCTTCCATTTTCCATTGTCTAAATGTCATGACCTTTCTGGAGCCCTGCCTTCCTAACTCTTATTGTTCCTTTACATCTTCCTAACTATATCTCTACTTTATTCTTCCTTCTTTACTTTGTTTCGTTCTCTTCTTCCATCCTTGTGTCCTTTCTGCCATCCCGACTCTCTTATTTCTTTTCTTCTTTCCTTAAAATATAATACTTCCTTTCTCCTATCTAACTCCTTCCTGGTGTCCTTCCTTTTGTCCTAAAGTCTTCCTTTCCTTGTGTCCTCATCTGCTTCCTTCAACAGTTTCTGTCCTTTCCTTCTCCCTGGTCTCCATCCTTCTTCTTCTCTCTTATTTTCAAGTCAAAGTTTATTTTTATCTGTATAGTACATCTACAACCTCAGCCAAGCGAAGCGCTTCATCTTTCTATCGGCACTACGTCACATTTGAGAAACATCTGCCCAAAGTTTGTAGAGAAGGTTTGTACTTTTAGATTTTATAACACTGTAAAGGACTCGGAAGCCTGGAGAATTACACGAATGTGATAAACTGCAAGAAACACCAAGTTAGGAGAGATTGGGTGAGAAAAAACTAATTTACACTGACTGAAGATTGCCGTTTGCATGCTCTATATTTGATGTGGGTGGAATATAGATTGAAAAAGGGACACAATATCAGGAAAAATTCTTTTTGCATATAAATAGCAGAGCAAATAGCAAAGGAGTAAAATCTAAAACTTTCCTCTTGATGTATTGGCATCTGCCACCAGCCTGGTTTAACCCTAACAACTGAATGAACTCAGCAGAAATATTCTGCAGACTTTTGATTCTGACAGAAAGTTCCTCTCTGAACTGGGCTGTTTTTTGTTAACCAGAAAGTGCAGCTCAGTGGGGGGCATTTCACAAGACTGACAGCAGAGAGCTGTTTGATGAGCAAAAAGTTATGACTGAAGAGTTCAAATCCAGACTGAAGAAAGAGCTGAACAGAGACAGACAGCTGGCGGTAGCCTGAGCAACAGACAACAGTGACTTCTGTTTTTAGAGGATGAAGACGGGCGTCCTGGGGGGTAGCTTTAGAGAGCAGCAGAGAAAATACTGAAAAAAATGCTCAATATTGCTGAACGTTTTGTGGTGAGGAGCTTTAAAAACAAGATGTACAGAATGGGGTCAAATATAGAGGAATAAAGCTAATGAGTCATACAGTGAAGCTGTGGGAGCGAGGTTTAGGTCAAAAGTGAGCATCAATATGGTTTCATGCCAAGAAGGAGACGATATTTTTCTTTAAGGATGCTGATGGAAAAGTACAGAGAAGCCAGAGAGCGGCTTTGTGTCTGCAGCTTTAGAGAAAGTGCAGAGAGAGGAGATGTGGTGTTGCATAAGGAGGGCTGGAGTAGTAGGCTGAAATGATTAATCAGATTAATCGATTATTGAAATACATCTCTGGAAAAATTAAGAGCCCACTTCACTGAACCCCTTTGAAAACCTCGTAGTTATTCCATCAAATATTCATTTCTGAACTCTTCCTGAGTTAAAACATCAGTATTGTTGTTTATAAATGAATATCGACTTGTTTTCTTTGCATTATTTAAGGTCTGAAAGCTCTGCATCTTTTTTGTTATTTTGATCATTTCTCATTTTCTGAAAATAAATACTAAATCTTTGCTTGTAATTTCAGGCATGTTGTCAGTAGTTCATAGAATAAAATAACAATGTTAACTTTACTCAAACATATACCTATAAAAATTAAAATCAGAGAACTGATCATTTTAAGTGGTCTCTCAATTTTTTTCCAGAGCTGTAGTTGTCATTTAATTTAGTATTTATTAATTGCTAAATGGAGTGTGGACTCAAAAAAGGTTAACTGCTGAAATAACGCCACAGTCAGAGCAGTAAATAAACCAAAACTGTAAAAATTTGCATTTAAGATAAAAACCTTCTTTATTTGTGAATATATTCTGCACAAAACTCCTCAAGTTGTATAGTTTTAGCTTCACGTCATTGAAATACTGTAGAAATAAACACAGATTATGCTATCCAATTATTATTGACTGAGCTTTTCACATGTTGATATTAGATGTTTAGCTGTAGATGCGTCCTTTGCCACAAATAATCAAGTTAAATGGATACTATGTTGCCGCATTTTCTTATTTAAAATGGGAATTTAAGTTTATTATTTGCATCTTTTAATGTATTTCTAATATTGCATAAAAAAGGCTTAAATAAAAAAATCTTAATATTGAGATTTGGTGAGGTGTGCTGCATCGAGGTGGGAAAGCATCAAGGATCGGCTCTTGGTTATGTTTTTGTGGTCATCTGGCCTTTACAGTATGAAGTTTTCCACCTTTTAATAAGATAAAAATAACATGAATACATATCCCCATGTATTACTTCTTATTTTCATTTCTTTGCATGTACTTCAGTTTAAACAAGTTATTAAAATCCACATTTAGCAGGATCTTTCACAAAGCAATGTTCTGAATTTGGCTGCAAGGTTAGTTGAATAATAACAGCCTTTCCCCTCCGCTGTAATATCATGAATATTTTTATTTATTTTGCTTAAACCAAAGTTAAAAGGTTCACCAATGAAATTACCATCTGCCTTTGTGGTGGTGGGGAGGAAACGTGAAGCCATGACCTTTATGCTCTCTAGTTTCACAACATTCAGAAAGCTCATCTTTTCAGCAGCATTAAACAACACGACCAAGGAAAGCGCATCATTCAGCTACACGTTTTCTGTTTACTTTGATTCTTCTTTTAAATTCTCAGGGTTCGCGTGGAGAGATTTTACTTATTCAGAGTGACCGAATGGTAACAGTGTTTAATTACAGGCTCGTTTCAGCAGAGTGCTTCCAGGCTGATGTTCATTGATTCTTTCTTTATGAGGACTGAGGCAGCTCTGCTTCCACTCTGTTTATATGTTGGTGTTGCTAATTTAGGGCCACCTCTGTAGATAAATACACCGTCCTCCATTTTTGTCCAAAACAGGATCCCAGCATTGGAATGACAAACGACATAAGAGATTGTATTTCTGAAAAAATATCATTTCAAACTGTCTCGTCGTGAAAATTAGTTTTTTATATTTCTGTTGTAACGTTTTTATTTTACCTTTTAAAGTCGTTCTTAACAGTTGCACCAACTTAAAGTAGATTTCAGGTTATTTTATCCAAATAACCGTAAGAAATCTTGAACTTTACACCAGGAGAAAACTAAATGCGTTCTGGAGGACATTTTTGGAAATTCGACCGACAAACTGGAAGGCCAAAAATATCCGAAAATTATACAACTTCATTAGAATAACGCAAAATTTCAAGTCTCTTTTTACTCTTTTGCGAGATAAGATTATTTATAGATTGTTTTTCTACAAGGATTGAACTACTTTTGATGATTTCATTAACATTTTGTAAAATATTTATTCTCTCCACAGCCTCAGTTATGGTAACATTAAGTAGGTTTTTGTTTAACTCATCAAATTATGTCAGAAAGTTTAGATTTTACAGTTTTAAAGCAGGTATAAAAAGCCTTCGTTATGTTCATAATTTAAAATATATTATTGCTGAGCTGCTAAAAGCTTCAGATTTATCAAACTCCACAGATTTATTTTTGGTGTATTTATGATAAATGTGTATTTTATTTGGTAGATTTTACTTTTAGCAGCTTATGTGTTGAAACTCGCAGGAATTAATTCACCAGGATATTTCCAGTGAAAGTGAAATCTGTCCATTCTGGAATATTTAGATGGATCAAACCAGAACTGGATGTTTCTACAATTAAAGAGACTCTTTAAAACAGTTTGTGAAATGATAAAATTGAGCATTTTAAAACTTACATTGCTTTGAGCAGTGAAAACTGAATTTTTGGATCAGTCAAACCTGAGCAAAATAATTTTTTAATTTCTAAAACAGTTTATGTACAAATAAATTTTGATTTCACCAGAAATATTGCTAAGTTCTCTTTTGGTGTGATAAACCAAATATTTTGTCTCATCATACTGTGCTTTGTATCATTGCTTTTCCTGAATTGCATCATATTCTGTTGAATACACACTGAGTCGCGGTGATTCATGGATTTAAACGCATTTAGTTTGTGTTTGTGACGTCTTTGGCAATGTAGCGATAATACCAAACCCAAACATCTGATCTGCATTTCACTTAATCTGTCAAACATACAATATTGTGAGTAAACATGTTGCTGCAATGTTTGAAAGCGTAAAATAAAAAGACAAAATATGTTGTCACCGCCTAAAAAAAAAGCACAAAAACTTTTAAAAAACTAGTTTTATTTTCTGATGAGCAACAGGATCATACTGTAGGCCATGAAGTCATTTCCAGAAAAAATATCCACATCTGAAGCTAGATGGACTGTAGCAACACATATCAGTAGTTAAACGTATTATCTTCAATAATACAGAAATTAAAATCACTGCTGGTGTCAGATTATCTTTAAAAAAAAAAAATTTCCACATGACTAAAAACCAACTTTACATTTTTAAGACTTCTTGATTTATCTGAAAATTAATGTAAATTAAAAACAGTTTGTGGTTTAAAACAAGCAGCATGAAATTATAATCTAACTCCTGCCTGCAGGCTAAGGGTCTTATAATAATTTTTTAAAGCTCAGTTAATTACAGCAGTCCGTCCGTCTACAGTAAATATTGGATCAAAGTCCGCTGACTGCACCAACTGGCTCAGCTCGGCTTCCTCTCACGAGACGGTGGAGTGTGAGCAGACGCATCATGTAGGTGGCGGCGTTTGTCAGGTTGCCTGGGTAATTTTTAGGCGCTCCTAAGAGAGACGTTTATTTCTGCGGCGGAGCGTGGCAGCTTTTGCAGCGCTGGCTGATTTGTTGAACTGCAGGAGGTCGGGACAAAGCACAGACGGAGAGAGATAACACTTTGCTACCGAGACAGGCTGAGTGGTTATCAGGGCAGATTTAAGGAGCAAATCTTTTTAAGCACCACTCTACAGTGAAGGCAGGGAGCTGCTTATGGCCTGAGAGTTGTGTGTAAAGAAAGAAAAAGCTCTCTCAGTAATCCTTTACTTACATTCAGTAGTTCATTTCAAATCTCAACACTGGACTGCTCTGTTTTTGTGCTGCATGAATGCATTTCAGAAGTATTTCTGAAAGGTTCTGCAGAGTAATCTAAATCTCATCTCTGCTTCCTTCTGCCAAGTTAGGTTGGATCAAACCTCTTTAGGCTCACAAGCCAATAAACATAAACTGTAACAGCAAACACCGTACAAAAACAAACTAACCAATTTGACCCCATTGATGACACAGATTTCTATCACAATGCCAAAATAAATCAGTAGGTTACATAAAACCATACCTACACTGCAAAAATACAATCCTACCAAGTATTTTTACTCTAGTTCAGATATCTTAAGACAAGATAGAAGCTTGTTTTAAGTCAATAATTCTTTAATTTTGATGGAAAAGTACAAGTTCTACTGGGAAATTATTTCATTTATAACATGGAAAAAAATGTCTTTTAATAAATGAATAAACTAGAACTGTTCAATATTAAGGAATTATTGATTTAAAACAAGCCAGTATATCTTGTGAAATATTTTGTCTTATTTCAAGTGAACGGAGATATTTGCACTAGAAACTAGACAAAATTACTTAGTAGGATTTTGTGTTTTTGCAGTGCAGAAACATTTTTCAGAATAAGGCTGGACTCTAGTTTTTCTATTTTAAAGGTAAGAGTTTTACAGGAAACCCAAAATGTTATTTTAAATTTCAATTCCTGGAACTCTCTTTTGTCAAAATGTCAATTCAACAAAGGTTATGATTTTCTTGTTTACATGTAAAAATGGATACAGTGAAACATGTATACTTTAAAATCCCTCCAAAATCTCTTATTTTTTAATAGTTCAAACATTAAATACACCTTGATATGAATTAATATGCACAGTAGAAACTCTTAGCAAAAGCGAACATCTACAGTTTTCCTTGTGTCCGATCTTGGAGGATCAGCCAATCAGCATAAAGGAAAGTAAATACTGCTCCTGGATTGGCTCCTTTGAATTCACCAGCAAATTTTGTCAAGTAGGATTGCTCATGGTACTTCAGCTGCTCAAGCTGCATTTTTTTTCTAATATTTTAGATGTGCTGTATGAAAAGATTCACACTCCAATGATTTTACCCAGAATGGCTTTATTTCCGTTTTACAGGAAAACTGATACTTATTTTTATAACAAAATAAAGAGCTCTTATCTATTCAAAAGATGACTGTCTCTTAGAAGTCAAGTTTAATAGAAAATCTTAAATATTTAAAAGTAGGCATTTCTATCTGTAAAGCTTATTGTTTAACCCCAGAGAACATGAATACATTTCAGTAAATATTTATTCATTTACTGATATTGTAAATGAATACAATTTACTGTAAATGCATTTACAGTACATTTACAGTACAGTAACTGCATGTCATTAAATGCAGTACATCTACT
Source organism: Xiphophorus couchianus (assembly GCF_001444195.1). Taxonomy (NCBI): domain Eukaryota; kingdom Metazoa; phylum Chordata; class Actinopteri; order Cyprinodontiformes; family Poeciliidae; genus Xiphophorus; species Xiphophorus couchianus. The sequence continues at coordinate 16,834,473 of NC_040241.1, read as the reverse complement.
GCATTTAATTACAGTAGCTGTACTGTGAAGCTTAGTGATATAAATCACACTTTTTATTTTAAGTAGGTGGCGACCTGAAGGAGCCCATTTCAAATGGGAATATTTTTCAAGAGCAATATTTGTGTTTGTGGATCTATAGATTAGGGCTGCTGTAAACGCTTATTTTAGTAATCGAGGATTCTATCGATTGTACGACTAATTGAATAAAAAATTTGATAAAGTAAAAGATTGGTCATTTCTACCATAACAGCAGTATTGATATTGGATATCAAGACAATTTTTCATATTTGCGCATCCCTACAATTACTTTTCTGCAGTTAGAAAATGTACCTATTACAATAATAGCTCCATTTTTAAGTTAACCAGGACAAAAATTATACAAAAATATGAACTTATATGCAATTTAATAGTAAAGCAACACTTTTAAAGGTGGTAAATTTATTTTCTGGTTCGTCCATAAAGCTACTTGCGTTAAGCATCAACTACAGAACAGCAGCCAACCATTTTCAGTTTATCCCCTCACCTGTATAAATACACCTGCCGCGCTCTTCCCCGCCATTCGCTCTGAACTGCCACCAGGCAGCAGCTCTGGGAGGAGAAAAGCTGCCGTGCTCCATCAATAAAATGACCTACCTACCTACCTGCCGTACTCCAGGCATCGTGCCAATCAATTTAAGGATGCTAATTGGTCTGCCAAAAAAACAATAAAAACCCAGACATTATCATCAATCAATGAAATCTCAACCACAATGAACTTAAAAATTGGATGTTATGCTACTAACCCAACATCCAACTCAGAGGTGGAAGTAAGAACGTTGCGCAACATAATCAGTCACACGGCCAGAACACGGTGCTCTAAATGATAAATTGTAATTTAACGAAGCTTCGAGGCAGATAAATTTGCCCCGAGGAATTTTAATAATGGAGGTACTCGAATCATTCGAGGAATCGTTACAGCCCTACTGTGAATGCTGTGCCATGCCATGAGAAATAAGTAATAAATATTTTTTTTTAAATCATAATCTTAATCATTACAATTGTACCACAAAATTTCGCGATAAAATTTTAAAGCCAAATCGTTTTATTAGTAGCTGAACAGTCCATCCATGGATTCAAGCATTTTAGGCTGAACAGCCAAAGGTATTTAAAATTCCTGCAACGCCTCTTTTGCATTACTCTGATGACAACCCTCTCCATTATCATTAACCCACACATAGTGTACATGTCGCACAAAAAGGACAAAGATCACTAAACCATCTGTAACTGCTATGCTGATGACTCACAATAATGGCAGAATAATAAACGCAGGCTTTCAGAAGCAGGGACAGACTTGTGCACACCGTGACTCTGAAGGCAGCCTTTCTCTGCCACAGGTGACGCGAGTCATTAATGAAATCCTATCAAAGAGTAGATTCAGGCTCTATCGGAAAGTTGTAGCCTCGGCAACGAGATAAGCAGCTGAATGTGACAGATTGGAGCCGGGCGCTCGGAGGGCCTCTTTAGGTAAATGCTCCCAGCATGTGAGGCTTGTATATAGACGCCACAGATGAATCACTGATACGAAACATGCATGATGCTGTCAGGAGGCACAAACAGGAGGTGGGAAGAACTGGAGGATGATTAATCATAGCGATTTTAAAATCATTAATGATTCCCTGATTTAATGAAGAGATCAAATGATAAAACGATCACCATCTTTTCTCTTATCTGATAGTTTAATGTGTTTCAACTTCAACTAATTAATTAATTAATTCAACATAAGGAGCCCTAAGAAGCCTTTTTGGTTATTGGTCATTATTTAAATTGGGAGCAGAGGTGACGTCACACTGTGTGAGAGAGCAGCTTTGCAGTTGAATATTTCAAAATATGAACAAATTGATGAGTGTTGATATTTTAAACCGTATTAAACATCTTGTAATAAAAGATGGATACATTTAGTTGAGTAAGTTTTTAAAGTATATACTATTAGGAGTACTTTCACCACGCTGTACTATTGACATTAATTTGAGTAATAGTAGTATAAAGCATAATTTAGAGGAACATTTGTTGATACTGGCTCAAATGTTGATAATGTAAACTGTATTTATTTTGCCCTGATTTTAAAGTAACAAACATTTTACTCATTGGTTCCCCCCCCGCAAATACAGCAATAAATCCAAAGAACTTTACAATAAAGTTTTATATCAAGTTTTATGTCATAGCCAAAGCTGTGATGCTCCACTTGTGACAGTAATAAACCCATTGAGCTTCTCCTTATGGCACTCAACAATTTTTGACTGCCACCCTGGCAGACACGTTAAAATAAAATAATAAGAATAATAATAAAAAATATATATATATAAATATTCTTTGAACTTTTGGTTTTTATAGAGAAATTAGAATGTACTATAATTGGAATAAACTCTACAAATTAATTAATCAGAAGTCGGCTACAAAGTTCCTCTGTGAATCTTTAATTTCAGCTTTTTTTATATTTTCTTTTGTCCTATCAGAGTCCTAAACTTCCCCATATGCAAAACTCTGTATTTTGCAGTTTATTTTTGGGGTTGCTATTAGCAACACACAGGCGTATTAGCAGAGACATACTGCTGATTGCTAATGTAAAGGCATATCAATAACTCCTGATGTGTGTTATTGCTTTTGTCTGTGGTTTTAAGTCAGCTGCACTCGGACGCTATCCTTCAGGTTTTATAACTCAACATTTGTGTACACTTTTTGCAAAATAGCAAGCTGAGAATGTTATTTAGTTTAGCTAATGGATAGACATTCATTTACTTTGAAAAGTAAAAGTATAAAGTGAAAAGAAAAGAAGCTACTGAGTAAGTAGCTAGTAGCTGAATGTGCCTGTCTCAGGAATACAGCTTTGGTTCATTAGGCAAATTATTTAGCAGAAAGGCAGATTAACTTTTAGAAAAGGAGAAGTGGTAGTAATGAAATACTAGAAACAGATTCCACTTTAACTTCTTCCCAAGTCCGCTCAACAACCCTGACTGGAGGACTTCCGTCAGCTTGCTTCCTCCACAGAAATAGTGATTTATTGTCCGACAGCTCTGTTTGCACTCTGAGAGCGTTGATCTGTATGCAGGAAGCAGAAGGCTGCACTGTGTAATTAGCATATCTGCAGCGGGGCTACAGCATCGCCGGGGTTAGTCATCATCAGAAACACTGCACGATTTTCAGGACGTTCAAAAGAGATCAAACCAGACAGACAGATTTGCCCTCGCAGTAGGAAAACATGTCAAGTGCTGCTGTGGGCGTCAGACCGCCAGTTTCATCTGTAAGAACTCGTGTCTGGCGCTGGTCCGTTAGCGACGGGGTGCAAACTTCTCCCGAAAGCTTCACCTGAGACGGGAGACGCTTTGTGTTCACCGTCACATTAGAGCAAAAACTCTGCATGTTGAGTGATTTCAGCTGCATCTCAATGAATAAGAGCATCTCTGAAAAGTTTCTTTCAAAGCGTCAGCTCAGAAATTGAAGCTCATGTTGTATAGATCGGGGGTGTCCAAAGTGTGGTGCGGGGGCCATTTGTGGCCCCTGAAGTAATTTTGTCAAGTCAAGAATGCAAAAAATTTGACCGACAAAATAGGAAAAAACATTAATGACACAAAACAAATCTGTCTTTCTTTCAATAAGGCAACACTTAAATACCCTATTTATGCTTTGGATCTTCAATGATAAAAAAAAGTATATTTGAGCAGGCAAAAAAAGGAGGAAACTAATTTTTAATGTAATAAATTTTGTGGCCCGATGTCAAAAAGTTTGGACACGACTGATTTAGATTGATTAAATAAACCCATTTCTAGTATTTATTAATTTTGATGAAATATTATTAGAATAATACCAATACAGAAATGTCATGTTATGACCTGCAGATGACGGTAATTGACATGGTGGGTACATCGTGTTTAAAAAAGATGCTCTTTTTTTCTTTTCAAAGGAAGTTTAGTGGAAGAAAAAAAATAGGATTTTAAAGAAAGTAAAGGAGGAACAGATATAACTATACAACCTGATCCTTTAAGCCCATGGCGCTTAAAGACTCTATGCATTTTTGTCAAAAAGAAGACGTAACCATGGAGATGAGCTGAAGGATGCAAAGTTATTGAGTACTCACTCCGTCCAGCACATCGATATTTCTGTCTTGAAATCTAAAAAAATCCTTTGCACTGTAAGTGAAAGCCAAATGAAATCATTGCTAATGAAGAAAGTTGTGTGGAAGGAAAAAGTGTGGCAGAAAATGTGCAGAAGCCTTTATTTTCTAGTTTTTAATTTGTAAGGCAAAAACATAATTAACCGAAATGAACTGGTTAATGATGCATCACACACATTGTGTGTGATAAACATCTGGGCTTCGCTACAAATTGAATAACTGAAAGCATCTCATGAGACGCTCCTGTACGTACGCCAGAGTCTGAATAGCTGTGTTTATTCCTGACAGACTTTTACCCGCCGCTCTCTGATGTCAAACAAAGACATCTGAAAGGAAGACTGACAATCCCAGAGATAAAGAAACTGTCAGACTGGAGGAAATGAAAACGTCTCTCTCGTCTTTAGCTGATCTGTAAACAGTTTCCTTCAACATGTAGCTCCGCCGCCCAGATAAGGATTATACTCCGTCCTTGTGTGCTGACACAAGATGCACCTTTTGCCTCTCTGTCTCTGGTCACTGCTGCAGGTCTTTCCCCCCCGTGACGTTTACGTCTTAATTTATCCCTCTCTGCGTCTGTCTGAAACGTTTCCTGATTCCGTTTGAACACCTCGCTGTTTGTCAGTCCTCCCATGTGTCACGGCATTGTTGTTCTGCTACATCTTTACTATCGAGCTCCTTCATCGACCCATTTCAGCTTCTCTTTTATCAGATGTCCGCTGCTGGCTTGTTCTTCCTCCCCCTCCCGCCATTCCTCACCCTTCTCCTTTCTGTTTATTTCAAGCTGCCTGCTTTCCATTGATATTCCAAACTAAGTGTCGGTGCAGAGACAAAAATACTCCCCGCTGCAGATCTGCACTGATCTCCATTTTTATTACGCCTCTTTCTTTCTCTCTTTGTCTGTCTCATCTGGTGGCAAACATCTTCTCATCTCTCACTATTACTTTCTGAAACATCCTTCAATTTGAACTCTTGTCCGCCTTTGGGTCTAAACACTTAGAACGTTTTGGCAAGGATGATGCATGATGTCTCCCTACAGCTGTTCCTATTAAGACTAAACTCTGCATCTGGAGAGTTTGCAACATTTGAGCCTTTTTAGTGATTGTTTAGTCTATGTTCATGTTTAATGCTGAGGCCATTCTGTTAATTCACGTGTCAAACTCAAGGCCCGTGGGCCACATACGGCCCACCAGATTCTAGACTAAACATTAAGTGTACTTAAATATTATGTTAGCAATCAAATCTATGTAGTTTTTATCTGCTTGCTGCCAAATTAGATTAATCAGTCCCTCCAGTTTCTTGTGAATTACCATGGAAATTCACGCAAAAATGATCACAACTGGGAGTTTATTGCAGATTTTTCTCTAAAAGATCTGCAATAATTTTGCAGATTAGAGTTACACAGCTGCCTCAGCTTTAACTGATGTCAGATTATAGTCCATGATATATACAGCAAGTAATTAAAAGTTGCATTTATCGTCATAAATAGAGCAAATATTTCCAAATTAGTACCACGAACACTTTCATTTTCACTGCAAAAAGTCACAAAAAGAATCACGAAATCTAGTTGTTGCATTTTAATCAATGACGTCTCATAACTCAAGCTTCATTTAAAACATCCCAAACTGATAATTCTGCCTCTGTGCTTCAGGTTGTACAAGGTTACTCTTTTCCTTGAACCCCATTGTTGCTGCTGTAGCAACTCTGTTGCTGTTGGCCATTTGGTTCTGTGAGCTATTACACATTATTGACTGAAAAGATGATCAATAATGTTGTTTAATTTTAAGAATTCATTGATATTTTATCAGTTTGTGAACAGGTTTTATCAACATTCTGGCACAACCGGCCCTTTAAACGCATCACATCACAATTGTTCTTTCTTTTCTTTAAATTAGCTCATCTTATGATCTTGTAAATCGGTGAAGAGGTATTCTTAAATCTAGTAGGTTTAAGTTTAAAATCGTTTATATTCATCCAGAAAGCTTGTTTCTGATAGGAAAATATGATAAAACAATGTAAAGATTATTATTATTAGGTTTGATCATTTTTCAAAATCCTCTGAATGGATTAAACTTGAACAGAACTTCAAGCTTGATGGATTTTAATAACTTTGCACTGTGAAGTAGTAAAACACAGAACGCAGCACAGAAGCTGCTTCTGCTTTAGCAGAATTTATTAGAGAAACATGTAGCAGTAACACCACCACCAAGGGGGAACATTGCTCTTTTCTCATGTTGCTAACTTCTTTTTTTAATCTCTTTCCAGCTGCAGCGTTGCAGTGATTCCCACTCTCCAGCACGATCTAATTTCTGCCTCCTCTCTCTCGTTTCTGCCCAGGTGGAGCTGGAGAGAGGGAAGACCCTCCACATCAAGGCTCTGGCGCTGGGCGACCTGAACAAGGGCGGGCAGAGGGAGGTGTTCTTCGAGCTGAACGGGCAGCTGCGGTCGGTGCTGGTCAAAGACACCGTGGCCATGAAGGTACGGCGAAAACACGGAGGGAGGCGGCCAGGATGAACGGCCCAGGGAGTGCAGTGGGTTTACGGAGATGCTGACGGATGGCGGCGGTCGGAGGAAGGATAAATGAGGGATGTCTGATAGATGAGACGGCAGAGAGATGAATAGATCTCTGTGGGTGAACTATTAATAGACGGAGGAGGAGGAGGCTCTTTATTCTGAGGCCTGACCGTATGAAACCACACCGACGCAGGGAGCCACTCATTTTTATTCATGGAGACAAAAGCAGGACTCCTGTCGACTTCTCTGTGTTTGTCTCTCGGCTGGAGGTCAGAAAAAGATCGATTTTATAGAGAATCGCATTTTTATTTTTGAAATACCGTACGTTTAAGTTACGTACATGTCTTTGCCGTTCCTATACTGCATATCGCATTACACATATTTAGAATTATTCTTTAGTTATTTGGAAGTTAGTTTTGCTTTATTTCAAGTATAGCAAGATATTTTCACTAGAAACTAGACCAAAAATACAAAGTAATCTACAATGCTAATATGTAGATTATTTTGTTTTTTTTGTGTTAGAGCATTTTATATTTATTGTAATTTAAAGCTATTGTTATACAGATGATGTTTGTATTATTTTCTGCTTTGTTTTGTTCTGCTAACTCCTGCATATTTACATTGATGCTTAATGCTAACACATTGATTAATATGCATTGTCATAATCTGAAGTGTGGATGGAGGCCCAGCAGTTTACCCAGTCGAGAGGATAAACGGAGTCATTCGTGTTTAGACGACTGAGCGGACTGATGAATTGCACTTTTACTGCTTTTTTCCAGGAAATGAAGTTCCATCCCAAGGCCCAGAAGTCCATCAAAGGTCAGGTGGGAGCGCCGATGCCTGGAAAAGTGCTGGAGGTTAAAGTTAAAGTTGGATCCAAGGTCAGTTCATAACTGCTCAGTCAGGATTTCTGACACCTTGGGTTGAGTTATTCCTCGAGCTTCGATGCATCACTCAAATCGCAGCTTTTGGACCCGTTCTGCTCTGTGATGTACCCAGCTGGGTTGCTCGTGTTGTGAGGAGGTATTTCAGGAAGATGTCACCTGCAGATCAGGAGCAGCTCTCGTTTCAGGCCGACTTAGAGAGACTTCAAGCTTTAGTTCGTGTCATTATGTCAGGATTTCGGCTCCACCGCTCCTGACGTGGTGATCCTTTTCAATACGACTCTGACATTTTCACAGTGTCAGCACAGCTGCACCAATGTTTATCTTTAGTTTCCAAGCCACACAATATATTGTATATGACTGGAAACAACCAGGCATTTCCTAAAGAAGTAGGGACTGCTGCTCTAGAAATGCACCAATCAGATTAAAATCTGTCAGATTTTCTCTTAAATTAATCCACCAATTAAATACTAAAAGCAGATTGGTGCTTAGAAATAAAAAAGATTTTTTAAATTTTATTTATCAAACTTATCTTAAGTAAGAACTTCCTTTTCATTTCATGATTGCATCAGAAAATGTGTTAAATTACCTTTTTGGAGCTGAATGATGGAGATGTGATGCTTTTAAGTAGATAAACTCCTCAATTTTAATACCTCGATTAAAGTACCTGCAAAACATTTTTTTCTCTTTTTATGTGCCTAAGCCAAACATATTTGGCCTCTAGAATCATAACCGGTCATAGCTGCATCCACGAATATTAATGGAAGGTTGAGTGGAAGGAAAAAGTGTAACATTTGTCATTTTCAGCAGCACTTGGCACCTGGACACACTACAGAAACAACTGATACCAACTTTTCTTAATTCTAAAAGACTCCAAAAACACAACAAAATGTATTTAAGGCTTAAAAAAGTAGAACCTGCATTTGTCCATTTAGCACTTCAGCAGAACCATAGGCTGATCACCTTTCTCTATTTATGTGATTGGATAGCTCACTCTCTGAACAGTTGGCTTTTTTAAGCTCTAACCTTTGAGGGAGTCATCAGTCTTTCTGTTTAAACGGTTGTGAAATATATATAATGTTGGTTATTATTTACCGTAATTTCTCTTTGGAATCAATAAAGTATTTTTAATTTGAATTTATCCGCCATAAAAACAATATTAATGTCCGATATCATCATTGACCCAAACTTTCATTTTGGTGCATTCTTAATTTCTAATATTGTATTAAAAAGGCCTAAATAGTTCAATGAAAAATTAGCAGATTGTTCCAATTTCTACGGTCAGAATAATTGATTACTAAAATAATTGCTAGTTGCTGCTCTAATCCTATGAAAATGAACTGAAATCATATTTTTAGTGATTTTCTAACTTGTAGATCTGACCTGTTGTTTGCTGCAGGTGGAGAAGGGTCAGCCACTGTGCGTCCTGTCAGCCATGAAGATGGAGACGGTGGTCAACTCCCCCGTGAGCGGGACCGTCAAGGCGGTCCACGTGGAGCCGGAGGCGTCCCTGGAGGGAGACGACCTGATCCTGGAGATCGAGGAGTAGAGTGAGGAAGAGGGGGAGGAGGAAGGCAAGAGGAGAGGGGAAACAGGAAGTAGTAGAGCCGGCCCTCGGTTTGTAAATATTATGTTTAGCAAAGTGGTGAAGCTCTATGCATATCCTGACACCTGATGGATGTAGAAACAGCTTCACTAACCTCATTGAATATTTCAGGAGTGTGTTTTATATCTAAACCTACGATACATTCCACTGCACAGTCTTAACTACGATGAGCTAACCAGGTGAAACACTAACAGGGTCGTAAAACGCCAACTTGAAATTAACATTTTCCACTTCGTCGGATGCTGTTTCCATAGACCAGACCGACTCGGTTCGGTGTTTGTAGCTAGCAGCAGTCTCTGGGGACGTATTAACAAATATCATGGATGCTTTTATCCTCACCTTTTGGCAAGAATTTGAATCCCTGAAGGTCGCGCTGCATTCTGGGAATGTGTAATCACTGCAAGCGTTTAAGAGTGGAAGCGTATTCACAAAGCACAACAAGGACAGCAATTCCAACTACAAATAACCAACACATCCTGTTGCTGCATCAGTAACAGCATTGGAGTCTTTTTGTTTGTCCCAAATAAAATCCGAATCATTCATTTTAAAATGCCCAAACGGAACTGCTTACGCCCAACCTGTCGTATCGTTTGAGGTCTCTGGTGGCATAAAACAAGTTTTGCCCTTTTCACTTTACAGCCAGGAAGCAATGAGCAGTTTTTATTGGGGATTTTTAATGCTTGGTTTAAATAGGATTACAGCATGTCACTTTAATGGGGTCACATGTTCTTTCTTTTTTTCTTACCCCCACCAGCTTATGAATAAATTGTCAGTCAGATGATGTGAAATTAGCCGGGCTAATAGGAGGCCCTGGAGACTCCTGCTTGTCGTTATATTTCCGCGGCATGTCTGTGTGTTTGAATAAACAAGTCAAATCTGAGGACGAACTCCATGAGTCCTCAGTAGCACACCCCCTGAGATAAAAACCCATTCAAATCAGAGATGAAATATTCATGCTCACACACGCGCCTGCTCAAAAACTGTTCCTGCTGGCCCCTGTGTGCCGCACGCATCAGAGGAAAACAAAGGCGAACTCTGCGAAGAGGGCGTGTCCCGGTAAAAACATGGAGATTAAATCACAGAATGAGTCTTAAAGTCGGATACTCGGTGTTAAAGCTAGTCCTGGATGAATGTTTAAACACCCTTAAAGCACAGTTTGGAAACAAAGAGGTTACATATTTTTCTACTGTTTACAGTAAAGCAGGAGGAGGTTGTGAGAAAAAGCAGAAACATAAAACTGAGGCTTCATTTTGTGCTGAGTCAGCAGCCTTTTTGTTTTAAGCAGATGAAGACAAGATGACTGTTCTTGATTTGTTCCCTCCTCCTCTTCTCCTTACTTCCCCTCTATCTCATGTCTTCACCCTCCTCTCCCAACCATTTGCTTACAAGATATTTGCACATGCAAGACGTTATTAATTAATGCAATAAATGTAAACTGTACCGTAACTCTGTACGTCGTAGCCAGCAGTGGCTCTTTAACAGCCTCACTCTCATGATGTACCCATATCTGTGAAAGAAAGATAATAAACTGGAGTAAAAGTAAAATCAGCTTAACTTTTTTCGGTTCTGCTATAAAATTAAGATGTTGTATATCGCTACGCTCTTGCTACATGTGAATGGTTTCATAAAATTATGAAATATGCTCAAGGTTTTTGTTTTAGTCTTAAACAAGCTGGGAAATAACTTAATTTGAAGACTACTAAATATCACCAGGGCTCTTAAAACCTTAGCTAAAGCTAACAACAGTGACTAAATTATTGGTGGAAAATTTTCTGAATTTCTCAAAACATAGGGCTGGACAATAAATCGGTAACGATATATATCGCGATAGATACGTGGAGCGAATCGCAATTTATACTATTCTGTCCTAGAATATTCAATATATAAAATATTCACTGAACTCTCATCCAGAACTGCACAGTATTCTGGGAGATGTAGGCAGAGGAAAGGCTTTGGATGGTCAATCTCTCACTGCTAGCTAAACGAGGTTGGTGGAATCTACTAACTCACTCACTGTTGGGTTACCTAGCAACTCACTCTTTGGTTACCTAGCAACAACCTGTTGAGTAACTGGCGCAGCAGAAGTTTAAGTTTTCACCACTGTGCCTCATAACTGCTTAAAAACAAACAATGCGGAGTAAAAACTGCGGATAAGACAGGAACGGTCACACGACCAGTTTGGCAGATATTTAAAACAAAACCTTTATTGATAATGATCGATATCGACTGATATGAAACACTTATATTGTGATATAAGCAGCCCAGATATAAGCATGCCCAGCATGTTTAAAATATTCCAAAGAAAATGCAGTTTAGGAAGCTGAAATGGCTGCAATGCTAGCTGGCACGCGATTGGCTGGTGTTTGCAAAGCAGCCAATCATTTTCCTGATGCTAATTAGCACTAAGTAAGATGGTGCCAATCCCTTAACATGGTTTCTACTCTGTGTATTAATGCGTACCAGGGTATATTTGGTGTTTGAACTATTAGAATAAGTTGCTATGAGCATTTTTATGCGAATTACTGTCGTAGTGATTTACAAGCAGCTTGCTGGAGCTAATTTTCTTCGTCATGGAACCAGGCCTGCTCATCAGTATTCAGCCTCTGTCCACCTCTGAAGGATTTCCTTTGCCTGGTGCTGTTCCCAAACTAGTGAATCCCTGTGTGCCCAGATGTGGATCTGCTGACACCTTGTTGTCTTTAAGCTAATTCTGGAGATCATCTGATACGGTGCTTATTACCCACTCTAAATCAGTCTAGTCTGTCACTAAACTGGCACTATTGATCAGCTGAAAATGTTTGATTGGTGGAGAAGCTGATCAAATGTTTGCAGTAGGAACTGCTTAGAAACGGAGCGCTCTCACCTCTGTTCAGAGAGGAAACACTGGCAGAGTAGAACAATATCCTGATGTGTAATTGGGACCAGATAGAAGCACAGCCGCTATTTTCTGACGTTATGTGTTTTGACCCATTTATTTAATGAGCAAGATGACGGCTTTGATATCAGATCTGCATAACTGAATTGAGAGCTAGAGGGCAGCCTGGCTGATAACGGGGGACAAAGCAATAATTGAATCAGTTTGCTGAAGCATCGCCTGCATTCATCCAGTTTCAGATGAACGGAGATTAAAACTTGCAGATTCTTCTCAGGGCGTGAATAAAATCAGACACCTTCCTGAACTGTTATCCTTTTGAAGATGAAGTAAACAAAGAAACGCACTTTACATGTAAAGTCAAGTAAGAATTATCTGTAGCACCTTGTAGTGCGTATTTGAAAAGGGAAAAGACGCACTGTTCTTAAAACTATTTACAAATAAAAATATTAAAATTGTGATTTATATTCACTTTGATACCCCAAAAGAAAACCAGAGCAGCCCATTACCTCCGTTATAACCTAGTTAGTGAAGAGTCCGCCTTCCTGTCATTTAACTTGAACATAAATCCAGTTGTTTTTGAAGCTCTTGATCACTCACTTTCATTTTGGGCCAAATCAAAAATCTGAATGTTCTTAAAGGGCCGGTTGCGCCATAATGTATTGATAAAACCCACTGAAGTGTTAAAGTGCTTCTTAAAATTAAATGTTAGACATATTTTCACACTGATTTTGTGGTGCTGATTTATAAATATTTGTGAGGAATTTTTCACGCTAATGTAACTTTTTATTAATCTCCTTATCAAACACTTGACCTCAAGTAAGGCTGAAGAGGCAGTCACTTAAACCCAATGTTTTTGATCAATTCTGAGAACAAATTTGCAGTGAAATCAGAAAAAGGTTTGGAGATCGTTAGATTTTTTTTGTGAATTTTGTGGATTTAAAAGAAAGAAAACAGGATGGATTTATTGATGCAATTTGGAGTCTAGAGGGCTACATAAAAAGCTATGGTTGGCCAGATTTGAGTTTGACACATGTGCTCTAGATGTTTTAAGACAAGAGTGACCAAACAGAGTGACCAATTGCAGTTTTCTAGATGATTACCAATCTTTAAAAATCCTGACCTTCCGATTTTGGCCAATGCTGATTGGATTTTGGAGGTGGGATGGGCTCATGGTTGCACTCGCTGCTTGAAGTGGCTGCAGAACGATTAGTGCTTTCAGACGTTATCGCCAAAGTCTCTCTTTTTGGAACCACCTCAGGGTCGGTACAAGCTGGCTGTTGCACGTAAGCAGCTGTCAGCTGTCAGCAAACTGCATTCGTTGATTGGCGCGTGATTTTCGGCACTGCATGAACGAAGGCAAACTCCTCAAACAACAACATCTCAGCCACCGTTTTCAATCAACAGACCATAGAGGTTGGCTAGTTGCAAATCAATAATTCCAACCCACAACGAACAAATATGCAGAGAGATTTTGGAGTAACTGGCCGGCCAAAGGTTCACACGCACAATGACATCATCAGATCGTCGACCAGAGCTCCTGCTCGCTCACGTTCCTTGTCCATATTTACGTCCATGTAGTGAGGAACGCGCTGCAAAGGCACCCAACTTGGCTAGAACCAAGCCAGACTTGACCTGGTTAGACTGAGACTTGGCAATGGAGAGTTGACTGGAAAATGTGCAAGAGGCCTCAAAAGAGTTGAGATCAGGGTGGAGGTTCAGCTTATATCCGAAAAATAACAACCAGAGCCAAAAATCGATGTTTTAAGTAGAAACATATTCATGTATAAGAATGGCCTAGTCAAAGTCCAGAGCTAATTACAGTTGAGAATCTGTGGCCACTTGAATCTAGACCTTTGCAGACACACTCAGACCAGCAGGATTGAGAATGATGGGTTTTGGAAAGAATAACGAGTAAAAATATTAGATATACCCCCAAAACATTGCAAAAAAATTAGAAAGCCATTCATTCATCCATTTTCCTTCCGATTCAGACGTTGGTGTTAGTCCGTTACATATGAACACATTGAAGTGTGTTGCTGTAATGTAAAACTGTGAAAAAGTTCACAGGGTATGAATACTTTTGCAAAGCGTGTGTGGCTGCTTGCAGCTTCCACCAACTGAAAGAGGCACTGATTGATGATTGGCGTTCATTAAAGATTGAAACACATTTACAACAACAAAAGAGTCCTAAATTCTCTCTTAATGAGGCCTCCGGTGGCTTCCTTGTAGTCGAAGCATTAATTTGTTTTAACTGAATATTCATGCATCTTTGATGATCACATTAATGGAAGGCCTTTTAATCTACAATAACAAGCTAATCTATTCCAAATCAAAGAAAGAATGAAAAGCTTTTTATTGTTATTCTTTTGTATCTTTTGTGGAAAATAACTCTGCAAAGGAGCACAAGCTGTCGCTTCTGTCTGTTTATGTCTGCTGTAAAAACTACAACCAAGACAGATGTCCAGGTGTTTTTCTCCAGGTGTTTTTGTAAACACTTCCGTATCAGACCACAGTTTGCCAAGAGCCCTGAGGGACGCCTCCAAAGAAATCATGTCGTTCCGTAACACAGGTTACATAAAGTAGACATTTTAAAAGGAGGTGATGTTGTGCTCATATTTTGTCCCCAATCGGTATTCACCCAGCAGCTGAACAGAGCTTCAATGTCATATTTCATTCAACGTAAATATGTTTTTATGTCTCCAAATACTTTCCCTACTGTCCTAAATCCTCCCTATCCTCCAACAGGGTTTTTTTGTTTCTGGAAAGTTGGATTATTTATGACAGGCAGCCAGCTCACTGAATGACATCTGCACATTTCTTTCAACTGCAGGACTCCGAAAACTTTAGCAAGCTGCTGCCAAGAGGTAAAACTGTCTATAAGCCGTGTCACTTAACTCTCTCTCTCTCTTTATAACTCCACATCCACACTGCAAAAAACACAAAATCTTATCAAGTAATTCTGGTCTAGTTTCTTGTTACTTCAGGTACTCTTGAAATAACAAAATACTAATTGATACGTAGCTTTTTTGTGAGATTATTTCACTTATAAAAGGGAAAATATCTTGTTATAAGTGAAATAATCTGCTTTGGTTAATCAATATTAAGGAATTAGTGACTTAAAACAAGTCAGTTTTGTCTTATTTCATGTGTAATAGATCAAATTTACTTAGTAAGATTTTGTGTCTCTGCAGTGCAGAAGTGGCTGATCTGTTTTCAGATAACATTTTCCAATAATAGGGATTGTTCACATTTTCCTTCTTGGTTGTCTTTGAGCTGCTTAACAAGCGACAACTTTGCACTTCCAATTAGGTCTGCTGCTGTGCTCAATGTTTTCACTGCAGTACTAGAAAACACACTTACTGGTGAAGAGGCTTCCTCGCTGTTTGCTGACCAACAGGAACTGTCACTGCCACACAGTTCACTTCAATCCATCATCTGGAAATGGAAAGTGTGTGGTCATAACTGGAAATGTACCAAAACATGGCCGCCCGCTTGAACTGACAGGTCAGAGAAAAGAAGAAGAAGAAGAGAGGGAGGAAGCTAGGATCCACAGCTCCGGTGGGAGAATCTGCCCACTTCAAAACTAGGTCATGAACTCCAGGAATCTGTTTCTATGGAGGAGAGGCGAGTAGAAAACCTCTGTTGGAAGATTTCTAAATTTCGCCACAAGTCTAGCATCAACACGAACATACTTACAGTTCTTAAAGGGATGGTGTTGTGGATATTAAGTGACTATATAGGCACATAGTGCTATTTTGTTGTTGAAATGCTGTATGAAAAGTAAGTTAAAAGAAATATGGCTTTGCAATGTATTGCCTTGAAATTAGGCCTCTGTCTCTTTAAGAAACTCCTGCTCTTTCCGACTTCTGGATGCCATCACAACAATGGTCATCTCGTATGCCGTTTACAAGCATACGTATGAGCGTTGGACTGAGAAATAGCTTCAGACGTTTGCTAATTGCTGCTGTCGCTAGTCTAGAGGAGCTGGGAGGAAGCCGGGAGGGCTGCTCTGTCCTCGGCTGGGAACTGCAGCTCAGAGGAGAAGCTGTGTGGAAATAGACATTGTTTTGTGAGAGCTAACGTTTAGGTATCCCAAAATGGCTGCCAGGAGAAAATCAAGGCAACACTCCAGGCTTGTTATTGATGATGAAATATCATTAAGGGCAAAGTTAAATCAAAAAGCCTTACTTTTTGATGTAAAGCTAAAAAAATTAAAAAAAAAGTTAGATTTCACATAATATCCTCTAGGGCTGGATAATATGACAGAAAAATGTATCACGATAAGCGTTTCATATCAGTCGAAATCGTTAATCATTAATTAGTTTTTTTGTTTCAAAAAGCCAAAATAATGACAAACTGGTGACACGACCTTTCCTGTTTTATCCACATTTTTCACTCCACTCTGTTATTTTTAAAAAATATTTCCAAGCAATTATGAGGCATGGTTACAAATCTTAAACTGCTGCTGCCCAAGTAGCTTAACAGGCTGTTGCTAGGTAACCAAAGAATGAGGGAGTTGCTAGGTAACCAAAGAATAAATGAGTTAGTTGATAGTTCTGAACTGGAGTTCACCGAAATAGATTTTTCTTTTAGATGTATCATCTATTGACATTGATCTTGTGTCTACTGTGATTTACAACTCTGGAAAAATTAGAGGCCACTTAAAATGACCAGTTTCTCAGATTTTTGTTTTTATAGGTTTATGTTTGAGTAAAATGAACATTGTTCTTTTATTCTATGAAATACTGGCATGTCGCTGAAATTCGATCAAACATTTAGTATTTATCTGCAGAAAATGAGAGATGATCAGAATAACGTAAAAGATGCAGTGCTTTCAGACCTCAAATAATGCAAAGAAAACAAGTTCATATTCATTTAGAAACAACAATGTTTTAACTCAGGAAGAGTTCAGAAATCAATATTTGGTGGAATAACCAAAGGAAAGATGGACACAGATTAAAACTGGAAGATCCTGTTAGATTCAGGCTGAAAAAGACTTGACATATTTCGGTTTTAAATGTGGAAAAAATTTTATCTATCCATGCACAGATCAGCACTACTTTGTGAAAACAAATTGATGCGTGTAGCTGTGCCAGAGCAACACAAGCATGCAGCCGTCTGAAGGCTCTTGCATGTGGATCTGTGTGATGGGAATTACTGAAAACTGACTGGAAGCAGGCATGTAAACCTGATCCAAGGTAAGAAGCCCAGGAGACGAAGACTTCAGCCTGCAGAGGGAAGCTTTGACCGATTAAAGTCAGATTGAGGCAAATTAAGTAGATTCACGTTAAGACAAGTGCAGCGTCAGCACTTCTATGGAAGCTCTTCTCACTGCAGGGTGCATTCCTAAGCAACTATTTATGGATGTGTACAGCAAGTTTTGTGTTTTTAATTCCCACCGGCCTTCACTGTGTGTATCTTTGCCCTGTTTTAACAGCAAAAGAGTTTGTTTGTTAAAAAACCCTTTACCAACATTTTTACTTTTCAGTGCTCATTTAATTTAAATGGAAGAAATGGGACTTAAATTTTAGGGGAAACCGAGGTAAGTTGAGCCCCTTGTTTCTAGGAAACGGTAAAAAATATTGATCATATGACCAAATAGCTAGGAGAAATCATCATTTAATTAAGTTTGTGAATGTAACAACCTCCTGGGTAAAGTGGTTAGTCTTTTATTTCTTAACCGTTTTCCTTCTTGGAAGGAAATTTAGTCATAAATTTCATAGGAATTGTGTTAAAAGTAGATATTTTTAAATTTATGTTGGATGTGAATTGTGCTATGCATTGGTGACATGGGGTGTAAATCGAAGATAAAATTGCTGAATTTTAGGTGTGGGCACAAATACAGACGAAATTGTAGCTTTGAGGTAGGTTGAGCCAAACACACTTGAAAGCATTCTCTGTTTTATTATTATTATTATTATTATTATTATTATTATTACAAAACAGCAGTTGAGCTGCAATTAAAAAAAAAAGGTTGAATTTTGTAAAACAAATAAAATGCGCTTCATGGAGAAAAAGTGACATATTTAGGAAAGGAGAAGGTAAGTGAGGAGTCGAGTTGGGAGGGAAATAAGGAAAACATTTTTAGATGATATATTATCGAAACATTTCTGTTTTATGGTTGTTTGAAGGGATGCACAACATCCCAGACATATAAGTTAGCGACCAAACTAAAGTTGCCTTGATGTAATGATCCTCAAAATCTCATCTCACCAAAGTCTCTCCAATAAAAATGCAGCATTTTACGGTAATTTTTTACCACCACTCGCTCCAAACCTTACGGTTCTCCAGCTTTTCTTCCTTTTGTTGCGCCGCGCCTCTAAATGGGTCAAAGACGTGCTTTCATGAGGTCTGAACATCACAAGAAAAGTACATGTTTTCATCCGGCTAGCTCTCCAGGCGCCGCACTTCATTTCTAATTTGGATCCCAGACTCTTCATGTCTCTGAGCTTCGATCTGGAACCGAGGGTCAGAGTTCAAGTCCTCTTTGTGGCTCTCATTTAGCTTATCCCTTTCTCCGCTCTGCAGCGGTCCAAATGAGCAGCGTATATTCAGAGTGGAGTGAACTCTGTGCCTTTAAGATGTTAGGTAAGAGTGTGATAAAGTTGAGATGCCGCAGCTGACCAAGGCGCCAGCTTTCCAACCCCGAACACGAGTTTCCCACATGGTGAATCTGCTGCTGCTGCGTTTGAGGTACAACGCTCCCCTTTAATCCCTCTGCTGCGGTTTCATAATCCTTCTCTTCTTCCTGTGCTGCTTTCTTTGCTGTAATCCGTCTGCTTGAATAAGAAGAGAGACGAGACAAGGAGGATGTGTCTCAGACAGAAGGGATGGACGGCTCTGTCAGGCTCTGAGCCTCTTTTCAATCAGCACATTCACAATGTGATCCACCCATTAATGCCTCCTAATGCTGCTCCTCTATCTGACATGTAAATGAGGGTTATGGTTGGTGCTAACAAGATAGCACACTGCAGAAATATTAAATTGTACCCAGTACAGGAGCTTGTTTTAAGTATTTTTTCATCAACATTAAGGAATTATTTACGTAATATTGTCGATATCAAGTCAATAATTTGGTAGGTAGAAGGAGTGCTGCTGTAAGCTTTAACTTTGGGTTTGTGGAGAGTTCAAGGTTCCCCGCATTTTTTATGTCAACTTCCAGACTTTTAGCTTCTTTTAGGACAATTTCTTAAATATTGGGTGGGAAGGAAGAATAAAAAAGATCGACGAATTTACAAATGAATGAATATACCAATGGATAGATGGATAAACAAAAGGGAAGATGGATGGATGGATGGATGAATGGACAAACGGATGACGGATAGATGGAGAAATTGATGGATGGATAAGAGGATGGATGGAAAGACAGGTGGATGACAGATGGATGGACAATAAAGCTGTAGTAAGTCTAGATATTTCTTCAGTATCGTCTCCAGAGGATTCCTGCCTCCCGCCTTCAGCTCCTGACCAGAATCTGCTCCTCATCCCATCTTTCCTCCATCCGTCATTTTTCAAACTTTGCTTTCAGGACCGATTTTCCACCTGTCTGAGAACGAGCGCTCTCCGGCTCCCGGAGCACTACAACATCCCGGCCTTCACAACAAACCCTGTCCAAGCAGAGACGTCGTTGCCAGATGTGGTGACGGGATGACCTCCGACCTCCGGGCTCTCAGGCCGCCGTGGTTCCCACCTCCAGATCCGACTGCATCGATAACCGTCAGCAGCACAGCTGTGCATGGAAAGCCATGAGCAACCAGGAGCGACAGATTAACAATGTACACATCAATTAACAGGAGAAATCAATGCTGCCCAAGCTGGCAAGTTCAATTTCTAATGAATGCGTCAAAAGATGGCTGAGAGGCAATTCCAAAAATGGATCAATTCCTGTTGCCCCTCCAGAACCGGGCTCTGTCAACATGTTCTGATGCTACAGCAGCTGTGTAGATGCAAGTGATTATAAATGTTGGTGTCAAAGAAATGCTGCGGGAAGGAGGGTGACAGAGTAAACCGTGTGTGAGGAGACATCTCATTAAGAGCTAAAATAGCTCCACAACACAAGACTCTGTGGTCTTAAAGGCCACACGTCAACAAAAACACACACACACTGATGATGATGATGATGATCCGCTTGTTCTTCAACATGCTATTGCTTTCAGGTGTGCGTACGTCTGTAGACGTGTGACCCGAGTCCGACTCGAATCAAAGCGCCGCAGCAAAGAGGGGAAGCCGAGGAGCCAAAACAAAGGTGTGCAGACAGCCAGACGGGGGGAGGATTCAATGCGACAAGAGAGAGAGAGACGGAGAGAGAGAGAGGGAGAGAGAGGTTTGGGCTCAGACTGCGACACCGAACTGAGACGGGCCGGAATTAAACGCGGAGAATGAAAGCGGGTAAAAAGGGAAAGGAGCCAAATCATGCATCAGATCTCAGTGCGTCACAGAAACACAGACAGTCATTAGATCTGTGTTTGTGCAGCTTCATCATTCTCCACCTCTCTGTCAAAAAAAAGTGCATTGTTACCATGGTAACAGCGTGTTCAGGGTATAATGAGTCTAAACCCCAAATCCCCACCAAGATAAGAAAAAATTCCTTATGACTCTCTACTTGTCTTGCATACAGACGTGTATGAGATGAGTTTTCTGGAAAGACGAGGAAAGTTCCTAAAGCGGTCCGAGGACAGATGGTCCGTGTGTGAGTCCAGACAAGAACCGAGTCACAGCTGGTGATCGGGGCTCAGAAAGTGAGAAGTCACACTTGGGTTAGCAGCAGCGTGAGAGCGCCACCTGTAGTGAAAATCAGGCCGTGCAGCAGCGGCAAAGCGGAGTTCACGAGGATCCACTTGAGAGAACCGTATGGTGACAAGAGTCAGTGGGTTGGTAGAGAGGTCAAGGTTCGTACACCCTAAAATTACACCTGATGGACAAGATGATGGACGGACCAATAGACAAATGATTGATGGATGGACGATTGTTGAACAAGATGATTGATGGATGGTTTTAATTCTTTTTTAAGTCATTAAATAATGAGAATGAAGAGGCGAGCTGATTGGAGACTTTGTAAATGTTCTCTATAAATCAAACATTCATCCAACATTAAAGTGATGATAGAACATGAGTTTTCTAGAACCTTGCGTTGGAGCAGAGAAGATTATTCTCTACTTAATAAGAAAAATCACTTTGTCGCTGTTGCACTGAAATTTCCCCATTGTACAACAATAAAAGGAATTTCTGTCATTAAAAGTCAGACAATAATAAACATTTGAGGAATAGTGTAGATTAGCTAATGCTAACTAACTAAATGTAGTGTGGATTTTAGCTTTTACTAAAGGAAAATAGAATAAAATGCAACTTTATCCCATTCAGTCCAGGCTTTGACTGGATCAGTCACAAACCACTGAACTCTGCTGGCTCTGTGTTCAGGATCACTGTTAGCATCAGCCTCTGCAGGCTAACTCAGGCTACATCAGCGCTGACTTCTCTTCCTGCTGCTAAGAAGCTTTCCACTCTCACAGGAAGAGATTGCATCAGACACACATTGCTTTGGGTTCATGTTAATATTCCAGTTTTTGATGCATCAGGTCAGACAAACGATTTTCTGAGGCTCCAGGGTTGCTTTTTTAGCGCTGTTTGGCAAACAGCGGGTCGCCGTGCGTCCATTATTCAGACAGGCTTCTGACTAGCAGCTCAAACATAAAGGCTTGATTGATGGAGAGCTCTCAGCAGGTTCTCGCATCTCTGGAGAGGACTTTAACAACTCTGATGGAATGACCGTCGGCTCTCTTCTCAGTTCTCTTTTATGCATAAACTGAACACTTAGTTTTCAAGCACGAAATGTCTGAGGGTGCGATAAGTGGAAACAGATTGCAGAGATGTTCGTTAAATTTGTGCAGCAATTCAACACCAGAAAGGGAAAACTGACAGATTTAAGTTCCATAAATCTGTCAATTTAACCTGAGATAAAGGTCACAAACTGATGGCCAAACATATTCTGCAAGTTTCTTTGGTGAAAAAGCAAAATTAATTCACATTGTCTAAGTCCCAAAGAAGTAAAGCTCCACACTATCGCTCTACCACCACCGAGGAGGGTGAAGGAGATTCCCAGGTTCAGGTGATGTGTCTGAGACTTCCAGAGGAGGAGGAAGTGCAGCACCAATGTTTGCTTAATTTCTACTCCTTTAGCAAAGGTTTCAACTAGATTTAACTGTTGAACCTACAGTCTTAGCGCGACGCTCAGGAAGAGCGCGGCAGATGTCACGATCGGTCAACCAGGTGACCCGTCAGCTCTTCACTTTGCTAAACCACAAAAGTTGGTCCCCCACCAGAACTGAGTACTCAGGCGGGGTTCGCTCGAACGCCCTTAGAACTATGGGAGAGTTAAAACTTCTTTTATGGTGTG
Organism: Xiphophorus couchianus; assembly: GCF_001444195.1. Taxonomy (NCBI): domain Eukaryota; kingdom Metazoa; phylum Chordata; class Actinopteri; order Cyprinodontiformes; family Poeciliidae; genus Xiphophorus; species Xiphophorus couchianus. The sequence goes on along the minus strand of NC_040241.1, from coordinate 16,812,057 downwards.
TCCACACCAAACGCGTTACATGCGTCTGACGTTTCAAGTTTGTGTGTGTACTTTTGGTGCGTTGACACCAAACGCATTTTGAGCGTCAGGCACATCTGGTTTACAGTCAAAGTCTATGTGGAGCGTCGGACACGTCAAATGTTTAAAACGCAAATCACGCCGCGCTAGAAGCTCAAAATGCGCCACAACGCCTCCACGTAGACGTTGAATGTAAACCAGACATTAAACCAACGCACCATTATTCATTTTTAGCTTAAACAAAGAGCGCCAAGCCGCCACATACACAAAAGTAAACATTTAGGTTTGGTACAGACATGTTCCCGCCTCCACAGACTCAAACAGACGTATGCTACGTACAGGATGTTTGCACACAAAATAACGTTTTTTCTCCACTATTTTGTTAGTGGATTATAAAATCCAACTATTTTTTTTCTAATTTAAATTAAAATCTCTAGGTACGCACAGTGCGGACAGCCGTACAGCTGCAGGCGCCACTGGTTGGGGTTACATAGTGGAGCAGCTGGTAGCATTGTGGCAGTGGAAAAAATGCCTCTTGGTTTGAATACTGGCTTTAGCGTTGAGCCTGTCACAGAAAAGTCTATTTGTGGTCATATTTATTTAGTGTATGATGGACCACGCAAAAACAAAATATTTTCAGAAATTGCAGTTGAGCATCAAGACCAGCTATGTGAACAAAGCCTCTGTTCACTGGAGACTTCATAAAACCCATCCAGATTGGATAACTTATTTTAGACTGTCGTATGACTTTATCATTTTTCTCATAATAAATCAAATGATTATTTAAAAACTGCTTTTTATTCATTCAAGCTATCTCTGACTGATATTAAAAAGTGTTTGACTTGCAACATTAAAGTGTGAAAAAGCAAAGAGAGAAGAAAAAACATACATTTTCACAGCACTATATATATAAAATATGGTATGTTTAAAGAAACTTATTAAATCTGGGAACTTCGTTAAAAGATTATAAGAATACACAACTGCAGGCATCATTTTTTGGATGACATCTTCACACAGGATTTATGAAATAACTCAAATAGAGAACAGAGGCTCTCTTCAACATTCCTATAAATAATCTTACATTCAGCCTTGAAGAGCTGCAGAGCAGCGGCACATACAGCATCTACAAGGACGCGTCACGCTGCGACAACTTTCCTCACCAACTTGGAAAAAACTACAGCCATCACTGTACCATTCATCCACAGCTAGACGGGAAAAGGTAAACAAAGCTGTTCCCTCTCTGAGAGCACAAGCCATCCTGGGAAATCAGCAACATAAGGGGAAGCAGGTGAAGCACAAGTGGTTACAGAAGGAAAAATAAATGTAAATTACGGCACTTCATCACAACGCTGCTGCGACACGGTGTCATCAAAGACAGATGATGCATGTTGCTTCAGATGAAGAAGTTTCCCTGAACGCAGTCGTAGGGCAAGGACAAAAAAGTCAGATGTTTATGTTTGATTATAATGCCTTCTGTTAGTTTCTGGATCATGACAACTTTTTATTTTAGCTGTAAAAATAATTGACTAAAACTACAGAGACTTCAATGTCTGCAACATTGAAGGGAGCAGAGTGTTTCAATTTATCCAAAATCAACAATATACCTAACTTTGTTTTCTTAAATTCACTCCAAACCTAAATGCTAAATATTTCTACTCTAAATCAAAAGATTGCAGCCAGTTTCAAGCATTTTAGTAATTATTATTGTTGATATCTGCAACCACTCGCCAAATATACACAAGCAGATAAAGTATTTATAAATCAAGTACATTTAGGATTAAAATCATTATTTATTTATCTAAAAACATTGTTTCTAATTGGAAAATATGATAAAATAATGTTAATGAGCATCAATGTGGAATAATGTATTCGGTAGATTAAATAATTTGCAGTTTGAACGGTTTTATCTGATTTTTTGTTTTTCATCATTCTCGACCAGACGCGATAGTTATTTTCTTTTTCTTATCATGTCACGATGCGATCGGCTCCAATTGCTCAGCAACTTCAAAACTGATCCAGACACGCTGTGTCCGTTATTACTTATGTAAACAATGTGTCGCTGTGTGACGTCTACGTTCTACTTTTGTGCAAGCGAGTCGCTTTGGGGTCGTAAAATGTTCACACAGAAGTCTGGTTGCATTTAATTATTAGTATGAAATTTTTAAAAAAATCTGAATTGTGCATCAAGTTCGGAAATCTCCAGATCTGAAAGCACTCAAACATTTATGGGGAACTCAGAAGAGACAAGTGGAGCATCGTTCAGCGTCCAGGCTCTAAAAGAGATTGTTGCAGAAGTCGACAGATTATTCATCATGTGCTTTTAAGACCTAAAAATCACAGCTATCACACAGAATACTAGATAAAAAAGGTTTATTTTGGGATTTGTTAACTTTTGCTCCAACTAATTTGAGTAAAACTCCAAATTTTTATCTAAGTTATGAAGTTAAACTCAACCTTGTGAAAATGTTGGAAATGGTTCTTGTTCATTGAAATATTGATTAAAATCTTCCTTTTTTACAGAGGGTATGCAAAACAACATGTTGACCTAGAAAACTGTCTTTTAATGCAAATAAATTATAATATTTTAGTAATATGAAGCCTATTAGTCAGATTAAAAGTACCTGAAGAAAATAACTTTTCATTAACCCCACATTTCTGTATTATAAATGTTTTTTAATGGTCTAATGCAGTGGATTTTCTGGGCCCCCCTATGAATTACAATAAACCCCCCCAAAAAAGATAAATAAAAATCACGTATCACAAACCTATACACATATTCTGTTTTCAAACTCCACGGAAGTTTATTTCACACTTCAGGTTGCAACAAAACAAACTACAAACCATCTTTGCAGGGAAACACTTTTGTGTAACTTGGTTCTTCTGGACTGATGTGCGTTTCTCCTACTGGCTGGATCATTACTGGAATCCGGTGATGCTGTAAGGCGCATCAGAACTTCACCTGCAGACCCGTAACACCCCACAGCCATTGTTTATGATTTGCAACCAGGCAGTAATTTGGCCTGGAAGTACCGTCAACACATCACAGGTGTTCATATCTCTTCATCCACCCAAAATTGTTTTTTAATACGTGCTATTAAATACAGAAGGCCTACGCTGCCATGGTGAGACCTTCAGAGCAGATTACGCTGTATTACACGTCAGAGAAACAGTCTTGGAGTTGATGAAATAATATTGTCTTTTTCTGAATCCACACTTCGCACAATCATTACTGTCGCGTGTGTTTTAAGGTTGGAAGGTCAGTTCCTGCCTCATGTTGTGTGCTTCATTTCTATGATGAAGTTGTCGTTCAATCAGTCAGAAAACACAGCTCGATGTATTGTTTTTCTGGTAAAATGTTCATTTTATGCTTTGGTTGAAAGTGATTCTGTTTACCCATTACCTGCTATAAAAAGGGGACGAAAATGTTCCAGGTTCTGGAGAGTTAATGGTGCGAAAACAACTTGCGTTCTTAAAAATACTTCACTCTGTTATGGACATGCTGCACTCAATGTTTACATCCTAATGGGTGAAGTGATCATTATGCAACGCAAAACCCAAAGAATAGGTGAAGTTAGAAGCAGCAGGGGGCATTTCCCTGTCTGACTTTGGGCTTAATTTGCTGGAACCACTTATGAGGATATTTGTACTGTCTTGAAAGTTTTCCACTTGTAAGTAATTCGTCTCACTGGCAGTGCCACGAAGTAAACATCTGATTTTTACTTTTGCTAAATTTACCAACTGTAAATTTCTAGTGTCTAACCAGATAAGCAGTATTTCAAAAGAGCTTATAAACAATAATATTTATAAACGATAATATTACTTGTTATTAATTTGGTTAATTTTATTAAGAAATTAGCATTTCTTTCTGGTAATCAACTACCACGAAATATAAATCAGATTTTGTTGAATGCCTGATTTTTGAACAATAATATTTGTTGTAAAGTAGTGTAAGACTAGTAGTATTTCAAACGTGCAGAAGAATCTTATGCTTTTTAAACAATAACAATGTTTGTTGTTAATCTGTTGCCAAGAGACGAGCGTGTTTCTGGTAACCAAGTGCCATGAAGTAAACATCTAGAAAATAAATTAATAAATAAATATATAAAAACATTTTCACTTTTCTGCCAAATGCCCAATTCTTATTAAGTAGTGTAAGATATGTTGCATTTCAAAAGAGCAAAAGAAATCGTATGTTTTTTTAACAATAACAATGTTTGTTGGTAATCTGTTGCTAAGAGACGAGTACCTTTTTATGGTAACCAACGAAGTAAACATCTAATTTCTGCTATTGCAAAATTTACCAACTGTAAATTTCTTGTGTCTAAGCAGATAAGCAGTATTTCAAAACAGCTTATGCTTTATAAACAATAATATTACTTATTAATTTGGTGTTAAGAAATGAGCGTTTCGTTCTGGTAATGAACTGCCACAAAGTATAAATCAGATTTTTATGTTTTTGTTGAATGCCTGTTTTATAATATATTTACCACCAACGACAGAAAAAAAAAAACATTTTCACTTTTCTGTCAAAAGTGCAGAAGAAATCTTATGTTTTTTGAACAATAATATTTGATGTTAATCTGTTGTGGGGTTTTTTGGTAAAAAAAAACCCACAACATTTTCACTTGATTTTCACTTTTGCAAAATTAACAATCAGAAGGAAGTGCATACATATTAGCACAAATATTAGCACTTCCTCCCACTGATGTATTTTACCTAAAATAATCATTTGAGCAATCCTTTTATTTATTTATTAGCCCTGTTTAGCACACTGAATGGAGAAAGTTGACAGGCACACTTTAGCAGGCCCTATTTACATTTATAAAAAAATGTTCTAGTATTTTTCTATTTTATTTAATGTACAGGGGCAGAAGCTGCTGGACTGATGTTAACCACCATCTTTATTTCCTCTCTTTTTTGGTATGTTTTAATTTTTGATACCGTTTCAGTTATCAACTGTGGTAGTCTTTGAATGTTACATGTGATTCCATTTCCTGTACTAAAAATATATATTCATTATTATTTATGTTAAAGATGAGATTATTTATGTGGATTAATGATTTAAATTTAGGTTAAACACCGCTACACGATCACAATCAGCCCCTTTTTCTGTTGCTGTCTGTAACTGTAGGGCAGAAGCTGCTGGACTGATGTTAACCACCATCTTTACTTCCTCTTTTGTTAGAATAAATTAACCTGCATGTGTCTGCTGTGAAGTCAACCTACTGGAGCTGAGACAAACATAGACGGGTTACAATCACAAATTAGACTTACCACAGATCTTTTTCACTTAAAATAGTTTGGAAATGACTTTTTCCAATTTGATGGGCCACAGAAATTGCTTCTCCAAGGTCTTTCTGCCTCAGCATTTTGCTGAAACACACCAGTCCAGACTTTTCCTGTGATTTTAACACATCGCGCGGTAAAACCGTGCTGCTTCTCATCATCTGTTCAGCTACCTTGCATCACTAATGGCAGCACTCGTAAGAAAAACAACAATGGCAATTTAGGAGTTCTGCTCCTACAAATATAAGAAAATTCTGATGTTTGACAACAAAAACTTGAAAAGAAGCGTCTAATATTTGGTGACACAGACTCCTGTTGGTAATCACATCACACCTCATCCTTTAGTGGAGGCACAGAAACAAAATATTAAAGCAGCTGTCTGAGCAGATACAGTCAGAGCTCCCACTGAGACTCAAACCCAGAAAGATACAATAGCTGTCAAAGGCTGTTTGATTCTTAGCTTTATAAATCTCATTAAATTGTATTTTTACTTTTCCACCCATTATAGCCGGCAAGCATAAAGTGTTTGTATGAGGGAAATGTCACTTGTGTTGATTGATAAACTAACTAAATAACAAGAAGCACACAAATGTTTGCAGACTTGAGTCTGAGTGGTTTTGTTAAGGCTGAATAAGATGTTTTCTGTAACCAGAATGACAAGCGTAGCTGCACAGGTACAGGCTGATCCACAAATAGCACACCGACTCAAATAGATCTCCTTTGGTTTCAGCTCAAAGCCTCAAATGGTCTCCATTCGAAGGCAGAGCGAAGTCAGGAAATAAAGAAATTATGCTCATTTTCCGATGGAGGGAAACTTAAAACGAGTCCAAATTCAGACCGGCTTTACTAAGAAGCCACCTGTTTTTTCTGCATGTGCAATAGATATTTCATCCCTCAGCTGCCCGAGTCATGGATTTTTAGAGAGATTTCAAGCTAAGGCGACATTTTGCTACTGATCTTTTCTTGTATGAAAGCCACAAAACTCCAATTCAATTTCAGTCCATCAGCAGAGTCATTATTTTTAGACATCCAGGTCTGTGGGTTTTCAGAGTTGCATATTTGATTAGTCAATGATTAGTTGCTGATGGTATAGCAAACTGACCTTTAAGAGAAAGACTATATAAGAGTTCATTTTGTCAAATTACTCCTTTTTGTTTATGTCAACGTGTATTTTATACTGTAAATGAATAAAATAGACAATTTGCCAATATCTTGAAATGTTATAAAAAATGTGCTTATAATCTATTTGAATGTTTTTCTCTTATTTATCAATTATTTTAATGGGGTACATTTAAAAATCCTTGTAATCTTGCTTAATAAACAGAAGCAATCTGTTACAAAATGCATATAAATATATAACCTTTGGGACTTAAAGAACGATGGGAGAATAGGACGTTTAATTTAGTTTAGCATTTCATTTACGGTCAAATTCTAAACATTTGATCCTCATAAATTAGACATATTCTCTCATTGTTCTTTAAAACAGCTAAATTTGGTCTGATTTAACTGCAGACAATAAGGAAGTGTATGTGATTTTTTTATTCAGTATGTAAACACCTGGTTTCAGCTGCATATGTATTTATTATTTTGGTTTAAAATACCCATCTTTACTGTATAGTAAGATAAACAGGTAAGCTGAAAGAAATATGCACACTCCTTGTACATTTAATGTTTTAATTTTATCAGCATTTCTTCTGTCTGGTAGTAAAAACTAAAGTTTTTTAGCAGCTCACTCCTGATTTGAATCTCAGATAATCTAAACATTAGGGTGATGGCACAGAGGCCTTCCTATCACAAATGTTGCTGCTTATTTTCAAAGATAAATCATTAACCCTTTTTGTCCTAAGTTTCAAATTTCCACCTGGATATTTTTGCTTATTTTAATTGTACGCAGTTCGTTAAATGTCCTGTAAGTAAATATATTTGCAACATCTGGAACTTTTGACATTTATCAAGTTATTTTCGCAATTTACCGTCTGTTAAAAGACCGCCCCTCAGATTAATTTCACTTCCTGCTACAGCGGGAGTAGCACTGCTGTATTTTTAAAACTTTTTGGTTGAATAAAAACAACTTTTAAATTTTAAATCCGCCAAAGGGATAAATAATGCTTGCTCAACTGCAGATCTAATCTGATGGGGGGGGGGTTTCTTCTAAAGTCAGATCTGGTTGAATTTTTCAGGTAATTTCTTTAATGGTTTGCCGCTATAACCAGGGCTAACAAGGAAAATAATGTTTTCTTTAAATGCTCTCAAAGAAACAGCACATGTTGTTGCGCCAAATGCTTGTTTCTTTATGCCACATCAAAGCTACTATCCCTGTTAAATAAATGTCTAACTTTAGCACTCCTTTGGAAAATTCTGTTATTTCTCGAACGCAATAGCTGCAACTTTTGCAACGACATATCCCTGTTTCACCTAAACCTGAATACAAACCGCTCAGCGCGATAGAAAATCCATACATATGTAAACATGGAAATGATAATGTGTTTGGCTGGAGGTGTATGATTTCTATGCATAAACACATTTGTTGGTGGCTGACATGTTCCATTGCTGGCAGCGACACACACAGGTTGCTGCAGACATTTATTGACTCTGGTAGATCAAACATCCTTGTTAAGATAACCTCATGACCGAGCAAGCAGAGCTCTGGACAGTCGCTAAAAGTGTGTGTGGCAAGAGTATCTGTGGCTTTCACACTTTACTCCCACTCTGAGGTGAAAGATTTTATCAAAAAGAAAAGTCAAATGAGTGCTTGACGAGATGAAATCGCTACTGCAGCGGTCCAGGACAGACGATGGATAAAATCACCCACTAATAATGTTAAAAAGGCCCGACAATCAACATTCCACTTTACAGGAATGATGAGCAGCTTTTAACCGACTGCCTGCCAATTATGACGACACACTGACCCTCACTAACGCTCCATTACTGCAGAGAAATCAGTGCAATAAAATATAGTGAGCGGGACAGAGATTTCATTTCTACGACACCGAACAAGAGGCAGCAGGCAGTGATTTCAGAGCAAAAATAGAAGAAATGGACATTTTAAGTTGTGGTAAAAGCAAATCATTCCTCAGATCTCCATTGTAACCATAATGTTCTGTTTGCTTCATCTCATTCGAGTTGGAGGTTTTCTTCCATTTCAACAAATCATTCTACAACATAAAACTCGGCAGGAACAGCGCCGCACTCTGAACTTTTGCCACAGCAATTTCCTGTCATTTCAAGCTGGGAAACTGACACAAAAACAGCTTAAAATGTGCTGGAATTACATGCAAAGTGCCGAGCGGAGCGGCTTGCTATTTATATGCAAAGTCATGCTATCGTATTATCCAGACTGAACAGAATCAATCTTCAGGACTGTGCCACCTGAACAGACCGGAACCACTGATTGATCTGATGACTAAAACAGATACTGTCCTCTCTCTTAGCACCGGATGAAAACATTTTGACTCTGCAGACCTCACAGAGTCAGACAGGAAAAACCCTAAACGTACAGCTGGTGTGGCAGCACCTAGCGGGGGAATCAGGCCTTATTTCACAAACTTCTATGTATTTTACTGGGAGTTTATGCCAAAGTAGTTCATGATTGAAACACAAAAGGGAAAGGATTGTCTTTGATTTTCTTTTTAACATAAAATAAACTGATAAGTGCCATAAATCTGTGCTATACTACTAAAACACCCATAAATAAAACGCAGTGCAACCAGTTGCCTATCAGAACAACAACACTCAACACTTTTCACAAAATAAAAAAAAAACGACAACAGATATCCTGCAAACAGTATTTATATTTCAAATCATAATTGCTTATGATTCCTAATCATAATTAGGAGTTTATTCATACTTTAGGAGTATGAATAAACTCCTAAAGAGTTTATTCATACTCTGTATGAGTATGAATAAACTGCAGGCGATAGCTGCTGGATCCTGCAGAAGAAAGTGTCAGGAGCAGATCTTCATCTGTCAGCAGGAAAACGGCCCAAAGCTACAACAGCTGATGTTAATGTTTTAAACAGTATGAAGTCAAATGGGGAATATGTGGCAAGACTTGACAAATACATATTCTTAAACATTCTCCATTCATTTTGATAAAGTTGGAGCAATTTTATTAAAAAGAATCAATTTAAAAAAAGGAACTAGATGTTATGACAAGCTGTAATTACCACTAGATGTGGTTCTACAAAGTATTTACACTTTGAAATACACTGGCATTTACAAGATAAATGTGAAAATGTTCAGTGGGTGTAAAGCGTTTACGATGCGCTGCATGCAGCATTCAGCTTTACTGATTAAATGGTTTCATTTAGTTACATTAGGCTATTTTCTCTGTCTTTATAAGAGCTTTGTTTGTTTCGTCTGATGCCTTTCAGATAAAATCATTATCTCATCGCTCACATACAATAAAAAAAAGAGACTTTAGCCCACACACACTATGAGAAATGTATTGAATGAAATGTACTCCATGCAAGGCATGAAAAGAAGCATTGAGTAACCAAACTCCCACTTGTGGAGGAGTGACGGTTTCTTTTTGCAAGCAGCGGCTGTCCAATTACTGGAGTTTATGAACAAGATCACATCCATCTAGAATGGCAGGAGCTTTAGAAAAGCTGAATCCTGCACTCTGTTATACTTTACAATCAGCCAGTCAGAGCAAAAAGTTTTTCTCAAAAACAATTCCCTCATTAGATATGACAGTCCTGTCAATGTTTTTGTTTTTGAGGGAATCAAACGGCTGCTGTACAACACCTGAAAACCCGTCCCCGAATGCCGCTCCGCTTCGATTCCTCTTTCCACATTTGCAAAGCCGCTCTGTTTTAAAAGATTACCTTCCAAGTTGGAGGTAAATCCATTTGAAGGATTCTGTTGAATCTGAAAAGCCGAGTCGTAAACAGCATCAATATTGTAGCGCTGCGACTGTTGCTGCCTTCATATTTGATTGCAAGCGTACCTCGGGGAGTCTGGCACTTACCGAAAACAAAACAAATGTTTAACAAATTATTGAACTGTTCTGTCTGACAGGCTGCTGATTTTTTCCCTCTGTAATAATGATTAAAGCTTTCTTTTTCTTTTTTTTCTTTAATCAATGCTGGTAATAGATGCCTGTAATAACAGTGGGGGTGGAACAGATTCCATCATCTTTCTCTCACGCTGCACATATTTGCATGTGAAGGAATTATGATATTTATATTCTGACTTTCTGGTTTTAGTTTGTGTGTTAGGAGGCCAGGAACACCGTGACACACATCCACAACCCGGCCCGTCACTTCGTAATGCACCGTCAGAGAGTTTACAGAAAAACAACACACAGTGTGAGTCCAAAAAATGGCTTTTCATCAGCCAGCTTTCCCCTGGTAGCCAGCAAGGCCACTGCTGCACTCACACAAAGACAATCAAGCCGTCTTCCTGTGCCGTTCGGAGACAGCTCCCTATAACTTCTGTCACAACTCAAAGTGCAAACAAGGACGGCAGCAAAGAGCCACAAACTTAATGGTTTTGACCTTTATTCTGCAGGCAACTCATCCGACTTCCTTTAGTTTTTCTGCCCCAGGCTTTATAATATTGAAACTGAACTGCTGTAAACATCAACTCCCTAAAGAAACCTATTTTTCTATACATGGACATGTAAATTGTGTGACTGTTTTGTATTTTGTTATAATTTGCTATTAAAATAACAACTGAATTAAGTGCAAAAAAAAATATTTCCAGTGACCTTCGACTTTTGAGTTTAACGATCAAGGTCAAATTAGAAAAGCAACTATTAAATTATTTAAAACACAATTAGTACATTTTCTGCATTAGTTTGCATTTTAATGATTTAATAACATATTTAATCAATTACCTATTAAATAGTTTATTTAAACATTTGATTAAACATTTATCTTAGGGCTGAGCGATAAGTCGATTTGATCAATTAATCAAACTTTCTGTGAATGAAGATTTAATTTTTAGAGTTCAGAACGATGCCAGCCTGCCCAGGGCGGCCATCTTGACTCCTAGAAAGATTGAAACAAAATTATTTTTTGCTTCACTTGTAATTTTTTTTAAAGAAAAGAAAAAAATAGATAAAAATCAGATTTGGCATCAAAAAATTTAATTTATTTATTTAATGGTACATTCATAAATCTTTAACCCTCCATACCAACATGCTATTTATATTGGGTCATAATATTATGCCTCAGCTGTTTCTACCTCCAATAATAAAAAATACAAAAACCTCCTCATCGGTGCAAAAACTGAATTTAGATTTTTTTTCTTGGACTAAAGATGAAATTGCAAACAGAATTTCTTATAAATTTGATTATAAGCATTAACTTTTATTTTAGATTTTTTCCTAAAAACAAAAACATGCAACGCCTAGCCTGGCGGGCTGCCAGGCTTACAGTACACGGAGGGAAACCCTGAGTTTGCTATAAAGTTTGAACATTTGCCTTCTTAAATGCTGCATCTACTCAGAAACAAAGTAGATTTTGTCTCCTGTTTGGAAAAAAAATATTTACAGAAGCGTCCTGAACTCACTTCCAACAAATGCTAGCTTGCCAGCAGCGCCACAAGAGAGAAGTTAGCGCTAATGTCGGGTAACATTAGCGGAGCACAGATTAGAGCTGCTGATGCTGAAAGAAACACAGTGATCTCATGTTAACCGCAGCGCGAGGAGGAGGACGCGAGTTAAGCTCCTCCTGACATCCTGGATGGAGGTGAGCAGGAAGCTGCAGGTGGAAATGATGACAAAACTGATTACAGATCAAACCTGGGATTTTTCTCTAAAAGATTTGTCTAAACTAGGAGCTTCAAACTCATTTTCATTTTGGGCCGTATCAAAACTCGGAATGTTCTTAAAGGGCTGGTTGTGCCAGAATGTATTGATAAAACTCATTAAATTGCTAAAATATCAATAAATAACTGTTTGTTTCAGAATTCAATAATGTTTCTTAAAATTAAATAACATTGAGCATCATTTCACACTGATCAGTCCATCCAGGATTTCATGATTGTTTCTGTCTTTTGTAATCAAAATCATAGATTTTGTGGCACTAATTTATAAATATTTGTAAGGACTTTTTAAGATATTTTTGCTCTGGTTATGTTTAATGTGACTTTTTATTATTCGCCGTATCAAGCACAGACCAACCTGACATCAGGTGAGGCTGAGGCAGCAGTTAAAGCCAATGTTTCTGTCCAGTTTTGAGAGAAATTTGCTATAAAAATCAGAAACAAATGTGGATATCTGTTGATTTTGTGTCAATTCTGCAGATTTGTAAAAAAAACCGGAGTGACTTATTGATGTAATTCAAGCCTAGAGGGCCACATAAAAAGCTACGGCGGGCCAGATTTGGCCCCCAGACCTTGAGTTTGACACAAATGGTCAACGGGGAGGCTTTTAACAACAATTTATGAGCTAATCTCTGTAAAAATGACTTAATTATGTGACCCAATCAGCAGCAGAAGATAAACAAAACTGCGTCACAAATCGCTCCAAAATGTGTTTAGTCAGATTTTGGTTACCGAACAAATGTTGTAACAGTGAGATGTTCCCGGTTTCAGGATCAGAAGCAATATTTTAAATTGCTTTATTCCTATCTTTTTCTGTTTTTAACCTTCCGTAGGATCTACTGACGTCTCAAAATGCATCACATATTTGTTTATATTTATTTTACTTTCATATCAAAGCGACATGTCCAGTATCTGAATCATCTTCACCAGGATTTTCTTTTAGTTTAACTTCCTGTGCGCCGCACGTTTCACATTTTCGTCTCTCGTGTTTGTTCGTCTGTTGCACCTGCATGCTTCGGTGTGAGCCCAGAGGAAAGTCGCTGTAACCTTCCCTAAATAAGTTGCAGGCGTGTGATTTAAGGCAGCTGGAGCTCTCCTGACAGCCTGCTTGTTACAGCTGTCAGCCAGCTGAGGTAAGTTTGACACCTGTAATCTCACTTGCTACGGTTCTAAGCCAATTTCTCTTGGCAGGGTTCACACTGCCCAGCAAAGCAAAAAGGAGAGAAAAAAAGTGACAACTGACTTGACCACTGAGTTGGGTAAAAACTGGTATCATCAGCTTAATATCCACCCTCAGCGCGCTTCACCTCCCACAGAAAAGCTCATCTGTCAGTTCAAGTCAACATTTTGTCTGCAGTTTAATCAATTTTCATTAGAATAATGCAAATATAAAACTCAAAAAACCGCATGTAAGGAGTTGCATCTAAAAATTGACATCAGGTATGTTTATTCTTTATGATCATTTTATTACTTAAGTATGGTGGGCAAGTGTTGTTTATCACTTATTGTGAAAAATATTCCTTAATAATTAGAATTTAGTTAATAAATTTCAGTTACAGATGGTAAAGAAAAAACAAAACTAACTGTATGACTGAAAATTTCATTTGGACTATTTTCTCCCCTGTTCTATCAGAGCATGGATAAATATCAGTAAATTATACGATTACTATGTTCAGTTTAGATATTTATTACACTTTTTTTAAAAAGTGGTTTCCTGAAGAAGCACATTTTAAATGGGAATGATTTTCAAAAATAGGATTTGTGTTTATAGTGCTATGAATGCAGTGACAGTCATACAGTCACCTAAAAAATAAGCAGTAAATTATTTTTCTATTATAATTTGCATTATTTCATAATACTGGCCTCAGATTTTTATAGAAATCTAAGGTTGCTACAGAAATCTAAATCCACATCACACAACCCTAACTTAGTGTGACAAAGGTTCTAATTTTTATTTTCTCAAATAAAAATACATATTTTAAATCTGAATCAACAAATTAATTTCCATGTAAAACAGATAATTATCTGATAATTTATTCAGCCTAAATTACTGGAGTTATGTTAGCAGCCAATTGAAGCTGAAAATGTCACATCAAGAAACAATGTTAGTCAGAAATGTGAAAATTGGGCGTGTATCGATAAAATCCAACTGAACTCCAAATCAACTTTATTTAATGTTAGCAGATAATTGATCAATTAGGCCATAAACACAGGGTAAGGCTGTGACTTTTCAATTAAACTTACTTAAATGAAAATGTCCTTTATTTCTTTCATATTTCTGATAAGGAGTTCCAGATTTATGTTTAATTCCCTGAATGACCAGTAGTGGCGCTACAGACAAAAGAATTCCAAGCTATTTGCGTCTTTCAAGCCCCGATTTGCGCGTTAACACTGGTGATTTTATCCAATATGCGTCTGATATTCTTGAATGTGTTTATAAACTTATTACCGTTAATGTTATCATTAAAAAGCTGGTTCTGTTCTGGTAGCAACTGTGAAACATGTGGAGATTATTGTTCAATAAAGGACAATTACAGACAACTCAAAGCATTGTCTACATGAAATTGTTACACAACAACGTGTCTTCAGTCAGAGGCTTTTCCAAACCTGCTGTAATACAGACTGCTGCAGTAGAACCTTCCTGACATTAACAAACGACTATTTGAAGAACCTTGGATTACATGAGTTAATCTACCTTTGGTATTAGTATTTTTTAAATAAACTGAATGTTACCTTACTTAGCATTCGCTGCACTTGTTTGCTAAAATATTTAATGCATATTTTATCAGTATGGTTTTTGTTGTTTTATGACCTCAACAGTTTTGCTGATGTTTGTTGTTTCGTGTAAAAGTGTGCTGGATGATCTTCCTCTGTTCTTCCCTTCCCACCAAGTTGTTATAATAAATAATAATTTGTTAATAACTCACTTCGTTTAATAAAGGTGATAGAAATAAAAATTTACATTTGTTCCTCTTTAATGGTTGAATATTCCTGTTTTACTGAGGCGCTCTGTTGAGATATTGGAGTTTTCATTATAGCGACTATCACATTTGGTATTAATGATAATTTAATTTAAAAATAGTAAAACTATTCATGTGGGGTTTTTTTAAATCACAGTAATTATTTCTATGCTAGTATTATTATGGATGATTTGAGTCAGTTTTCAGCCATTCAGAGACTCCTTGCATTTTGTGATTTGCTCCTTTCTGTACAGTTTGCCCTGCAGCACTGACTGTGTGTGTCCAGCAGCATGTTAAAGGGTCGAACACACACATTTATAAAAGTAATAATTGAATCGAGGAAGTACTTTGCATGTTAGGGAGGTTGTTTTTCTGTACACATGGAGCGATCTATTGACCTCAATTTAAGTGCGTTTGGATGTGTGCGCAAACATGCATGTTCTCCTCCAATAGCAGCTTTTTGTGTGTGAGTCATTATGCGTTCAGCATTAACAAGCTCTGTAATGAAAGGAGACGTTTTTTCTGTTGCTGTGGTAATGAAGCTGTGCAGAGTTACAAGGCAGGAAGGCTCGAACATAGTGACGGGTTCGGAGGCAGACAGAGACGGATGGACAGACAGCACATGCAGGAGATAAGAGGACAGCTGCAGTGTGGGATGACGGCGTACTGTATGTCAAAATAGAGGTCGTGAAGTTGACACTAAATGAGAGAGTGATGGATGATCTTGTCTGGGCTGCCAGAGGTAAACAAGAGATTTTTTAGTTCTTGAGGGTACAGGTGATTGATCTGACTGATCCCTGAAGAGAGAGACATTCACATAGACGGATAGAAACAGGAGAGGAGGAGTCGCCTTCACAGAC
Organism: Xiphophorus couchianus; assembly: GCF_001444195.1. NCBI lineage: Eukaryota > Metazoa > Chordata > Actinopteri > Cyprinodontiformes > Poeciliidae > Xiphophorus > Xiphophorus couchianus. Next base: position 16,796,159 of record NC_040241.1, on the reverse strand, counting down.
AGACGGCTGGATCAGGTGACAGGAATACAAAGCGATGACAAACCTAGAACCAGAATGGACGCGTTAGATAAGAATGATTTATATTCTGGTAGACGGCGTTAAGAGTTTGGGAGACATGAGGATTAGCTGGGCTGATAAAAACAACAAAAAAAGCGTCTAGATTTTAACATTCTGTAGAGTCTGTAGATTAATGATGTGTGACCTTGAAGCTGAGTGGCATAAACGTAGCTAACGAGGGTCACCCAATGTCCCTGCTCAACCATGCACTGTTGTAGAAAAAAATATTATTAATAATAATAATATAACAGAAACCATTACTTTTCGTGTATGCCACACAAACCAGATGAGCCTGTCGGTTAAATTGCGTTTGGTGTGAACAAAAATGTATTAGTCTGCATCAGTTTGCTGTGAATAAGTATCTTTATGTCTTTTTGTAGTACTGACTAAACCTAACTTGAAAGTGTTTTGACAATCCTTGACAATCCCACTAAGTACTGCTGTTTGGTACCAAATATAAAGATTTTAAAAAGAACTTGAACTGTGGTTGTTATGTAACGAGCAATAAAATAAATATTTAACAAGATATGAGCAACAAAATCTAACGTGACATTGAGGAAACGGAATCAGTTGTTTCTAAAGAAAATGGAGAGCAAAGAATGTGAACAAAAAGTAGAATATTTCAGCTGCCACCTCCAAATCATAACCAAAGGCAAGGTCTTTTGATTTTTTGAGTGTGTGCGTGTGTGTGTGTGTGTGTGTGTTATTGCAAGACCAGCAGCTGTTTCATGGTTATGTCACTGCTTTACCAGCAGTATTTATGATATGTCACAATAAAATACTTTAACTTCCTTACCATATTTAATCAACCAGAATAACAACATGGGTTAAATATTTAGTCATAAGTTTATGCATTTCCAATCGTTCGATCACATCACTGAATATTGTGAAGCAAAGCAAAAGATTGAAATGTTTGGGTACCCACTGATTTTTCCACTAACGTGTAAAACAAAGTGAGCTCAGAATAACTGAATTCATTATTCTTTTTGAAGATATGATTTGCATTAATTTTCTTTCATTTGAAGAACTTTCAAGGCTTACAAAGTGTGTACCAACGATGCTTCATTATGCAAAACCAACCAGGGATTTAGCTTCATAAACCATGGTTAATCCAAATATATAACAAAGATTCTGCTTCAGAGGTCAGCTCAATAACTGAGTGAAACTCATCGCATCAACACTGGCTGGAAAAGGCATTTCTTGGATAATTATGTCGCTATAGTTTTATAAAACAAGCTGTTTTTTTCAGGCAGACATTGAATCTATCCTAATTACCAAAATTATTCTTGAGTGCAAGAATAATGAAGGGGAATTTGCTAAAACATGTTTTTAATTCCTTTCCAGTCAGAGATGTAGATACATTTCTTTAATATTTGTCTTTTTAAACTTATAAGACTTTAATCAAATGTTTTTGGTTTCCCTCCACATGTTTTTTTTTACAAGTTTGCTTGAACTTTGACACATTCTTCCTGACAGAACTGGAGTAACTTTATCCGGTTTGTACCGACCTTTAACCTATAGATGGGATGGAAACTCAGCCATGTTGAGCATAACTAATTTGATGGTATATGTTCAGTCCCCATTTCCAAAATCATGCTTTGAAACTTTATTTTCTTGAAATGATCTATTTTGTGAAGTGCACCAGTCCTTCCTCCAGCTACACAACTTAAAGTTACTTTTTCTCCACATAATGGATGCTGATCTCAGGTTTTCAAGCTCCCCAATCTTTCCTTTCACTGTAACGACAACCAATCTGTCAGTCCCTACAAATTAAGTGTTTGTTTCTGAGGGTATTTCCAAACTGTAATCTAATCTTGAAGGTTAACTAGGCCCAGTATTCGTAGAGATTAGGGACCATTAGCCACCCATAAATAGCTACAATACACCAATACTTTAGACCCACTCATAACATGCCTATAGCTAAATATTTTTATAGCTCAAGCACCAAATACAACTTTATATGCATTAATGCGCACAATGGAAACTGTGTTAGCCTTAATGTAGAAGCTAACAGTCTTTCTTATCTTTGGGTTTTTGGGTTACAACCAATCAGCTCCAAGGAAAATGAATGGTGATCCTGGATTGGCTGCATTTACCTTTGAATATCTTACATATGTTCTGCAAAAAAATTAACCAGCAAATTTGGAGTAAATACTGGTGAGAATCCTCTGTAGAAGCTTTTTCCTCTCAGACTGGTCTTTTCACCTGTAGCCATACTCGACTCATTGCACTGTGGATAATAACGCTCTGCTTCACCCACCATTTTCACAAGGTCTGTTGCTTTTGTTCTGGGGTTAATACACACATTTCGCACCAAAACACGTTGATCTTTGTTGCACAAAAACCGATCGGTAACCCTTTGGCCATTTATCTTTGCATATTATTTCTTCAGAAATCTAGAAAATTGTAGGTTCACAATAAACATGTTTAAAATGTTGCTCTAAAGGTGTTAATGCTGTTAATTAACCAATGAAAAGCCCACAAAGTTATGTCATTATCAGCTATGATATCACCAACTGTTTCAAGGCAAAGTATGTTTGGAGTATATAAACTTTTAACATTAAAGGAAGCTAAGATTGATCTCATTATTCTGTCATTTAGCAAACAGACATACTTTTGTTAAACCGAAAATAAATTGTTTAGTTTGATAAATCAGACAGTGAGATAAAACAGTTATAAAGTGAAATATCAGGTTTTTACTTTCTGTGATAGCAGACTAAAAAGCGAACACACAAATAAATGTGCTCTCACAAACACTGAGAGTTTGGAAAGCTGCATCTTCTCACAAGAGAGAACAGGTGGATCTCATTGTCTGAATCATTAACCCATATCCACACTGTCTTGGCAAACATCATATTAGCATTTGCAAACCCAGTTGTGTTTTTGTTTTTTTTCCACTGACAGTGAACATCTGCAGGAATTTGCATCCTGCAAATACACAAGACGCAGGCCATCATCATCGAAAAGCCACAGCTACTCAGTTTCACAACTTCAAAAGCTCCAACACCACCATCTGGCTGTGCTATGTTTATTTAAAGCTGTTTCAACAGTTTGGTAACTCTGCAGTGAAAACTGCTTGAAATATTAAAAAGGATGATAAGATATTTTCTCTCTTGACTAAAGAGTGCAATTATTTCTGCCTTCCCTTAACGAAGCACGAATTTTATTCCTCCTATAAGTTGTAACAAATTTTTGGAGGCACAAACTAACTCCATTAACCTTCATTATTTTATACCTGTAGCAGACAGCAGTCAGATCTCTGGACAGCTAGGAGAACATGTCTAATGAAAAAGTTTGTGAATAAACTATTTTAATTATTTAACAACTGAAAAACATTTTGAAGTTTGAAAAAAAAACAAATACATCAAGTATTCCCACACTTCTTTAAAAAAAACGCAAATAATTTGTCACTGCTGTTGTATCCTAGTCAATAATAATGTTTGCTCACTCCGAAAGTGAGTCCAGAACCAACTTTCCTAAAACATAGATATTACTTAACAGATATTTTAAAACAATATGAACTTAAAGGTCTGGTACTTTCCTGGAACTTATCAGGAACATTCATCGACATTTTTTGGAACTTGAACAGCAAAAACACCAAATATCACCAAGTATATTTGGTTTAGTTTCTAGAGCAAATATCTTAGTACACTTGAAATAAGACAAAACTAACTTAAAAAATTATTTTCACCAAGCAATGGGAGCTTTTTTAAGTAAACAATTCCTTAATATTGATTGAAAAGTACCAGTTCACTCATAACATGGCAGAAATGTCTTGCTATAAGTGAAATAGTGTGTACTCTTAAAATCAATAAATTATGTCAGTAATTATTGCTGAAGAGTTAGTTATAAGTTAGTTTTGTCTTGTTTGAAATGTATTAAAATATTTGCACTAAAAACTAGACCAAAAATACTTGGTGAAGTTTTGTGTTTTTGCAGGGAATGTAATGAACCTTCTGGAAACATACCAGGTTTGAGCTGTTCATGAAAATGTCTGTCCGTTTCAGGAATGATCGAGTAAAATTCTCTGAAAGTACCGGCTAAGTTTCATAAATTTTCAAGGAAGCTTCTAAGTTAATAACAATTATTCTAATAAGTCTAATTCGTTTTATACCTCACTAATCTTACCAAACATGGAGAAGCAACATCTAGTTTTACCAGAACAAGGATCAAGAGAAACCCCTACTGGTTTATATGGACTACTTATTCTTATTATAATAATACTACATCTTATTAAATGCAAGAAACCAATATGTAGTTTTATATTTTTACTCAGAACAAGTGGAAACACCTACTAGTCTGTAAATTGTGGACTACTTAATCTTATAAACATGGGGAACAAATATTTAGTTTTTACCTTTCTGTCTTTCTTTTGGTTTTGTTTGTATTTTCCTTCTAATTCATGTAAAGCACTTTTACTTGAACTGCCTTGTTGCTGAAAAGGTTCTATATAAATAAAATTACCTCACCTAACAAGTTCCAAAAATGTTCTATGAAAATATGTTATAAATTCCTTGAATGTTCAACAAAACTTGTAGTAAATTCCAAGATTTTATCTGGTAGATGAAAAGCAAGCTCCATAAGGGTTTGATGAAAGGTTAAAGTTAATAAAACTTAAATGAAAACATCTGATAAGTGACAGGAACAGCACACGATTAGTTGCAGAAAAGCTCCAGAAAGTAAACTCTAAATTCTAAATCCTAGACATAAAATAATCAGAATTACTGCAGTACAATATGTGTCTGAAGATTGAAGTTTTTGTTTCATTTATTTCCAGAGGAATTTAACAGTATGCTGACATGAGTGACTGTCTGGAAGAAATTTTTGACACTTTTAGAAATGTTTTCCAAGTGAGCAACATGCTTGTATCACTGATAGATGAATGCATTGTTTCTACTAATGCTGCAGTTACTTAAGCTATAAATTTTAATGCTACATCGCTATAGATGTATTCAGGACAGGAAAGTTAGAAGTGAAGGCTCTGCTTTGAATACTGGATAGACTTTTCCACTTTTTTCTGAGGATGGCTGTGACTGCTGTCTTCTGTAGGCAGGTCAGATACTCATAAGTATTCCTCACAGTCCCTTCAAATCAGAAAAAAAACATTCCTTTAAGGTCCTTTCTTCCTTTTGTTTTCTCTATTGGATCTCACAGGACAGTTTTTATGATAAATGCATGAGCAACCTAAAGAAAACCAAACAGCAGAGGTGTATAGTCTGCGGCAACAAAACCACTGCAAACTATTTTAAGTTAACTTTACCACTAACATCCGACATCTTTAGCTTTATGCAGGGGCAGAATAAGTTTGATAACTTTTACTAAGCGTGCACGATAAACAAATGAATTCCAACTATGTCAGCAGCGAAGCTTTTAAAAATATATAGAAGCATCTGAACTTTGAGTACAGGTCTTTGAAGGAGAGCAGCGTAGCCTGGAGCACAGAGGGGTGTCTGCTTGATTTTACACTAAAGAGAAACGCACTTCGCATTCCAGTTCCCACATCCCCATGACTTCAGTGTCAAAAAACATAAAAAGTAAAATAAAATTCAGAGCTTTAGGAGGAATTATTTCCATTTGGCAACTTTTTTCTAGGTCACCAGCCAATGTGATATGGTAAGCATTTCTAAGCCCAATGTGGCCTTTAGTTTAGGCTTCGGGCTCCAACAGGGAAGAGAGACCCCCCGCTGGGTTAATGGGCCTGCAGCACCTCCCTCTACTCTCCTGTTTGTGGAGACAAAAAAGATGGAAAGGGTGAGGGGGGGAAAGAAATGGGAGTGAGGTATGTGTGTGCACGCACAGTACATCTTCTGCTTGATGAATCCAGTTCCCCCATGTTCCCTGCCTTCACCTTATCGTTCCTTATAATTTTTTGTTCTGTAGAGACTCTACATTTCTTTCAGAAGCAGATTGCTGGGTTGTTTTTTTTTCTTCTCGCTCTCGCTGCCTCCCAGATGCAGATGTAGCTCATTTAGTTAATTACTGTCATTTCCGCTTGGATAGTGCTTGCAATGCATGCTAAAAAGACTAGCACAGAGTAAACGCCTACCTCAAAATACACATACCACCAAATCACGCTCTGTAATAACATAAACAGATACGGGAAAACTCATTTAGATCCAGACTCACTTTCTGCATTTATGCTCCCATATTATAGAATGTGTTTTTAAAGCAATTACTAGCAATACATAAATGCAGCATAGGCCCATCTGGAGAAATCACAAATAATGAGACAATGGACATATGATGCAGTTTTATTTATATGGAAATGATGCAGCTTAAAATTTCCCCTGCTTGGTAAGAGCCAAACAATTCATAGGAATCTAAAGGTTTCTGCAGGTTTTGCCTCAGCGTAACTTTAAAATCCAGAAAAACATTCGAGGACAAACTGAACAGTTTGGTCCGTTTCATAGTCTTATTTGTGAAGACTGGGATTAGACTCAGCTTTAAATTTACAACTGTGAATAAGTGCTGCATGGAAATTATGATGCTTCAAAACTTCAAAGCTCAAAACAAATAGGTGACACTCAACCTGTCAACCCTACATTAGCTGTGTTTCCATCATAAATGCGCACAAAACTTTCTGCTAATGTTGAAAAAACACAATTGCGCAATGCTCCTGTTTTCATCAAGAAAAAAAAACGCAAATAAAATTACATGTGAATAAGTTTGTTCAGCAATATCATTAACCCTCTTGCTTCAATTTGACTCCTCAAGTATTTTTTCTGGTGGGGTCACACTTATCCTGCATGCGCTTTTTCAAGTTTCTTTGTGTAGTTATGGGAACTGACGGTCTGACGGGACAACCTCCCTGCTTCCCCGCTGTCCAGACCAAGGGATGGTTAAAAAACGTGGCTGCCATCATCCTCCGACTATTTCCTGTCATCTTTGCCTTTTTCACAAGTAGTAACATCTGGTTACTGATCATATGACTTGTATGATGAAAAAAAGTATTTCCACTGCAGTTTTTGGGATACGGACAAAAAACCACCTCATCCTAGCACAAAAGTCTTTAATAATAAAATTTGAGCTTTTCCACAAATTGGCATTTCGATTGAGCAAATTTATTTCCATAACTCCAATTTGTGCAATTATATGGTTAATGGAAATGCAGATAGAAATAGAAATGCATAATTGCACCCCAGATGCAAAATAATTTGAAGTATGAATACATTTAAAACTCATAATCAGTTTGACGCTAATGTGAAAAAGTTAATCACACCAAAAACAAACAATTCAATGCCAACACGTTGCCTCGGTGAACACAAAGGAAGCTAAAATGCTTGTTTTTGTTTTTAGCAGCACATAAATGAAAGTGTGAACATCTTGTTTCTGTGAAGAAAACGGAGAGTTTTAACGGCCTTTAAAAAACCTAAACATGTTTATTTTTATCATTATACAAATAAACTCATTTGAGTTCTTCTAAACTAATTGAGTTTAGAATTATTACAACTACAATTATTACAACACATTTCTTACTTTTAAGATGACTTAAAAGCGTCAAGCTCACATTTCTTTATTGATTTGGATCTATACAAGAATTATTTACAAAGGTTTTCTCCTCAAAAGAACTACCTCAATAATTGGCTCCTAATTATTATTTTTTTAAATCCCAAAAGTAGTCCTAAACAAACAAACAAAAAATGTAAGCACAATTTTAAAATAAAACTGTGCTCAAAAGCTTTTTGGTACTTAACATCAACACAAAGATGGTGGGGCTACTCCTAAGGGAGTAAAGATTGTCCTTAATCTTTAGCAATAGAAACTCCTACTGAAAAACCACTGCATGCTGTACAGAAACATGAAGCAGAAAACATTTAAACAGCTACAAACTAAATATAATTACACAATATGAAGCTGTTGGGTCTAATTAGCCATGTACCCATTATTTTATTGTGTTTTTGCAGAAAAATGAGACCCTACAGTCTTTCTTAAACTCACAATAACGATATCTGTAGAGTTCCTGGCTTAAAAACATCATTCACAAATACAACAGATATTTAGAAATTTCAGCAAATTATTATTTCTAAAATATTTTCTGTCATTTGTTTGCATTTGTTTCCTTCTACTGGGTGTGCCTGTGTGGCTACTTTTGATTCTAGGAACCTGCGCCACCCACTGGATTTAGGGAGAAACAACCACCTCACCTTTCTGCTACGTGTTACACTAAATATCCGCCAGCAGTGCTACTGATCGCTAACAGCTACAGATCCTACGCAGGAGTTCGTTCACCCAACCAAAGAAAATGGATCCACAGAACCAACCGTGTTACAAGTTAGTCACGACATATATCTATCTATCTAATTTAATCTATTTTATCTAATCCATCTATCTAATCTATCCGTTCTGCGCAGCACAGGTTGATACAATTGACACAGGCACACCCATTAGAAGGAAACAAACACACCCAGTAGAACACTTTCATTCTATTGGCTGAGAGGTTGCCAGGTGACGGTGCTTTTCTGTTCCAAACGCGAGCAGAGCGCGAGGAGAAAGGTTTGAGAAAACACAGTGAATATTTGAAAGAGCAGAAGTTTTGAGTACAAACATTACAAGATTTGAGAAGAAAGACAGGAAGTCCTGCTTTCAAACTGAAAATGTAAGGACAAGTACTAAAAGTTTTGAAGACATATAATCCAAGAGCCTTAATGCTCTTGGATTATATGTCTTCAAAACTTTTAGTACTTGAAGAGTACTTTTAGTACTCCAAGAGCCTTAATGCTCTTGGATTATGGCAGAAAAATTCCCCCATACAGATGTATGTATTTGTGAAGCATTTTATCAAGTCCAAATGACCCCCAAAGCACTTCATGCTGAATTCATTCATTCACTGATCAATTACAATCACTAACAAATTATTTAATTAACAGATAAAATTAGTTTCTATTACAATTTCCTCCACAATGTCTTGTTGATTATATGTTAAAAGCTCTTTAAGCATATGAGGAATTCATTTTTTCCTTTTTTTAAAAAATAATTTTGAATTTTCTTCACGCTTGGGGACTAAAAAACTGTTAGAAACATATGCATCAGCCACAACAAGCCTTTGGCCTTTTCCTTATCTGCTCTGAAATCATATACTGGTATATCTGTGGTTTCAGGCTGCTGATGAGGTTTATCTGCCATCAACAGCCCATCTGGTCCTCCCCCATCCATGCTATCACTTTCCACTTTACAGATAGCAATCTGCAAACAGGAAGCCCACACTTTCAATTTATGGAGGTCTTCAACATGCAGTTCTTCTTTGCCTACCACAGTAGAGCGAAATCTCTGAAAAGCGTCGCTTGCAGCCTCATTGCTTTTCGGTTAATTATGCAAGAAGTGCTGCCTCTGCAGATGTTTCTTGACAAATAGCACAACGAGGCACCGTCAGGTTTAATTGTGTTCTGAAAAGTTACAACTGCGCTCGAGGTGGGTTTTTTTCAAATAAATTTTTTTGTTAGTCGTACCACGTATTGACGTCAATTAAATAAAAAAAATTCACAAACTCAACACATCAAAATATTCTTGTGTGAGCTTGAAGTTTAAAAATGTTAGTCTTCACTTTTTACAACTTGGATGAAATGTGGACAACATTTTGCTGCATTTTTACTATGATGGAAATCAAGTGATAAATTTTTTTTATCACTTGATAAAGTGATAAAAAACTTTTCACTTCGAAAACCTGCAAAAGAAAAATGTTATTTGAGCGTAAAGATTATACAAACATGTTTTCTGCAATCTTTTCTAAACAGATAAATGCTTGATGTCCTGATACTGGTTTTATTGAAATGTGTTGGTCTGTTTGTAATGGGATGTTTCTCTACCAAACAGAGCTTCTATATACTTCATGTAAAATGTATCTGTGATCATCTTCACAGGCTAAATGTACATTCAGAAGCATCACGTTGCATCAGCTGTCAGAGAACATGCTAAAAGAATCCGTCCAAGTAGATAAACAATATAAATTTAGTCAATTGTATGATCAAGTCCAGATTTAGATTCATATATGTATGGAAAAACTTTATAAAGTGAAAGAAAGAAAAAAGACCAGACAGAAAATGCCAGAAGATATAAGAGAGCCCAGAGGAAACAAGAGAGTAAAAAGAATATAAATCAAAAACAAAAATAAACAAGCATGGGCAGGTGAAGTGGCTGTGAGGCTAAAGAGAATCCACACAGGAAAAGATCAAATGAATGCATAAAAGTATGTATACATTTTTAAAAAGCACCTCAGATATTTCTTGCTCCGAACGGCTGCTCAGAATGAATCTAACAGAAACAAGAGAGTTACGTTCTGAGCTCAACGTAGAGAAAACACAGGCGCTGAGATACACACAACCTGACGCTCTTCAGTCACAAACAATGACCAGAAAGGTCGAATAAAGCATCCCAAGCCTAAAAAATGATCAACAGTAAAACTGGCAGCAAGCCGATACATTTTTGTCAGAAAAATATTTAAGATTTCCGTCATCACTGAGATGAATAATGGAGCTACCTGAAGACCAGATTGGTTTTTCTATTAGTTAAAGTGGCTTAAAATTATTTCAGTGAGATATTACTCTGAGCTCTGAGATCTAAATAAAGTTTTTGTTAAACAAGTTGCCTTTTAGAAGGTTGCAGAATGTATTTAGTAATCCTTAAAATTTACTGGTTTGATAAAAGCTGCAGTATCTCCTACCAGAAAGCACAGCGAGTTTTTAAACAGAAAACGAAAGAAAAAGACTGGAAACATACTCCAGTTGTTTTACAGGGATCCACAAATACCTTAACATGTTGTTCTAAGTATGTTGTAATTTTCTTATTAACCTAAAAGATATTTTTTGGATCAAAGAGGCGACATCAGGTTGTGATCTACTGTTTACTGATACCAGAGTTAGCTAGTGTCTTAGCTAGCTAATAGTGTTAGCACTTTTAGCATGAGCTAATGCAAAATCAAATCAAATCAATTTATGCTTAAAGTGACAATAAAGTATCTTTAAGTCTTTGCAACACACTAATCTAATATATTTCAAAAAATATTGACTCAGATGTTTACTGTAAACAGTTAGAAACTGGAGCTCTTTGTAGCAGAGGCTAAGAAAACTAATGTCGCATTTCCAAGCAACATTACCTCATTTTGGCCAACGCTCCTCTTTATCCTCCTCAACTTGATTTCCACTTGTTATTTCTACATTGTCTTTCAGCTCTGAATGTCACTTATTGATCAGAAATTACTGTTGTAGCTAGAGGGCGCTAACACTGTAGCACTTAGCATACGTCAACTATCCAGGAGAAAAAACAATCTGTGTGACAATATTTTATTTTAATTTATAAAAACTAAACAGCCTATAGTATTTCTACTGTGTTGTTTATTTATACATGTGAAATAAATATTTCTCAAATAAAGTCTAAAAGCAGACTCACAGCTTTCACTGCAGCAAATGTATCAACTCTTGGGGTTGTTTACAAATACAAAACACAATTTTTTAACTCCAAACCTTGTACAATTTTCCTTCTGCTTTACAATCACACATTACTTTGTGTCAAATAAACCCCAATAAATAAAAGATTCCAGGTATGAAGAATGTGTTTTAAATACAATTTATTTTGATTTTACCAATTTAGTCAATCTTTTCTAAAAGGATTGCTTAGGTTATAATAAACACTGTTACCTTATTTGTACTACTAATGCTTGTCATCTTGCAATCAAAATGAATTGACGTTTGCATGAGTCAGAAATAAAAAGACTTAATCTGTTATGAGCAAACAGAAATCTTGGAAGATTATAAAAGAAAACAGAAGATGAGCTCCAAAAGTGATCATGATTACGTGCTAACTCACTTTTAGCTGTTTTTGAATGATGCCTTCTGTCCTGGTGAAATGTCACCAAGCAGCCAACAGCTGCTGCTAAAAGCTAATTAATGAAGAGCTTGTTCCCGCTGTGGATGAAATTGCGTGGCTAAATTTAAAAACCACACTGGTGCCTTGCTGTTTTTGCTTCTTCTTTCGAATAAAACTTGTGTTCTTGCCTGAATTATTAGATGCGCGTCGCTTCTACATGAAGAGAGTCCCAGCCATGCATGAAAATCGCTGTGTGAACTACAAAAGGTCAACCTCGTCATGCGGAACGCAAACAGGGTAATTAAAAACAAAGTGCAGCCCTAAATGCTGTTGCAATGATTAGACATTGATTCTAATACAAGAAAAATGGATGAGTGACATCAATAGAGTATACTAGCTATGCTTTATCAAATAATGCGCTGTTGAATACTCGACAATTATATTTGAACAGTTTATTTTAGTAATTCGATTCAAAATGCGAGATATATTTTAAGTGTTCATCTGTTAATTTTGATGATTATGGCTTGCATCTATTTAATATTTCATAGGACTGCTAAAAGTATGGAGATAACTGCAAATTCAGGCGCTGCGCCCTTCAAAGGTCGCATTTGAAGGTCGATTACGTCACAGTGATGCGACAACGGCTGTCTAAGATTCCTCTAAACGTGACTTTCTTTGCTCTGGATTTAAACCACGGCCCCAGTGCGTCCTTCCCCATATCCCAAGATTCATTGTGGGCTGGCAAGTGAAGTGGAAGAGTATTAAAGTTCTAAGTTTCTGGCGAGACAAAAATTGTAGCTTGAAACATCGCAGCTCTCAACTGCTTCCAAAAACAACCGAAGCGCTTAAAAGTACCCACCTAGCTGTTTTTGGCTCTAAGTTATTGTTTTTTGGTGTCGGCGTTTGGTTATAAAACCATGTAGATTTTTTGAAATTAATAAATTTTTGATGAGATTTTTATTCCAGCATTTAGACTTATAAATATCAATATTATAGTATCTTCATAATGACCATGTGTAGTCTCAAATTCAAGAAAGTTAGCGTTTGTTGTTTGGGTTTCCTCAGACTTCAACAGTTGTTTGGAAAAAACTAAAAACATTTATCATTAAAAAAATCTTGGTCGTTTTTTTAAATGGAGATTCAGATTGAGGATAATATTTGCATTAGTGCTGGGCTACACAGTGGGCATGCATAAACAAGGTTGGAAATACTTCAAATACTCTCCAGATTCACATGGAGTCCACATCGATACAGCACAAAATTTGGCACATACTTTAAAATTCTGCTTCTCTTACTAAGAACTCACTTTCCACACAGACAAGAAGTTCAGAGACGCCAGAAAACCTCGTTTTGCCAAACATATGAATGTAAGAACTATGACAGCCTCTTTAGGCACTTAGTTTCCATTGTTGCAAGGAGCTGACATTTCCGACAGGTCGAGTCGAGCTGAAGGAGGGAGCAACCCGAAACTCCATGTTTGGTCCGCCCGAGTGTCACAGCGTTTTGACAGTCCCAACTTTTCATGTGTCCTGAAGAAAAAACGTCCTGAACTCAATTAGCTTAAATCAGGTGAACTGCTAGTCATTTTTTAAAGATCTGGTGGATTTTTATGGACAAAAACTTTGCCTTTTGATGCGTGTTTGAGATTTTTTCCAACTGAATCCAGATGGACCCAGATTACCCAGGATGATCCATCTGCTTATTGCTCTCTGATTAGGTCTGCTGTGAAACCTTTTCCAATCAGTCTTTGAAACGATGTTTTGCAGGAAGACAGTTCAGTTATTCTGTGGAGTAAATTCACTCTTCTTTCCTTTGCTACACATAAAGATGATGTACAACAGTAATCATGACTACTGAACAAACAAAACATTTAAAAGTATCCAAAGCCCTTAAATAAACCTTTACCCATTTTGCTACTTTAAAATTATAAAAACATGTGTTTTTAATTGAGGTTTAATGTGATAAACCAATACAAGTGCAAAGAAAATTCATCATTGTTTTCAGGGTTGTTTCTTTTTACAGCTTTTGCTATAACGCTCCACTGGAGGTGTATGAAAAAACTTTAAGAAGTAGCTTTAGGTTTATTTCAATGGAATTGGAGATGAAAAAATAAAATAAAAAGAGAAGAATAAAAAAAAAGGTGAGACAAAAAGCTACGAGCCAAAAAAGAGATAAATATAGGAGAGAAAAAAATGTCAAGCTTATTTTATAGTTAATTTTATTACTATTTTTAAGAATTGAAATAAAGTTTAAAAAATCTAACTTTTTAAAATAAATATATTTTCCTTTGGGAATGAGATAATATTTGTGCAAAACGATTTAAAAGAACAAATAATATTTTCTAAACTAATGACCAAAATGAAATGATATAAAAATATATGAATGGTACTTTTTGGGCAATTTTTTTACAACTAATCTGTTAATTTTAATTTATTTATTTTTTTGGATTCACCAATTAATATTTGAACCAGGTGAAGCTGAAACTACGCCACTCAAATATAATATATTTACATATTTTTAAGCTTATTTCATTGATAAGCTTTTAAAGGGAACTGCATCAACACACACACTGAGCGTTCCCCAATTAACACGTAAATTATAAAAGTTAAAAGCTAAATTCAGCTTCAAACACAAGAATGCATTTACCTGTCAAATACTAGTCAGAAGCAGAAAATGCATGCAGCTTCATCAAACGTTAACAGTTTGGTGTAAACAGTTCCTATCACATTAAAACACTTCAAGTTTGTTTTAATCGTACCTGTTATCCATTTTCTTCTCTAATCCCACATCTGTGCATAATCCAGGATTTAGGAGTGTGATGTGGAGCTGGCATCCTTTTTCTGCTGCCAGAAAAAACAAAATAATAAATCTAAACTGAGCTTTAACTGTATCTTTCAGAAGATGAATGAAGGGCAAGAATCTTTTCATCATTTTCTTTAATAATCAAATCTGGGCAGATTTGATGTGCAGAAAATTTCTAACCCGGATTTCTTAGTGGGAAAAGTAAATGAAGGAATTATTAGCCAAATATCAAAAGGCAATGAAAAGCTTGGGGAAACAATGTGGCTTCCTGCAGAAAGAAAATAATAATCAGGACTTCATATGTTCCTGATGAAAAATGGGGACATTTTTGAGTTTCACTGCATCACATCTTTGATTTGGAAGAAGTTTTTCATGCAGCCGTGCAGCAGTATTCATACCCCTTAAAATGTTTCATGCAACCAGAACGTTGATGTGCGTTAAATGAGTATTATTTAAAAATTAATCTGAAAATTGATTTGTGCTTTTCACATCTACAATCATAATTTTAGTACTATTTTAAAGGTTTGAAATCAAGTAAAAAAAAAATCAAACTTTTGAAAATAATTATAATTGTTTTATTTTCCTATCGGATAATGATATTTGCGCAAAATGATTTAAAAGAACAAAAATAAATATTTTCAGAACTCATGACCAAATCTTCTAGGGCTAATTTGTTGATTTTTTAATTTTTGGATTAACCGATTACTAATTGAATAGCAAAAGACGCTTAATAGGATTTTTTTTAGTATTTGAATCAGGTGGAGGTAAATTTATGCAAGAGGGTTTTTTTGTTTGTTTTTATCTTGAATAGAAAATGTATATTTTTCGTACAATTTTAGCTTAATTAGTGCTCTGACTATTCTGCTTTCAGTAAATTGAATTTTATGAGTTTGTAAACTCCAGTTAACGATTAATCGATTACTAAATAAGTTGACAATAATTCAGTTATTGATTCATCATGAATAATTTGATCAATTATTTCAGCCCTACTAAAAAAAATATGTACATTTTTGGCTTAATTGCTCCTCTACATGTGTTGTTTTTCCAGCAAATGGTCTATATCACGTGTCAAACTTGAGGCCCGTGGGCCAAATCCGGCTCGCCATAGGTTTTTATGTGGCCCTCTACGTTCTAGACTAAACTCTCAATATTATGTTATCAATCAAATCAATTAAGCTTTTCTGGTTCCTGCCAATTATATCAACCAGTCCCTCCAGTTTCTTGAGAATTATTATAGAAATTCATGCAAAAATTAACAAATGCCTGTACTTTTTTCCATTAAAACATATATTGGGATTTTATTGCAGATTTTTCTCAGAAATTGTCAAAAACTTTCTTACTTGTACTAAACAGCTGCCTCAGCCTAAATTGATGTCAGATTATAGTCCATGACCTACAAGCAAGTAATAAAAAGTCGCATTTACCGTCATAAATAAGAGTAAATATTTCCAAATTAATACCACAAACACTTGAGATTTTTGTTGGGGGAAAAAATCACAAAAAGAATCATGAAATCCTGGGGGGACTGAAAAGACGTTCAATAATATTTAATTTTAAGAATTCATTGATATTTTAACAGTTTGTGAACAAGTTTTATCAATACATTCTGGCACAACTGGCCCTTTAAAAGCATGAATGATCTTAATTTGACCCAAAACGAAGAGTTTGACATCCCTGGTTACATATTGAGATTACTAAATTAGTTGATGATAATTTCAATATTTGATTCATCATGATTAACCCAATTGTTTCAATCTTTATACACACAGACAGAGGTGGGAAAGTATGTTTTATCTCTTCACATTAATAAACCTTCACAGTTTCTTCAAGTAAAACACAGTGAAAGGTGAAAATAAGAGCCCAAGGCTCTTATTGCTGAAATGAAGTCAGCACATCAGATATTCAGCCTCCCAGATTGGTGAAAAGCCTCCATTTTACCTTCAGTGCAGCAGGTGAGAAGCAGAGAAGGGTCCACTCAGGCTATACACTTGAATCAACATAACTAAAAATCATGCACAGATACCACTGGAGGCCCAGCAGGCCCTGTTACACTCAAGGAGGCGCCTGCAGAACATGTTAATTATAAAAACGCCTGAACGGTACAAATGGAGCAATAAGAAACTGTTCCAGGGTTTATTCAGACCGCAACGTGAACGTACTCCGGCGCTGGACCTGCTTCTCAATCAGAGCAAAGTGGCTCGTAAGTGACTTATTTTCCACTTGTGGACTATTGATGTGTTAAAAAGGACGAGTAGCATCAATCAGGCTACCTCTAAAACCTGACTTCTAGATCTGTTATGGCAGCTTTGATTTTAAGTTTGAATAATCTGACCTCTTTTTCTGAGAAAATCTCTGTGGGTTTCTCTAATGATGCCCTAATGGACTTTTGGAGGAGGTAAAGCAGCCCTGCCTCCTCTCCGGTGTTTAGGTAATTCCAGCTGCTCCTTGTTACTTTCAGCTCCTCTAATTCTGGATTCTCTTATCGCTGCTGGGACCCTCTAGGGGCCGCAGTCAGCCAGTCGCTGATCCCACTTCTTTTAAATGTATTGCCACTTTGTCAATCTGCCTTCGAGCCGTTCTTTCTGAACAACTCATCTCCTCGTAAATATCAAGAATCCCATCCTTAAGTTTTAGAAATGAGCCTCGTAAAGATTCCTCCAACCGGATTCGGTTCCTGCACTGCCTCTGCACAAGATTGCAAATCTATAAAACAACAAGATTTGTTTATAATTAAGGTTTCTAGTTTCTAACTCACAAGTACAGTACAGGGTTTCCTGCAGAAAACTGAACTGATTATATGCTAGCAATGATGCAAAATGCTAATGCTAATGTTCTCTGTGGCACTATGAAATAAAATTAAAAAATAATTTTATGCACATTTCCGTAATAATTATTGATATTGAAAATATCAGTAATACTGAAACTGTTATCTTAATGAATACATTTAATTTACATATTCATCTCCACTTTCGTCTTGTGTATTTTGTGCAACTTATCAGGGTTTCCCCCCAGAAATCATGCTAAGCCCGGTGGTTGGGCGCTGGATCAGTCATTCATCCCACCGTTGTCTTTTTGAGTTCAAAATTGTTTAAAGTTGACAGGGAATTTTAAAATAACACTTGATAATCATGTGTTATTAAAAGATTGGAAGATTAATACCTGGCCACCAACTATAAAGTCTTAAGAATGCAAACATTTTTAAAAGACTTGGGGGGGAAAAAAAGCAATGCTTAGCCTGGTGGGGGCACAAGTAAAACCTGGTGGCCCGCCAGGCTTATAATACACTGAGGGAAATCCTGACTATAATATTTTCTTTATTTATTGATTTAACTAATTTATTTATGAATGCCTGTATGTTAAAGGTAAATATTAAAAAAATATATATGACAATTGATAAATAAGATTAACAATAATAAAAATATCTAACAGGAAAGTTTTGAGTAAAACTACATTAAGGGCTAAAATAACTCAAGTAAATAAAAAAAAGATTTTAATTGCTTGTATTAGTTTGAGAAAGCAGGTACTCAAGACAGCAGGGACATTTTCATAACAATAAAATATTTAAAATGTCTGAAATATTTTAAGCAATTAAGTGACTACAGTCAAAGCTAAGAAAAACAAAAATGAAAAAATATATATATAAAATATTCAACAGGATTCTAACAACTTATATAACTGTACAAAGTACCTGTACCTGCTCACATTTTGAATTTATTCATGCTCTCATGAGATTATCCCAACAATCCTGGTGATTTGGGGGATTTTTAGACGCCATTAATTGGGAATTATCAAGAAGACACTACAAAATAATTTATATAAAACGTATAAACAGCGTTATTAATGTAGCTAAAAAGCCGTCTCCACCACACAGCGTGCGTACAGTACGACTTCCACAGCTTCCAGGAAAACTGACACCAACTTCAGAGTGATCGCAGGCGCTCAAAACGTTCTGGTGACAGCAAAGTCGAGAAAACTGGGGCAGATTTTGGGTGAACTGTGGAGGATCAGGCAAAGAGGAGACGAGTGCGGGGAACTTTAACATACTTTCCAATATGGTGCCGTGGATAAAGTATTATATTACATTTTTGATGTGCGGAGCATCGAGCTGGATTTGACTGCCAGAATGAGGTCAGCTTCATGTCTGATAGCAAACTGGGATAGAATTACAAATTTGGATTGAGAGGATTTTTACTCTTCTCTACAGAAACTTATCTACAATGTGTCCAACTCCCAATCCAGTGAATCTACTGATGAAATCCTCTGACAAGAAGTCACTGGAGTAGAGCCATAAATCCTATAAAAACATTTTTAAAAATCATAAAAACATATTTAAAATAACTGGAGTTTGACATAAAAGTTAAAGCAAGTATAATTAGAAAGTAAAAAGGGGTTAAATTGGTCTTGAACTGTGTTTAAAGGTTTTATTAAACATACCTTATTTTCTCTTCAACAAAATCAAGTTTTTGTTTATTCTTACCCCTTAAATTAACAAGTTTCCTAGAGCAGAAACTAGAAAAAGCAACGTGTCTTCAGTTTAGGCAGAGTTATAATGAGGCATCAGGGAAAATTCAACTTACAGTGAAAAAGCATTCACCAGATTGCTTCAGCTTTTGCTTTTTTATTTTGGGTCAATTTAATTGTTTTGGATCATCAAACTAATACCTAATACCAGTCATAGATATATAATGGTTTAATTTATAAGGAAAGAAAGCTTTATGCAAATGTGTATAATTGAAATTAGATTAAATTATGTGAATAATTGCTTTTAAACTGTTAATTAACTGAGATACTATTTGTTGTTATTTCATTAGCGACACCGAGGTCTTATTACTGTCTGACCTTTATATTCGATAAATCATTTATATACAACCTGTCAGAGGCTAAACAATCTCATAAAGCAACACATCATTAACTAATCTAAACAAACTCAAGGTCCTATGAGAAACAAAGTTGTTGACATCAGACGCTTTGGAAACTTAAATCCACTGATACTCCAGCGAACCACAGCAAGAGCCATTTTCTTTCTTCTTTTTTTGGAGTACCAAAACTATTCCAAGGATGAATCAATGAATCATCCAGGAGGTCACAAAAGAAACAACAATATCTACACCGTGTCCCAAATTATTATGCAATTTGCATATCACTTATGCAAGTGATATTTTCTTAAATGGTCAATGCAAATGATGGTCAGTATAATTTTCAAGTCATGAACTATTACAGTATAAATCCAATTTTACTGAACAAAACTCCCCATGAGAACAATATTTTTTTTCAAAAATAAAAAACTCAAAATGCAAAATGTTCCAAATTATTATGCACAGCAGATTTTCTAAACATTTTATGGATTATAAAGAACTGCAAACGGCCATTCTTTGAATGTGAGGCATTAAGTGGTCACATGTACTAAAATCAAAAGCTATTTCAATCAAAAACATCTTAACAGACCGAGTTACATGTTAACATTGAACCCCTTCTTCGATATCACCTGCACAATTCTTGCATCCATTGAACTTGAGAGTTTGTGTAAAGTTTCTGCTTGAATTTCTTTGCAGGATGTCAGAAAACCTTCCCAGAGCTGCTGTTTTGATATGAACTGCATTCCACCATCAGATCTTCTGCTTCCTCCAAATTAGATGTTTTTGTATTTTTTCCACAACTCTACTTCAATATGTTTAATCATGTTTGAAAAATCCATCAATAATATGGCTGCATCACGCTCTAAACCTCGCAGTATTCAAATAGAGAATTAAAAACTGGTTTCAATCCAACGTCTCTCTTTATTATCGGTTTGTCTTGTTTGACGCAGCACATCTGTGTCAGTCAGAGCGCCCGTCTGTCTGCAGCCTTCCCTTCCTTGTTGTTCAGGGTCTGCTCGCCTCTTTCATGTCCTACCTGGGTACAATAATGAGGTTCACATGGGAACACAGAAAAGAAGCTAGAAAATATTTCCGCTCTCATTTGAGGCAGCCCTCACGGGTTTGTGTGATTGTGTGCGCGAGCTGCAATAACGTCTAAGTTTGCCTCATTTGAATAAAAAGATGAGAGTCTACAAAGCGTGTGCACACTCTTCTGAAAGAGGACGGGAACATTTAGGGGGTGCATACATGCATGCATGCGTGGCCTCAGATAGAGCACGAGCAAAGATATAATGAGGAGGGCTTGCAGACTCCGAGACACAAGAATGAGTGTTTAAAATAGGTGGGAGGCAGTCTGTAAGGTGCACGCACTCCTGCAGGAGAGTACAAAAGAAACAGAGAAAACCAAAAGGAAAGAAAGGAGAGACAGAGATTTTTGCGTGTGGAATTTGGGACCAAACAACACAAGGAGAAGCAGAGTGGGAGGAGGTGAAGAAGGAGATCACATGCACACAATGTGTCCAGAAAACAGGAGTGAGAGATAGAGGGGATGAAAGACGGGAGGTGGGGAGCTAACACCAACCGCAGAGCGCGCGGGGAAAGAGAGAGAGAGAGGCGACGGAGCTAACGTGGGATAGAAAAAGGAGAGGCAAGGGAGGCGAGAAAGACGGGAGTAAAACGAGTGAAAGAGAGAAGGGACGTGGAGCTGCTGCGAGCGAGACACAACCATAACACATTATGGCTAATATTAGAAAGAGAGACGAGGTCTACTGGAGGAGGAGAGAGAGGAGAAGGGAGCAGAGAACCACGAATAAGTCTGAGGATGGGAAGACACACACACACACACACACACACAAAACACCCATTTAAAGAGATAAATGCCTTTTAGATCAGAAGGTTATTCTGAGCTGCACCCAAGCATGACTCGTTATCTCACTTCACATTTGTTGTGTATTCCTCTCTTTTTTTAACTCCTTCATTCCTCCACTTCATCCTTCTCTCTTCTGGCTGTGTGTGAAGCTTAAACTACTACAGCTCTTCATCCAACCTTCTTCATCCTCTGCTTGGTGTGCTATTTCTGCTGTGAAGTAAAGTATTTATGCCACTTTAACTTTTTCACATTTTGTCACACAATAACCACTAATTTGATCATTCTAATGATATTTAATGTGGCAGATCAACAGGAAGAAAATGCTAAATTGTGAAGTAGAAGGAAAATGATCCCTGGTTTTTGACATTTTTTAGAAATGAAAAATTGAACAATGCTAGAGTTGCTCTTTTACGTTAGCTTTGATTTGTCCACAAGTCTTTTTTTATTGACTTATTGGATATTTGGACAATTATTCTGGATGCTGTGCAGTTGGAAGGATTTTTCCTCTCACTTTCAAACATTCGTGATGATGAGTAACCGGAGAAACAAGGTGTTACTTTCACAACTGTGAGCAGCTGATTAGCATCTCAAAAGGTCAAACAAGACCTGAACTATGACTAAATATCAGAGGAGTTGAAAAGTACGTTAGACTTCATGGATAAAGAGCAGAGAGAGGAGAAGGAGGAAGTTCAAATCATCTCTTCCATCAATCACAGTGAGCAGGGATCAAATCCAGAATTTCAACGTCTCGCTGCCCGGATTTCTAACCAAAGAGACTTGAAGAGGAGCAGCAAAAGCAAGTGAGGTGGATTAGCAGAGTTGGCCAACAACTCATAGTACTGGCAAGCACCATCAGTTTGTGCAACCATATTAAGCTGGTTAGCATGGCAGTCTTTGGTCAGAGGCTTCTTCAGATTTATTGCAAGACTGACTGCTGCTGGATATCCTTCCTGCCCACAGCATCACCATCCATAAAGTATCTTTAAAAATATTTGGATGACATGAGTTACGTTTAATTTCCCTTCGCAATAAAGTAATTACTTCCAATTTTAAATGAACTCTGGTGAGCATTTAATGCCATACCTTTGTAGCTCTGGTTATTCCCACTGTTTCATTAACTCCGCCAGTCTTTCCTGTTTTCTGCTGAAGAAAAGCATCCTTATAGTATCAAACACTGTTTGGCATATCGACCAAAAACAGGGTAACAGTGGCCTCATCTCACCGCAGCACCTTCTGCCACATGTCTGTGGTTTTCTTTGGACAGAGGGTTTCTCCTCGCCTCTTGTCCATGTTCCATTTTTTAATTAAGTGACTTCTAAAGACAGTCAGCTGCTCTGGATTTTATGAGGCATAACAAAGTGAAAGGAGCTGAAGAATCATTGAAAAAAATTATAATTATAAATATGAATTGAGATTAAATTGTTCTCTCAGATCCTTCTTTGTCTTAACTTTGTGTTTTTAAGCATTCATAATTAACAGATTAATAGATTTCATATACTGCTATGTATCCTGCTGTTTTCGGTCTGGCTTGTACAGCATGATTTGATTAGACAAAGTTGACCTCGAGTATTTTCCTTCCACTTCCAGATTATAAACCTCTTTGTGTTGGTCGATTGCAGATAATCCCAACAAAAACACAGAATTTGTGACGATAATGTGACAAAATGTGAAAAAGGTTAAGGCATGATTTGGAAAACCGGCCTGCATGTGTGAAGGAAATATTCTCCTGCATAGATTTTGTCAGTTTCTTTCTTCAAAATAAAAAGTTCCCCTCTGGAGACTGGAAGCTCTCCGTAAACTCTAAATATTCTCCCCTCTGTCACATTTAATACTATTAATTTCTATTTCTTCATAAATATCCTCCTGCTTACTGTCAAGATTGACACTATAAATTTCAGAAACAGTAATCCTTCTGAATATTTATTGAAATTACATTATTCACAGCTGGTGCAGAAGCTGAGTTCAGTTCAGTTCAGTTCATTGAGTGTTATGGCTCAGGGTCTGTGAAACGGAGCTTAATTTCACCAATTATAACAGAGCTTCACTCAAATAAACTTCTCCAAATGGGCTCTAATCCGCTTTGTCTTTCTGGTATTTGAGAAATCAAAAAGGCTGTACCCTCGACATGGAGATCCACTGATTCCTTTGTTTCCAAACAAGCAGAGGAGGTTTTCTGACGAGATGTGGAGCTGCGGCGCCACCAAGTGGTCAGAAGGGTCCAAACCAGCTGCAGCTTCAATTCATTTTATGATTTTCTGGAGGGGGGTACTGACTTGGTTCCAACCATGTTGCTGTGAGAATCACACCGGTGAGAAAAAAAATAAAGTATAACTTGACATTTTAACTAGAGTGAAAGAAAGTACAGTAAAAACACGCCCTTTTTTACTGAAATGTGTTAAATGAACTGAAAAGGAAGTCAGCTGGGATGACATAATGAGGTGTTTATTTGCTTTTGTCAAAAAAAAAAAAAAAAACATTCTGGATGTTTGGTATCAGCATAATATCATGGTGAATAACCTAAATAATAACTCTGCTCTGCAGGAGTCTTGCGTCATCACCCATAAATATTCTTTAAATCTTTCATATTGGTCTTAATCAATCGTTCTGAAAATATTCTGGAGGTCTTCGAAAGTTGTGTTTTGTTGGGGGTTTTTTTAACTTTGGCTGCTTTCTCACTAATTGTCCATCCATCACTTGACTGTTTCCAGATTAATTAGTGTAACTGTTGTTTCTTAACCCAATTATCTGTGACATACGAACTAATTAGACCCAATAAGGCTGTGAACTCAGCAGATGAACTAGTTTTGTGTCGACTAATAAAAGAAAACAAAGAGCAATGAGACAAGTTGACTGACCAGAACTTGTGGTTCCCCAAGGCTTCATTCTCGAACCGCTCAGCTTGGAGTTTTACACCTCTTCCCATCTTCTCATTCCTTTGTGACGACATGATAACTGCTCTTTACTGTGGGACTGTGTCCATACATAAATTAATAAATGGGCAATTAAATAAAGTCTTAATGAAGAAAAGACAGAAGTCAGGGGTGTCAAACTCATTTTGGTTTTGAGCCAAATCAAGATCATGAATGATCTTAAAGGGCCGGTATTGCCAAATATATTGATAAAACCTGTTCAGAAACGGTTAAAATTAAAATATCTTTTCAGTCACGCTAAGATTTTGCAATTCTTTTTGTGATTTTTTTGCAATAAAAGTCCAAATGTTTGTGGTACTAATTTGGAAATATTTGCACTTATCTATGACGATAAATGCCAAAAGTTTTTGCTCGCTGTATAGGTCATGGACTGTAAACTGACATTTATTAAAGTTGAAGTAGCTGTTTAGTATCAGTTAGGAAGTCTTTGACATTTTTTGAGAAAAATCTACAATAAACTCCCAAATATTAGCGCAAAAAAAGTGTGGGGATTTGTTGATTTTGCGTGAATTTCCACAATAATTCTCAAGAAACTGGAGGGACTGATTTATATAATTTGGCAGTAAACAGATAAAAACTGCATTGATTTGATTGAAAACATATTTAAGCACACTTGGTGTTTAGAATGTAAAGGGCTACATAAAAAGCTACAGCGGCCCTTGGGTTTGACAAGTGACTAAAGTTATTGTTTTGGCTCTAACCATTCAACATCAGAAACATGAACACAATGAGTCTGATTATTTCAACCATCCTGGACAGACACAATGATTTTTTTTCCTACTGAACCAGTCCTTCAACAGTAACTAAACCTTAAAGACAGACTGTCTAAATAGGTTTTTACATTGGTATATGTAAGTTAGCCTAAAACTGTCTCAGTGCTGCCCTCTGTGGGTTGATCAGTGGCTACTGCAGTTAGATCTTCCTACAGCCGTACAGCTTGATTGATGTCGTCAATCAGCCTCGCTAGTAGCATTCGGGTAGCTAGGCTAATCTTACTCAGATAAAAGGCGGCAGCATGGCGAGTCAGAAGTTGGAATCAATAGTGTTTTTCAGCTATGCTTCATGTATTCGAGGCTAAATGTGCTAATGGCAGAGAAGCTACATACCGTCACAAAAAGAAACCCCATTTATCTGCCGTCACTGACGGAAAGGCTAACTAATAGCCTTAGCATCCAAGACAGGCTCAGAGAGCAAGGTGGAACCAGCAGAGCCACAAGGAGGGTGACTGACAGCTCTGTGGCAGTTTCAACAAAGATGTTAAAAATATTCTTTACAAAAGTTACGTACTGCAAACCCCTACAGTACACTCTGCCGACCGTTGGCCGCGCCGTTCAGTGTCTTCTTCTTGTTGTTGCTTTTAATTGGTGGTTGGCAGAAATCTTTTGGCATTACCGCCACCTACCGGTATGTAGTGTGGTTCGTGATGATCTATTCATACATAGCAAATAAAAATAAAAAATCAAATTCTATGAAACAAGTTAGTTTTCTTTAAAAATTGAATAATTACTTGTTACTATCCAAATTTTTCCTCAAAGTATCTAATAAATTAACCTTTTTCTCATTTTTTTCAAACTCTCTTCTCATATACCTTCTCTCTTTTTCATATTTATGACACTTTTATGACAAGTTTGTCCGGAGGCATAGTTATTTACTTCCACAGTGGGTTTAGTTACACTTCAAATCAAAATACTCGCTCCCTCTTTGTAAAAAGGACGATTTTAAACACGGCCAAAAAGGTACTGCATGATGTTATGTCTGCATACATCCCAGTTAAAACCATTTAAACCATTAAAACCCATCAGGTCATGGAACAAAAGCAGAAACAAAACTAGGCCAACCTAATAGCTTATCTTCTGAACTCCCTGAAAATCTGAAAAGAGCAGAAACCGTTTGCTTGGTAAAACATTTCCTATTAATTTGTTTCAAATCTCACTTTGCTGCTCTTACCTGTAGTGCCTGGATGAGTGGTGCTTTACAAATAGACTTGCTTTGCCGTTTACCAGCGTTACCTTTCAGTCAAGAAGAAGATGGGCAAACACCGGCAGCTGTTGTCAAGAACTCGGCAGAGCACAGACAACAAAGGCAGATCTGTAAAGCAACATCCAGCATCAAAGAGTCTGTCAACACCAGCAGCTCAGAGGCTGCAAAGAAGCAAACAGACGCAGATATCAGAGATGGAGAACAGGGACAGCGCTACAAAAAGCTGTTTATGCTGGTGTCACTTCCAGCTCTGTTACAACCAATCAAGAAGACGGTCGTAAAGTCTTTCTGCTCCACTTACCGACATTAGAAACTGCAGCAGCTCATGTTTGGTTATTATTTATTTGTCTTGTTCGATCATTCCTGGAAGAAAATTGTAGGGGGTTTTTTTTCAGACATTGTGAGCAGTACAAATGTTTAATGTTATACCGGCATGTATTCTCTGTTTGAAATTTCACCTGCATGAAGAATGTAGACTCCAGCAGCTATATAAAAAAAGATTTTACAGGAGAGAATATAAAAACAAGCACTTTAAAAGTGGTTAACCCTAATTCTTTCATTCCCACCCCTCTGGACTCCTTCCTTTTGTGCTCCATCTGGGCACATAAAAGATTATTCTCTCCAAATTGCCATTAAAAACAAGATGCATGAATACATCTTCACATCGTTTAATGAATGCAATTAGCTTCAGTTCTCACTGTGAAAATAAAAACACTTGTGACTTTTATAAAGCTGTATTCAAAAGTAAATTTGTGTAGGGATGTTATTTGGACCTGACAAAAGACAAAAGTGGCAGCAAAAAGGAATAAGTTGGTTTTTCTGATACTTTTAAAACGTTTTTAGATTTATATGGTAATATTCTTTGTTTTTTTTTTTTTTTTTTAAACCACAAGCATTCTCACTTTTTTGAAAGTTTTTGGACAACTGTTACGATACATAACCGTGGCAACCATGTGTCTGTTTTCTTTACAACTGGGAGCAGCTAATTAGCATCTCAAAGCTTCTAATAACAGATAGGTTCACTGCAACACTGACTGCTACTGGACATCCTTCCTGAAGATACTTGATGTGCTTTATGACATTTAAATTTCCTTTGGGATAAATAATGTGTTTTTGAATAGAAACTTCAATGTTTTTAATAAATTTCTTTGTGACAAAAAAAGTGAAATACATATAAAGAAGAAATGCTATCACTGCTAGATACCAAGTGGCTAATTACTAATCGCCCAGAAAAACGGTGTAGTAAAATAAATCAATGGTTTCGAACCATAAAAAATGTCAGCATTATCCCTTTATGCTGCAGCTCAAAGGGATAACACAAAGTATAATCCACTAATTAACCTTTCAGATGATCAGGTGTCCAGGTAATCAATTTAATGAGCCAACAGAGATTGAACAAGTGGCTTCCTTACTGATTAATAATCCCTTTTCAAGCTTAGATTGGATTGAATCTGGCTTCTCTGCTCGGTACTGTGGCCCATTGAAGCACATAACACAAATATGAACCAGGAAAAAAAAAGAAAAACATTTAAGCTGAATAGAAAAGGTTCAGAAAATATTTCTTTTGTTGGCAGCCAGTGAGGTCCACTGAGATTTCCTGTCTCTGGAGAGTCTGTGTGAGGATTAAAGTACGTTTCTAAAGATGGAAGAGATGAAAGCAATCACAAGAGGAAAGTTTGACAAAGACCTTCTGCATGATGCAACACCTGATGTAAATTTCAACATACGATGAGGATGGGGACACTTACCTTTGAACCATGAAAAGCTGAGATTCAAAGACAAAGGACAGAACAGACGGACGGTTCTGCTGTTTTCTGGCCTCCTCAGTCTAACATAATGTGTTGTTTTTAGGTTGAGTGTGTTTTTGTCGTGCAACGAGGTTCAAGTACTTAAACCTCGTTGCACAATATTTGGTTTTTTGAAGTGAATGTTGTGTTTTTGTTTTGTTGGTTTTCAAAAATGTGTGTTCACTAAGTTCTTTATCTGTATTTGTTTGTTGTCCTTCGAGGTTAAAGAAACGTTTTCAATGGAGGTCACAGCTACACTAGCAAATGGTTAAATAGTATAGGGTGTATTAAACAGAACCAGACAGAAAATAATGCATTTTTAATCCAGTACTGATAATTTTTCTCCATAATTTGCCAACCAATATCTTAAATTGTCTTAATAAGTGGTTCTTAGGACTTTCTGGGTGTTTTCTAAAACTTTTTTATTAATTTTCAACCCAGTCCTCACACCCTGTCATAAAAGCTTGTTGTGGAGTGCAATCCTTAAAACACATGGGTCAAATTCAACTCTAGTCCACCATAGGTTTTTATGTGACCCTCTAGATTCTAGACTAAACACTAAGTGTGCTTAAATATTATGTTGTCAATCAAATCAATGCAGTTTTTATCTGTTTACTGCCAAATTATATCAATCAGTCCCTTCAGTTCCTTGAGAATTATTGTGGAAATTCATGCAAAAATCAACAAATTTTTTGCTTTAACGCAACTGGGAGTTTATTGCTGATTTTTCTCCAAAATACTCAAAACTTTCTTACTTGTACTAAACAGCTGCCTCAACCTTGATTGTTATATAGATTATAGTCCATGAGGCTAAAAAGTTGCATTCACTATCATAAAAAAGCACAAATATCGCAAATATTTCCAAACACTTTGATTTTAATTACAAAAAAATCACAAAATTCTGGAGGGACTGAAAAGATGTTCAATAATATTATTTAATTTTAAGAATTTATTGATATGTCAACAGTTTGTGAACAGATTTTATCAATACACTTTGGCACAACCGGCCCTTCAAGAGCATGAATGACCTTGATTTGGCCCAAAGCAAAAATGGGTTTGACAATACTGCTTAAAACACGGAAAGTAGACAAAAAGACTAAAAGTATTAAAAGATGCTAAAGGTTTTGGTGAAACAGAAAGTAATGTGTATAGTGCAGGTATATTGGGATAAAGAGTGTACATTGTGCAACTGCCTCAAAGTAAATAGTTTTGCTGTGAGGTATTGGCTTTTTTTTTTTTAAGCTACTATTCACCTTACCATCCAAAACTGAAAGTTTATTAATATATGCAAAGTCAACGAGTGCCATCTAGTGGCCACAAACAATCAACAGAATTACCGTAATTTTTGGACTATAAGCCACTACGTTTTTCCCCATGCTTTGAACCAGGCGGCTTATACTGTATATGTATGTTTCCAGTTTTGTTTTTTTAAACTTTGTAGATGCGGCTTATAGTAAAGTGTGCTCTATAGTCTAGAAAATACGGTGATCAGAAAGTAGAATAAGGTGCGCTTCATTTAATAAGGTGCATAGATTTATTTATGCTACTGTGCCAAAGGAAGGCAACGTTGGAGGGTTATTTTCTAATAGCATCATGGTTTGTCTATAACTCAAAAGACAAGAAAAAATTGTGATTATTTTTTTAAACAAACATTTAAAAATTTATTTCCTTTAGAAGCCTAAAATTTTGGTTTTTTTTGACCAAATATCTTAAAAGTTTCAGAATTCCTTTTAGAAAAATCTAACACCTTCAGCATCAGACAAAGTAATATTCTTTTTAAGGGACCAGCTCTACTGAATAACTCTTCTGATGATCTCATTTTCAAATATGTGTTGTTTATTAGTTTTTAACCCAGAGGACATTTCGATAGACGGCATATAAACAAGACAGGCTGTTATTGCCCTCACACATCACTGTGTACAACAACAACTCTGTGACGTGATTATTAAAGGAGGGGAAGTACACAAAATGCATCCAGCAGCTTTAAATATTTACAGAGAAAATAAAGCAGTACATAAAATGCTTGGAGTTGAAACAGAGAGGAAGAATAATTTTATTCTCTAACTACAATGTGTTTAAACTGACTGACATGTAAACATATTTATCATTTACTGTTATGAAATCTGTTGCATTTCTTCTGTCTGTTTTGCATTAAACCACTAAATGGCACCAGCAGCTTTAGTTTGACAGATTTATTGCCTGTATTTTCTGTAAACAACTCGTTTGTTTGCATGAAATGTGTTACATGGCTGTCAGAATCAGATTGAAGTCATTACTGGTTGTTGTGATTTGCTGTACCCAGCCATTTGAGTTTAGTCAATTGGAAATTTCTACATATTCTACCAACTGAATGACTTCACTGAATGAACAAGCTTGAATGAAAAAAATCTACGTACCTGCAGTTTTTATTAAAGTTTCACAAATTTTACATTTAAAGAAATTGATTTGGAAAAATATTTCACTTGTTTTGTAACTATGTTATTTAATTACCAAAATCTCCACATTACGTCTGTCTTAAAGATGTAATTTTAATATTAAGCTGATGTTATGATTGGCTAGTCAGTACTAAGTAGCCTTTTTTATTCGAGTACAGCTACTTTTAACTTTTGTTTGAGTGAAATTATGTTGAAGTAGTGATACTTTTACTTGAGTACAAGTTTTGTGAACTCTGTTGCAGAGGACAGTCCTCCTCAAAGTGTCTCTCAGGGTGAGTCCAGCCAACCTACACGATCTCGTTTGGTCGTTATGACCAGAGGTGAGACGACCAAACCTCTGGTCATGACCAGGCAAAAGGAAAATAAGAAAATCAAGCTTTTCTTTTTGCCTCAGCCCTTTCTTCACCTCAACAAACTGGAGGAGCCTTGCTGCACATCAGACTCAATCTGTCCCACCGCCACTCGTAAACAAGACACCAAAGATACTCCAAGTCCCTCGCCTGAGGCAAACCCTGACCCCTGACCTTATAGGACCAGTCCACCGTTGCGGAGGACTAAGACGTCAAATTGAGAGATGACTCTCATCCCGGCTGCAAATCTCTCCAGTGTACGCTGAAGGGTTATGGCCTGAAAATATCAAGCAGAAACAAATCAGCCAGCAAAAACAAAAATGTGACCCTGAGGTTCCCCAACCAGAGACCCTCCTCTCAGTGACTCCAGGTTCAGATGTTGTCAATGAACACCACAAACAGGATCAGTAACGAGGGGCAGAGCCCAACCCGCACTGGAAACCAGCAGAAAATGACGACTCAGCTGCTGCTGACAGGACATCTCTATAAATGATATTGATATATTTATACTTTGCTGCCAGGCAGACAAATCTAGTGTTCATTTAAGATTGTTCTGATCTACAAAGTTTGGGGTTTCTTTTGGAGTAATTTTCAAATGGATCTTTTTTTCAAACATTCAGCTAAAGAAAGAACCACAAAAACCAAAGGAAAATTTTTAAATATTTTCAGAAAGTTTGAAACTCAAGATTATTTAGACCAGATCTGTCCAAGAGCAGCCCAAGGGCCATTTGGCCTTCCAGCACAGATGGTTGATGCACATTTTTAAGAAAGAAGACTTTACAGATGTATTTATTGTTTAGGATACGCTATAAGCTTTTCTAGGCAGGGAAAATAAAATTCAATCAACCTCAGAAGAATTATCAAATTGGATGCCTGTCCAAAGAAAACCTATTAGTTTTATTTTTCAAGATCCTTGATTGCCATAAAAACTGCAATCAGGGCACCCCTATTTTTTTCCCATCCATTTATTGAACC
Source organism: Xiphophorus couchianus (assembly GCF_001444195.1). NCBI lineage: Eukaryota > Metazoa > Chordata > Actinopteri > Cyprinodontiformes > Poeciliidae > Xiphophorus > Xiphophorus couchianus. The sequence continues at coordinate 16,764,318 of NC_040241.1, read as the reverse complement.
AATATATATACATTTATTTCTCTTCTAATTTTAATAAATTATGTAAATAAAAAGAAATGTTAATCCAGTGTATAATGTTTTTTGAGAATCATATTCTACCCTTTTCCTGTTTGTTTGTGGTTCTGATTTCCTGATCAAACCAAATGATTGGTTGTGAAAGTTGCAACAAAACATGCTAACAGTTCAGGTTTCAGTTCAGACGTGGGTGAAAAACGAGGACCACAACCCCGACTGTCTTCCACTCTATCACTTTATTTGTGTCATATAGATCAACACAGCCAGACAATGAGTGTGTTACGCTGTGGAACATGGAGGCTCAGTCACAAACTGTAAACGGTCTTCCTCCAACGGTGCTGTCAGCTCAGTGATTGAAGCTCCCATTGCTTGTGATTATAAGTTCAGCAACATATACAAGTCCAGCCAGAAGCAGGAATATGAACTACATTGCTTTGCAAAACAATCAGTCACAACTCAAAAGAAAACAAGATAGCATCACATAGAGTACGTATATTCCCTTTACTCACATGTGTTACTTTCCAGAACTTTCCACGCAAATATTGTTATACAAATAAACTTGACTGAAGTTATGGAAAATACCATCCAAGTTATTTACAGTAACCTCTAGGTTTTGGGTAAGTACCTGAAAGGGTTAAGAAAAGTACAGAGTTAGTTCCTGAAAGTAATTTTTATGTTTCTTTACAATACCTACTACATTTCATATACATTGAAGGAAAGTATTGAGTAAGTTCTGGAAAATAAGCTTTGGTTCTTAACTCAGGTCACTTTCTAAAAGTTACATGTTACTTTCCAGAACTTTGCAGGCAACTTCTGGAATGCATCTGGGACAAGACTCTGCTATAACTTTAATGACTCAGAAGATACTTTCTAGATCTTACCAGATACGTTTCTGGTAAGTCCAAAGAGTATTTATTGAGGCCCACAAACCTCCTGGTAAGGACCGCAGCAATCTCTTTCTGGAAAGTTAAAGGAAAGTCTTTGGCAAGTTCCACAAAATACCTCATAAACAAGTTAAAGAAAATTACCTGTTGTTTTCTGAATATACCTGGTGATACTTTAGCTGAAAAATAACAGGTAAAGTCCAAGGAAGTTTTGGAAAGTACCAAGTAATCTCTTCAAAGTACCACTTAAAGTCAAGAAAGTTTAAAAAAAGAAAAGTAAATCCTGGTAGGTACCAAGAAAGTATCCATTAATTTCTGGTAAAAAGTTCAATGAAAATCTCTAAATCAGAAATTTTGTTTTAGCAATTTTATGTTAAAAAAAGTAAGACCAGTAAAGAGGACAAAAACTTCACTAACAACCCAGTCGACCAGTGGTTTTCCAGCCACTGAACACACCTGGTGTGACATCACTGACAGGTACAAGTGCAGATGTTAAACATACTTCAGTCTCTATGCTGTTTCCTTCCTGGTCTATTTCACCCTCACTTTGCTCTCTAAATACATTATAATGTCAGTGTCGTCACAATCATTAAGGTTTGGTGCCCTCTAGTGGACAAAAACGTCAGCTTTCAAATTAAGCCAAAGACATTAGAACATGTTAAAAACATTCTGGTTGGATTTACACACAAACTGTGGCCAAATACATAACATAAACAAAGACAACAAAACGATGCATGTTAGAAACACAGCCATCTGATAAGTGCTCTCTGTACATATATGATTTAACTATTTATGTGTTTTCTTTCTGTATTATAAATGTTTGACTCTACTGCTTAGGCCAGACTATTGAAAACAACCTGTTTACATCTGTATGCACTCACACTTTGTTTTTTTGTTGTTGCTTTTTTTGCTTTGGCGTGTTGATGAATTTGCAGAAGAGGATACATTAACTGAAGAACCTGAGCAAAAGATGTTGGCAACCTAAAGGCAACCTCATCTGCACAACGCCATGCTTGAGGAGCGTGTGTGTGTGGGGAGGGAGATGATTACATGTCTAGGGTTGCCGTATTTCCATTCAGGTAAGAAAAAAGGCTGATATATTTGCTATTTTACTGCAGTGATTAAGCATGCAAACAGGCATGATGGTGCATATGTTTGTGTAAGACATCATGGGCAAAGAATCCTCTTGGCACATCTGGAGCGACACGTAAGATAATAAAACTGCGTATAAATATTCAGCAAGAAGTGCTAAACACGTTTCAACACACAGAAATGAACAAATAAGCAGTGGACCGAAACAGTAATTTTTACAAAAAGAAATAAACTTTACAAAGGCATTTGTGTTTTACTTAAACAACCTCAAATATGACGATGATGTGTGAGCAGCAATTTGCAGAAGGAAGTGAGTTTTCCTGCGTTGAGAGTACATTACATTTACAGGTTTCAGCTGCGTGTGATGAACAGAGCAGTGAAAGCAACACGTTGTCCTAAACAAATGAACGCAGCAGGGCGCTGAGTGCTTTTTATAGTGCTTCTTTCTGGTTATGATAGACACAGAAGTCCAGAGACTGAAGTAGTGATTAATGTTGTAAAAATAACTGCCTTTAATGTCGTCACATTTTCAGTTTTGTCCAGCTCTTTAGTTGCTCAGAAAGTCTTGTCCTGGTTACTGTCAACTTTCCGTCGGTCTCCTTGAGTTCAGCTTCCTTCCTTGTCCCCACTTCAGCTTGTTTTTTTATGTCTTTTTTTCCAATATGGCTAGAACCATGAACCAGATTCAGCGGATGGGAAAGTGTGTCAGGATGTGTCCCCTACATCTAACCAGGCCAGCGGTCTCCGCTCCACTTTCCCAGAAAGTTGCACTGAGAGAACAGTCAGTACCCTTATTTATTTGTCCTCTTCACACAGCTTTGTTTTTTTTATGTGCTTTTTCATGAATGTGTAAAAAGTAAGCAGAGGCAGCAGGAACGGTCAGGATAAGCTTACCTAACTAATTCTTGTTGCTACGTTAGCAGGTTTAGTGTGCTTTGTAGAGTAAATACAAAGAAAGCACAGATGGCGGTCTGTGCAGACGGCCTTTCCTGGGTTCATTTTCCAAGAAAACAAACTCAGAAAGTAGGACAAAACTCTGAATCCCCCAGGATTCCTGTCTGTGTCCCTGTGTTGGCGCTGAATCCCAATTGATCACTACTGTTTGATATTTTTGCTGATTGTAGCTATAATATGCTACCTTGCTAGTAAGCGTGTGTTTCCATGCATTTCTATGCCTGCAAAAGTCTTGACACAGTTCACATTAAGGAAATATTAAGGATTTGTTTCTCCATAAGCAGGAGGAGGTAGCAGCTCGACCTAAACTTACCCAAAGCATGTTTCTACATGGCTGAAAATGATACACAGTATAAAACCGGGGAGTTATTTTATTATTCTCAGCGATTTCTTCTTCTTTTTAAAAATCAACAACGCCAGCATAACTTGACAGCTTCCAATGCAGTCTAACATCTCGGCCTTAGAAAAGGGAGGGATATTTCATGCCTAAACGTATTTAGATATATATGCTAACAAGAGAGACGCTTCTCTGGATGTTTTCAGTTCACATTATACAAATTTATCATTGGAAAAATACTACAGATCATAACAGAACTAATATAAAAAATGGAAATTTACCTAAATTAGGTTTAAGCCATAAAAGGCTTTCTGTTTTTAGTTCTGCCTCACTATAACCTTTCTACGAGTGGGAAATATCAGGTTTAATATTTCAGCAGTATTCTGCTGACACAGCTATTGGGAAAAATGTGAGTGCATCTGTCTAACAATGTGGGTCAGAACTGGAGCAGAAATTATAATGTCTACCTGAATGCTGTTAGAATAAAAGTCTCTTGAATAACAGTTTTTGTAATCAAAAAAAAATCAAACTTTTTCATAGTCTAATTACAGTAAAATTGGAGTTCACCACAATGTCTGCGTAGAGTGCCAGTCTGCTAGGTCTCCGATGTACATTGTTCAGTGAAAGCAAGGACAATTTGAAAAAAACATAACTCTTGATGTCATGATGCCACACTCCAGTGGAAATCTGTGCCATCACTACTTTCGTCTTGGGTGTTTATTGTGTTACGCATAACATTTTACATCTTTGAGGAATTTCAGCTGCGTTCTCGGCTGTGTGTTTAAGATAAGGAAATAAAAATAACTACTGAGAGCTACCAGCCTGAACTGAAGTTGTATATTCTTCAAATAAACCAAACTAGAGGCATCCTAAAATGACGTTCTAGGAGGAAAGGGGTGAATGAGAAAAGGTGATAACATGGCAGAAGATGGCTAGAGCAAAGAGGGGCTGAGTTGAAGAGGCAACGACTGCTCCACTTTTTATGGCGTTCTCTTTAATCTCCTCCTCCAAAGCAGTAATGGATTAAGTGGTCGGGAAGCTAATGGTGAAGTAAGACAGCATGACGAGACGAGGAGGAAATCAATGTAACTCGTCTTTCATTGGCACAGATCACTATAAGAGGAGCTGGTCAGGTGCTGTTCATAGTCATAAAAATGATTTTATCCATGATTTGAAATGGAACAATATGGTTTATTAGCTCTAAATAATCAGAATCATCTGTAGTTTAATAACTTGCATTGTGTTTTCTACTTCCTCTGATTTTTTTTCTCTTACCTCCTTTGGCTTTTTGTGGTTTAAAATAATAAATATTGTTAGCTCATCTCGCTGTATCACAATCATTGTTTAATCGATGCTTCAGGCCTCTCAGATATCCACTCCCAGTTCCTCTAACGCTGTTTCTTTTGTAAAAAGAATATACTTTCTCTATTGTTCAGTGGCTATCTTTAGCACTGTTAGCCCCCCCACTCCAGCTCCTGCATAGATATATCTGGAAACACACATTTTTAAGCCTTCCGTCATCCTCACCTCCTTTCAGTAAAGCATGCAATTTTAAGGATTTACTTGCTCTCGGTCTTATCTCGTGCCTGCACTCTGGAACAACTTTGATCTCCTGAACTTGTGGGTTTACTGATGGTTGACAGGATGCACTGTGTGAGCTCACCCCCTCCCTCCGTTTGTTTGTCTGTTTATCCTCCCTCTTCCGGGCCTCTGGTTCTACCTACAGCAGACCACAGCATCTTTCTCTCTTTGCTCTGACTGAACCTGCTCCTTCCTGTGTGCGCGGCGTCTTCTTTGAGCTCCTGCTCAAACCGACCTGCTCTTGATGCGTTTTCTGTCTCACATGTCATCGCCAGCATGGCAGCTCTCCTCTCCATGTATGATGAGGACAGGGAAGAAGAAGGCATCCTGGTAGGAGGGAGGTCGGTCCCTCTCAGCCTCCCTACTTTCTCCTCCTCCTCCTCCTCCTCCTCCTCCTCCACCTTCTCCTCCCTGCTCTGCCTCCTCATCTCTCTCTCTTCCCCCGTTTTCCCGTCTCCTCACCTGTTCCTCTTCCTCCTCCTCCTCCTCGCCTTCTCCTTCCAGCACCCCCCTGGTCTCCTCATTGTTCTGTCTGGAGCCTATTCCTAAGAATCCTCCGCTCCCTCCGCCACCACTGCTTCCTCCGCCTCCGCTCCCTCCTCCGTCCTCCCTGCTGCCTCCCAGTCCTCCTCCGATGCTTCTTGAGTGAAACAAGTTGTTCTGTCGCCCACCTCCGAGTCTCCCCAGAGAGAACCCGCTGCGACTGAGCACCAGCCTTCCTCCTATGCCTCCACTGCCTGGCGCCGCCGCCCGGATCCCGGCAACGGTGGCGTTGAGGAGGGCTGTGGTCCCCATCGGAGCTCTCAGCCTGGAGGGAAGACTGGAACTTGATGTGGTTCTCCTGCATCTGGGGCAGCTCTGCAGGAGGTAGGCGGAGTTGAACACCACAGGCAGAGTCAGAGGTGGTGGGTGGGGGGCTTGGGTGGGGGTGACCCCTGGGGGTCCAGAGATGGGCGTGGAGGCTGTGGGGTTTGTGCTTCCACTGGAGTCCAGGTCCATCAGGAGGGCCTCGGAGTAGCTGGGCACCATCTGCTGGTTGCAGCGGATGTGCCACTCCAGTTCTGTCATGTCCACTGTGTTGACGCGGGAGATTGCCCTGTAGCTGGTCCCGTTCAGCCCGAATCCCGTCCCGATTCCATTCTCAGTCCCTCCTTCCACCGCAGCGCCTCGTCCGCCTCCACCCTGCCCTCCCACGACGACTCCGCCGCCTCCAGCGTCCTCCTCCTCGCCGAACAGCTTCTCCACGTGGTAGTGCACATACGCCGTGCGGTATTCTGACACGACCCGCAGCGGCCATGACAGGAGGAAAGCCGAGGCCAGCCAGAACACCCGGTGGCGAGAGAACCACGGCTGACGGGCCGGATCTGGGAAGGCCAGGATGTGCTCCCGGAAATCCACGTTTTTTAGGTGCATTCCCTCCCGGGCCTCCATGTAGTCGTCCAGCCCTTCATTTTCCCCAAAGAACCGCGCTCGCTTAAATCACAGAGAAATTAAAAATAATTTTAAAAAACACATTCAGTTACATATTTTGTGAGCTTTTCATCCAATAAAAATCCTAAACTTCAATTGTTTTGATCACTTTCATAGTTTCAAAATAATGACAACTGTACAGTTAAAAACTAAAACCTTTAAAAAACTTTTGCCCTCTAGCTTAAAGTACCTGTAATTTGTACAAACAAATCAAACTACTAATGGATAGTAAATAAATCTTTAAACAGCTCTTTACCGCAAAGTATTTTTGGTCTAGTTTCTAGAGCAAATATCTTAGTACATTTAAAATAAAACAAAACTAACTTACAAATAACTCTTTAGCAAGATACAAGAACTTTGTTTTAAGTCAAAAATCCCTCAGTAAGTGTGAAAATGACAAATTATTTTACACACACACAGTAGGTTTTATTTGGTATGGGGTAGCGTGGCCGAGCGGTCTAAGGCGCTGGATTAAGGCGCCAGTCTCTTCGGGGGCGTGGGTTCAAATCCCACCACTGCCAGAGATATTTTAGATCTTGAGATTTCAAGATACAAAGGGCACTAAAAATATAAAACCTATTATTATTAATATCAGCAATAGAAGTTACACAAATATATTTGGCAAGATATTTTGTTTTTGCAGTGAACAGGAATCTACTTTTTTACATTATCATTTTTTTACATTAAAACATCACAATTCATCTGTTTTATTGAGATGCTATGTGATAGACCAACACAAAACGGTACAAAATTAATAAAGTCTGAAGCAAAGGATAAATGTTTCTACTGATACCCCTAAAAAAAATCCAGATCAGTCACTTTGTCTGTAATTTCTTTGTACTATAAATGTAATTCTTTAATAAATAGCCATGATTATCCACTGGATTTAGCTCTGGACTTTGACAATGCTTTGATCTAAATCATTTCATTAGAGCTCTATCTCTATGTTTAGGGTCATTGTTCTGGTAGAACGTGAACCTGCGCCTCAGTCTGAAGCCTTTTCCAGCCTATAAGAGGTTTTTCAGGACTAATCAAAATTTGGCTTCAACCATCAAGCCTTACTAGCTGAAAACCAGCATCACAACAGCCTAAAACTGCCACCAACGTGTTTACATTATGCAGTGCATAGTATCTTGCACATAGACAAAAACTAAAACTTTGGTCTCACCCAAGCAGAGCCCCATCTTTCATGTTTTCTGCACTTTTGGGAGGTAGTGGACCTTGTCTGAGATTTCGGTTTGCACACAATACACTTTTCTTAATAAAATATCTTGAAAACCATGTAACTTTTCCTTCCTGTTTACAATTATGTACTATTTGTTGTTGGTCTTGCTCATAAACACCAAATAAAATACCTACTTTGCTGCTGCAAGGCACTTTATAAGCAGCTGTGAAGACGTTTTTAGCACACTTTCTTTTTTCTTCTTACCTGAGTGAGGTAAGCAGCTTCAGCTCGAGCACTGGAGAAGCTAAAGCACAGGAATGTAATAAATTAAAACAAAAATCAAGTAAAGATCAGCTTCACTATCAAACTAAATTCTAATTCAACCAACTACTGTACAGAGCAGATTTGTTAGTACTTTAGAAGTTTGTTGGTACCTGAAACACTTGGTGAAGCGGAGGCGAACAGCAGGGTGGCGCTCCAGGGCGAGCAGCTCTTTTGACACATCTTTGACGCCGTAGCGGGCGTAGTCAAACTCTGAACTGGAGGCATGAGTGTTCACTCGTTCATGGTAGACCTGAGGGAAGGTGAAAGGTTAAAAAAAAGAGAGAAACAAAATTACTTCTCTTTATTTGCTGAAATAAGCAAAATAGATGTAAAACAAATGCAAGGCCTTGTTCAGTTGAGCCATTCTTGTTTCAGTAAAACAAATGTTTTTGTTAATGTTTAACGCCTTAGCTAACAATAAATATAATTTACTTCTTCAAGTACACAACCTGAATGACTGCTGTGTTTTTTTATGACTCTATTGCTGTGCTTCCATCAATGTTTTCTTATGCACATCTTGAAGTAATGCAGCTTCAAGATGTGCATCAACAATTTTTCTGTTCATGGAAGCAGAAAAATTTGAAATAACTTTTGATTTTTTCAAAAGAGTTAATGAACTGAAGAAATGGGAATAGAAACATATTTTCAGAATAAGTCCTGACATAGCAAACATTTACCGTACTTGACTGATCAGCTTGTTTGCTCTGTTAGCATTACAATTGCATTTCTTTATTTACCTCTCTGGACAGCATGTAACTTTGCTGATGCTAGTTCACATGACAGAACAATTACAACTTATTAGATTTCTTTTTCTCTTTTTTGCAACATTGTAAAAGTTTGCTTAAAATTGACGTCACAATTAGATGGAAACATAATATTACCTATGGAAATGTACATACGCTTCCCTGGACAAACACTGAACGTTTAGTAGGGCAAACAAAAAGATTAGTGATTTATATGTACTTTAGCTGAAAACACAACTTTTGAATTTTCTTTTCTGCGTCATTTTAAAGGTTTGCTCAAAATTCTCAATAATATTAGATGAAAAGATAGCTAGTGACTCTGCTGGATTGGCTAATGGAGCGACATGTTAGCATCCTGCCCTGTTACAAATCCTGTAATCTGTTCTGCACTACACTTTAAACTGGGCACCTACTGGCCCGTATAGAAAGTGGTTGCCAAGGAGACTATGACATTACGTTGATGGAGACGCTGCTAACCAAGGATTTACATAACTTGCTAAGGTAACTCTGGGCATGAAGAGATGAGACAGATGGTGCTTTCCATGTCTGATCTCCTGACAGCTGAAGGAAAATGCTAATTCATTGAATCATATTGGCATGAGAAATTTCTATACTTATACTTGTTATAAATTTGACAGAAAAGCAATGAATAAAGAAAGAGCCCGCTCACCTGTGTGGTGGTGTATGCATCTCCATTGCGGTATCTGGTCACCTGCCTGGTCCTCCTCACGTAGTGGTAGCTGATGGCCTTCCACCAAATACATGGAGTGGCCTGCTGGAGTCTCTGCACCCGCTCATACACTTCCTAGAAAAAGGTTAAACTGAAACAACTTCCTAAAAAAACAGACCAGCAGGAACAAGACAACTATTGTTTTGGTACAATAGACACAGCGGACAAGACAAAGTTTAATTATATCACAATGATTGTTGTTGGGTTTTTTTGCTGGAAGCAACTAAATCATTTTACAGTAGGACGTTTTTTCATTACAGAACACAACAGCCAGGCTGAGTCAGGTCAAGTCATTTTCTACTTGATGAGGCAATAATTTTTCCAGAAATGATGGAGCAAATGTCTACATATTCTCTCCTGGAGAAACAGTGAGCTTTCTGTAGGAGAGAGAATGATGCATTGATAATTTATGTGTACCTTAGCTGAACTCCTTATTTTAGTCGGAGTATTCTGGTAGGAATGCGTGGTCTTTATTACCACAAAGTGCTAACACAGAAGACAAAAACAGATTACATATAGCATCATGCAGCATAAAACTACAGTAGTTAAAAGCCAGTCTGAATAAATGACTCAAACATTTTCTTAAAGAATCAGTTGAAATAACATGAAAGCATCCTACAATCTGAGGGGCAGCCGCTCGGAAAGATTTGTCTCCTATGGTCTTAAAAATGCATTAGAGGAACCAAAAACAATGCAGTTACATGTCAGATACCTGGAATTCAGCGTGAGCCAACATGGCCGTCTTAGAGAAGCAGTGCCAGCACTCCACCAGGTAAACCACGTACAGCATCGCAAGGAAGGCCAGCGGGATGTAGACGTAGCCGCTGGAGCATGGGCTCTCCAGGTGGAGGATGTCATTGTAGTAGGCGGCGGACGTGGCGTCGTCGGCGCCACCAAGAGGCATGGAGGAGGAAGAGCCGAGGACGGGCACTCGGCAGAGAGCGCACCAGGCCAGCGTGGCGAAACAGCCGTACATCAGCAGCGTCAGGAGGAGGCACTTCCAGTGGGACTCTCTGCACAGGGAGGAGGCCAGGGACTGCTGGGTGGGCTTTTGCTGTGGGAGCAAACAAATATTAACTGTTACATGTGTTACATGTTTCCTTATGCAACACAACATCCGCCTTGATATTCAAAACTACAATACAGGATAGGCATTTATTGTGTTGTTTATCATTTATCGTGATAAATTTCTTATGGTAAGAGCTTTGACTTATCGTTGTCACAATAAATTCCAATTAATTCCAATTAATGATGACTTAAAATCCCCCAAACTGTTCACATTGTCAGGATTGATAGTTTTATTATTTTCTACACCATTTGTTCAATGAAAGCCAATAAATTTGATAACTGTATTTTCTATTTTTTCTATTTTATTTTATTAATTTTTCTGTACTTTCAATAAATTTTAAAATACAGTTATCATGCATGGCTTAGTAACACAAATCACACTTCTTTATGCGACTGATATCGTAAAGAAGGGTGTTACAAATGGGAATGTTTTTTTAAGCGTGTGTTTGTGGGGCTATAATTGCTGGGACACACAGTTACACAGTTACCTAAAAACGATCTAACAAATCATTCTTATTGTCACTTTTATTGTTATCACAAAAGTACCGGTAAATATTGCGATAAAATAAATCCATATCGCCCACCCCTAGTGCAATAAAGAAAGTAACATGAATAGGTGTTAATATTTTATCATGAGAAGAAGATTTTTTTTTGTCAAGGAAGGAATAAGGATGTGCTTCAGGATGACGTCTGGTAAAGTATTAATAACCTTCCTGTTTGGTAAACAGTGTCAGATTTCCAACCAAATGTGCAGCCGGAGGCCTGGACCAAAGGAACGCATTAGAACTGCTCCATATCCATCGGAGGGTAAGTGCTGCACATTAGACACGCACACAGTGTTTACAGCGCACTCAAATACACAAGCATAGCTGGTGTGATATGCTTCCTTCTCCGTCCACACGCACGATCTCAGCATTGTAATGCAGCCGGAGGAGAATATGTGAATAATTTAGATGAGAACGATGCTTCTAGACGGTTCCCCAGCCAACTGACTCGGCTCCAACATCAGCAGCGCGTCGGTGCTGATGCAATGCGTGCATCAATGACAGAGAGGCAAAAAAATAAAGCTTGTGTCACACAGTTTAAGAGTGAAGACGTTGGGTTTCATCCCTGATAAAGACGAAGGAGTGTTTGTTTCCTGTTTCACTTTGTGGGAAGACAAAAAAAAAGGAGATGATGAGTTGGGAAAGAAAAGCAGATGGGATGACACCAGTGTCCTTCTCTCCTCTCAGTCAAGTCTGTCAGCATCTATCCCTCTATTTACCTCACACATGAGCCTTCATTCCCTCAATCACTACCACTCGCTCCTTTTCTCATGCACACTCATCTCTTTTCAGCACAGTTGAACCACAAGGTGATATTTGATGGCGAGCTGGACACAAAGGCTTTAGATTTTTCTCCTGTATCTGCTGATCGTCAAGGGCAACGCTGTGAGGCAGAATCAATGGGACCGCTCAACCAGCTGTTCACCGTGACGAAAATAACTCCCACGAAGCATCTAATAAAAGCAGTCACTTTAAAAAAAAAGACTGGTAGAGCATCTTCCTTTCGTTCTCTTGTAATAGTTCTCCTTTTCTTAACTTTGTTTTCCCCAATATACAGTTCCTTTTGCATTTTAGCATGTTACATTCTCAAACTTTGATTTCTTGGGGATTTTATGTAACACAAAGTAGTCGATAATTGTGAAATACACATTAATGATACTTATACTTTTAAAGTCTGAAAAGTGTGTGGTGTATATGCATTAAAACTTTGCAGAACCACACAACTTACAGCTGCAGGTTTTTAAGGGTGTCTGGTTTTAACATCTAACTGAAAGTCTAGAAGTCAACTATAAAGCACTTGCTGCAAGTACATCACATAAAGATAAAAGCACAGCAACAGACTGACAGTATGAGATGAAACACAAATTTATTGCTATACTTCTATCTTGACTTTAATTGGATGATATTCGGAGTGAATATTCCAAGTTTAAAGTATAGTAGTTAGCTGGATTTGATCATTCTGTCCAAGGTTTCCCCCGGAAAACTAGCTAAGCCCGGTGGTTGGGGCGCTCGGCAATCATTCATCCAGCGGCCCGTTGTGTTTTTGAGTTAAAAAATGTTGAAAGTTGACAGAAATGTTGAAAATATTACTTGATAATTATGTTATTGAAAGATTAATACCTGAACACCAACTATAAAGTCTTAAAAAATGCAAACATTTTTAAAAGACTTAAATAAATAAGCAGTGCTTAGCCTGGTGGGGGCACAAGTTAAGCCTGGTGGCCGCCAGTCTTATAATACACTGGAGGAAACCCTGGTGTCAGAGTTAAAACTGAAATGGAGGTTTGATGAGCCGTTACTGCATTTCAAGCTAAACTTTTGTTTAAAAAAAGAAGTTTAGTGGATTGTTAGCTTAAATTTTATTTTTTGTGTTTTTGTGATGAAATAAGCTTAGTTTCTGCAGGACCAGATTTTGTTTTTCTCTGATTACTCACCAATGACAGTTTTATACCCCAACTCTCATTTAAACTACTCAACAGCATCCTCCCTGGCCTGTCTGATGTGTTTTTTGATCTTCATGATGACGTTTGTTGCTTTAAGTTCTCTAAAAGATCTCAGAGGAATTCACAGAACAGCTGCTTACTCAGTTTAAATTACACACACACACAGACTAATTGCTAAGTCGGTGAAGGCAATTGGTTGAATTGGATTTTATTTAGACGTCTACGGGCAAAATGTAAAAAAAGAAAAGAAAAAGTTGTGAATACTTTTGCAAGGCAGTGTATAACCTCTGACTCTTACCTCCACCTTTGTCCCCACCCATACATCTCCTCTCTTATTTCCTCTTTAAAGCTCTGTCTCCAAGTGGATTGATCGAGCTGACAGAGCAGAGCAGAGAGTGAAGCGGTGAGCAGCATGTGAGACAGAAATTATCCTAAACTTTATGAGTGTGGGACAGGAAATGTAACAAATAGCAGGTGTAGGAGATTACACGTCACCTCAAGAAACCCGTCTGGTGACATCTTCCCCATCTTCCTTCTCTCCACGTTTTTAACTAAATATCTTTCACACCTGCAAGTATCCAGCCAACAATTTCATCACGAGTCTGCAACAATGCAGCCAGTGAGACAAAAATCTGCCCCAAGACAGGAGTCAAATTATTCGTGTTGGCACTTACGGTGCCAGGTCCCTCAGGGAGGGAAAACAGGATGCGGTGTGGGGTCACTTAGCATCAGAGCTGCGTCTCAAAGCAACAGCAGTGCCAACAATATAAATAAACGTATACGAAAATAGAAGCAAGAGTTGAATTTGCACCGACAAGGACAACTCTAGTTTATAGTCAAACGACGATCGCAAAACCAAGTCTATTACAATTTTTTTTTTAAATAATAAAATATAGCGACTGTTCTAGAATCTATTAAGAAACTTCCACAATTATAATTCTTAACTTGAAGGACAAAGTGTTGTACTAAACACTTCGGCAGCAGAAAATGTCTTAAAAAAGCAAGATCAAAAATATGTCTTTTCATTATAAAGCACAGACAGCACAGCTCTACTCAGCTCTACTCTACCATTAGCAATTGCAACGTAGTAGTGCGTATTTTGCTGGAGTTTCAAGTGTGCTGAGTCAGACTTGACTTTTTTAAATTCATTAAGACTAAAGTGACGGATTTTGGTAACTCCACTGTGACACCTAAAGTGTTTAAGATTCCTTGGACAGGTCTAATAAGCTGGTTGTCACAAATCTGGGGTTTTAAATGGACCCTAATCTTGAATTTGACAGATCAGATTACTGGAGTTGGTAATTTAAAATTTTCCAGTTGAAGTAGTTGGTTAAAATAAAGCCAATTCTTTCCAAGCAGCACTTTGAAGGAGTAATCCCCATGCATTAGTTATCACTTAGTTAGATTACCGTAATGTACCTAATGTAGAGGAAAGTGCTTCATCCAGCTCATCTCCAGAGCCGGTAAAATGCTGCAGCTCGTCTTTTAGCCGATACTCTGAAGTTTGAACACATTTCCCCCCTTTTTACCTTCAATTCCTACACTGAAGGTTATAGTGCAAAAAGGGCAATAGTTTCCTTCTTCTGACCCAGCAAGGACTGGGTAGCTACCAGAGAACCAGTTTTGGTCCCAGAACGGGTTCTTCAGCTTTGGAAGTAAAAGAAAGTGGTGCAACACCTGCCCTAGCAACAGTTTAACTTTGGAGTTAAAGTAAAGATCTGCTTCAATTATCACCAAACCTTGGCAAATCATACCAATGGATTACGAGTTTGATGCATTAAGTGAAAGCATTGTAGCTGCTAGCTAACTAGCCTGATTGGTCTGAAACCAGGAGGTTCCCAAGTCTTCACTATGATTTTATTTTTCTTTTGGGAGAATCTGTTTTGGAATCTTACTTTCCGTCACAAGATGGTTTCTATTATTCGTTAAGAGTTGCCTCAGTCAAGCCTCAAGTGATCAATGATCAATCAGTCTTCCTGAGGATAATGTAAAGAACAGAAGAACAATCTACAAAGCCAAATCTCAGGGGAGTCAGTTCTTGTTTTTTTCCCAAACTGCCCCACAAGCAATAAGAAGAATCTGTCCCAATGCCCCTGAATTTAGATGGTACAAATTACAGTACCAAATTTATTTCAGAGCATCTAAAGCCTGAACCACCAGTTAGCTTATTAAACTTAAGTTGGATCCTTAAGTCCAGGTTCTTATTTTAGGTTCAGAAAGCTCTTAACAAGTCTGTGCAAACAGCAGATCTACTCTTCTTGCAAACAGACTAATTTTTGCCATAAAATGCATCTGCTATGCATAAACATGCTTGCTGAGTTGCTTTGAACATATTTCCTCATACTAAAAGCGTAGAAAACATTCAATTAGCTTTCAACTTCACAAATTACAAACTACAACTATTGATGAATTGGGTTTTGATAGCAGGTGTACTTCAAATCTCCTCTTTGCACATAGTTCTCCATCTGTCCACTGTACACACTGTTTTCACACACCTTTTCCAACATGAAGTGCTTAATAGAATCACTCTCTCCCACATTGATTCTGTGTTCGAACTGATTCAGCTCGTTAGGTGTGACTGGAGCGGCTATAATTAGCTGCCCCAGTGCGTGGGTGGCGAATGAGGTAGGGAAGTGAGGAAAATGTGTTTTTGATGCCTGCAGAGCACAATTTAAATCCATTTCCTCTTATTGGGACTGAATTGAGCCCTTCTCGAGTGTCAGGCTACAAGCTGCAATAACAGATAGATTGTTAGCACTTACTGAGGTAGCCATGTGTCACCACAGTCTAACGGTGATACAAACATTATCCCTCTGCCTGAAAATGATCATCCGGCGTAATTCTCCCACTATAAATGTAATTCAACAAAAGTATTAGCAGGTAAGTCAAGAAAACAACTGCTTTTGTAGATGTCACAGAAATAAAACAGAAAAAAACTACATAAAACTTTAATCTTATGCCCAAAGACGGTCTTAACGTCCTCATCCAAAACCAGAGGGAAATATTGTCGAAACATGTAATGGTTCAGCCAACAGAAATATTAACAAACGTTACAAAAAGACATACTGTCATCATAAGCGTAAAGAGTCTAAAAAGCTGTTTTGATCATAATTTTTACAGGCTTTTAAAATAATTTGTAAAGTCCTTTTTGAGGCATTTTGTCTTATTAATTAGAAATATTTAGAAGTATGAAAGAGGGTAATCCCTTAAAACTGTGTATTCAATGAGAATACAATGTTGGATAGAGTCATAAGCTGACCGTCTCTTCATGCTGCAGTCTACTCACCTTACACAGTTTAAATAGGTCATTGTGCCGCTTAGATTTTTTTCCCACTACATCCACAAATATTTCCCACTAAGTCCAACCTTCATCACTGTCGGTTTTTTAATATCACAAAACGGAGTTAATAATCTTGCTCTAGAAATTCTTTGGTGACTTCTGTCAAGTTATAGAATCACCAACAGGATTGCAACGCTATCTAACGATATCCCAATTAGGACTTTTTTTGTCCAGAATCATTATAGAAAAAGTATTTCCTGATAAAGAGCTGTCAGTTCAACACTGCATTGAACCCAATGCTATGCTCCAAAACTTAGTGGTTTTTAAGAGTGATAAAATAACACACTGTTTTCGTCAGAACGACACGATCTACATTACTATTGTGATTGTCTCCGGCTTAACTCGATCACTAATAATGTTGACGCTGCAGGCTCCATTTTCGCTGACAGTCACAGATATTTTGTCCCTACTCTGGTTTTGACAGGACAGACTTTTGTTTCTAAAGACATATCTGATGGAGCAACAGTCTTCAGTGAAACCATGCCTACTTAGTTCCATTGTCAACTTTAACATGAGATTATTGTGTTGCTGATAATTCTGCAGCTTTTAGCCAAGATATGCTCATTATTTTCGAAAACTCTGCCTCTTTTGCACTCAAAACACAGACAGAGATAGAGCTGCAACAGCCGATCCAGTCTCTTTTTTATCTGTGAATGTTGTAAAGGTAGAAAAGCATGCAGATTGTTATTCTAGAGTTGTTAGAATGACAGAAAAGGCAAAGTCAACCTAATTTTGCCAATCATGGATACAGAAAGGTCATAATTTTTTTTATATATTGGTTGCTGCACAGGTCACAGAAACTAACCCAACATCAGGGTATCAATAGTTGAGTGAATTATTTTCTTATATTTGTATTTTTTGTTTGTGGACGAACAAAAATAGGCTGAAAATAGAGCTGCAAGATTACAATGACAATATCAAGATGACTAACCCACCCTTTCTGACTATTATCACTTTGTGATATTTAGCATCTCATACACTTAAAATAATTCTGTCCAACAGGCCAAAAATATAATTTGCATCCAGAACCTACTTGAAATGATTTGAAATTCAATATCCTGCCAAATGATGCGTTGGAGCTGCCTTATGCGATTGCACACAATTGATACTGAGGATGGAATGTATTTGTCAGATCCAACTAACTTTAAAATATATTCAGTTAACTTTCCAATTAGTTAAGAAATATATATTTTTAACTAAGATTTTAAAACCTGTTGTGTGTCATATGTTAATAATAAGTAAACAGAACATTTAGACAAAACTCCAAGTGTGGTTTGGCACATTTTACATCCAAAAATCTAATCTTTCAACACTTTGAAAGTTAGTCGAACAGTCCAATAATTTGAGAATTATTTTGCAATAAATTAGTACTGGTTGGTTTACTGCAGCAGACCTCAATGCGGAAAGGAGTCATTTTTGGTTCCATGCAGGGATCTGTGTACCAAAATTACCATTTTATTGTCAATCACGCAGCTCCGCCTCATTTGTAATTACGCCTATGTGAACACACATGCATAACCCCATGTCGACATGAGAGCAAATAAAGTTAATGGAGGTAAGAGTGTGCAGCTTGAAAGGGAGAGCTAAATGGAGAGAGAGGCAGTAAGACTCCACAAGGCGAATCTAAAACAGGAAGGAGATGAGAAGGGGAAGATGAGAGTAATGGAGGCAGAAAACAGATGGAGGCTGCATCATTGGATTACATCGCACTGTCTGCAATGAAGGCCTGGACACAGACAGGAGAAAGTGGTGGAATAAAGTGAACGGCAGCATTTAACACCCCATCTACATGTTGACGCCTTACATTAATGAGGTCTAGTCCCTCTTTCTTGATTTTGATATTTGGTTACAGAAACAAAATCCTCTGATAGATGCAAAACAGAGTGGTTCTCTGGGTCTGAAGTCACACTGTTTAAAGCCAAATAGAGCTAAAAACACTGCATATAGAAATTAGTAGCTTCCAACACTACTCAGAGGCTTTGTACTATTTATTAAATTTAAAATGATTTTTGCTGCAGTTTCAACAAAAGTAGAAAAATACAAATATTTTTAAGTCATCAGGCAGTTTAGTTCTTTCATGGTAAAGTTTAGAGATGAGACAGAACCATAGTTAGAAATAAGCCAGTAAACTATATTGTAAATCGTACCATTCCTGAGCTCACTTCGGTTTGTAAGTCCACAGGATAACAGGATGGTACAGTTAGGATGGAGCTACTGGCGTGACACTACACACTCCATTGACTGGGAGACAAAAAACAAAAACGTCATTGCTTGCAGCAAGTGGTAGACACACTAGTGTGGTAGGCATTTGGGTTTAACACCGCCTCCCCTGAGCTTCCTGCTGCCAAATGCCAGCAGGAAGCTCTCCTGAATACCATAAAATAGCGTACCATACCGAACCGAACCGAACCGTTCAGTGGAAACAAGGCATTGATGACCCTCCAAGACTTTGGGAAAATATGTCATTGAGTCATGAGACACAAGGGGAACTTCCTGGAAGGCATGAGTAAAACCTCGTAACACAGCATTACGGAAAACAGAACATGATACTGATGATACACAGTGGCGGTAGTGAGATTGTTTTACTGCTTTGCAATTTCAGGACTTGGATGGCATGATTTCAGGTGGACTTTGTTTATGTGAGAGGACAAGGATCCAAAGCCCTTCAGCAAATTCACAAATGAATGGCTTAAAAACAGCCCCTTAAAATTTGAGTTTTGGAATGGCCTAGTCAAAGTCTGGAGTTAATTTGGTTGATATTCTGTGACTTGGCCCTTAAACGGGCTGTTCATGCTTGAACAGCCCGTAATTCTGCAAAGAAGAGTCAATCAGATTGCTCACAGCAAAGTGAAAGACTCACTAGCAGATGTTGTTAACTAGACAGATTCAAAGGGATTTATTTTACAGCCAGGTTGATTTGGACCGCTTGTTGAGGGCTGCACAATAATAGGAAAACATGGGATGTCTGATAATATTGGAAAAATGCTAAATAATAATAAAACTTACAACAGGAAAACAAATTATTAAAAGATATTAATCTTTGGCTTTGTGGCAAACATATACCCCAGATAATCAGTAGTCTACCCAGGCCATAAAAATAAATAAAACTACTTTTTCCATCTAAGCAAAGTTTTATTGGAAATATTGCTTATAGCCAACATCTGCTGTCTTGGAAAATAAAATAACTTTGTAGTTTGTTTTTTTATCCCCTGGCCACTTTACCAACCCTTTATCTTCCAAAGCTTTTTATTCAACATTAAACATGTCTGTAATGTGTCACATACATTACAGACATAACGTTGTAAGTTGCTACCACTTATTGCACTCCAACCCATTCTTTGAGATGCACATAGCGATGCGATAAAAAAAAAAAAACATTGTGGAGTCCTACTTTTTTCCCCCACTAAATTATCGTTAACAGAATAGATTTTTGTATTTACACTAATTATCTTTGTCTGATACTAAAATTTCTTTGATAATTTTAAACATGGGGCTGCATGGTGGAACAGTTGCCTTGTAGCAACAAGGTTGTGGGTTTGAATCCCAGCCTGGTGTCTTTCTGCATGTTCTACCTGAGCATGCATGGTTTCTCTCCAGGTCCAAAAACACTACTGTTAGTTTATTTAATACTATAAAAGGCCTTTAAGTGAGTGTGTGCGTGCATGATGGTGTGTCCCGGAGATGGATTGACTGTCCATTGTGTACCCCGCCTCTTGCCCAATCACTGCTGGCGATAGGCACCAGGCCCCCAACAACCCTTCAAGGTCGATGGAAGGATTTGAAACATTTCAATGTCACTGGAGAAAGGAAATTAAATGTCTATGCGTGCAAATACATTTTTACAGCACTTGGGTGTTTAAGTAAAAAACAAAGCACAGTGCAGTGGGGGCACTGCGCCCTAAAACACATGAGGGATGTGTTATTCTGTGATTACGCTCACATTACGTGTGATGGTGTAATTCTGGATGTGATGTGGGTGTGTGGCTTCACTGTGATGTAATCCCCCTGTGTAGTTTTGAGGTGACAGCTGATGGATGACATGTTTTACTATTCCGTGAAATCAACACATCATGCAGCAGAAGGACGTGGATTTTGAATTCTTCTCACCTAAACCACTCATTTTTCACTCATCCATATTAAAGTCAAGGTCTTATTGTGTGTCTTTGTGTGTGTAAACCACAGCAAGCATGAAGAGAGCACAGCAAAAATAGCTGTTTTGTCAATGAAAGAGCAGCAGCGAACAAGAGCAGATACTACAGGATGTAGAAATAAGGGGTTGTTTGGGAACCACCAGGGATGACACAATGCTTTCTTAAAGGGAGGAGGGGGTCTAAAGGACTCCTTCTGATCAGGCGTAAACAAACGTGACTTTTTAAAAAAAAAAAAAAAAAATCAGAGCATGTCCTTCCTCACCTGCTCTCGTCCCGACCCTTCCTCCAAAATGGGCTCTTCTGCGGCGGCCGTCTCCTCCTCCGTCTGCATCTTCCTCCCCTTTCCCTGTCTCCTTCCTCCACCTTACAACCGACCACGGGCAGCTCCCACGCAGGTAACGTCCGAAGTCATGGGCCTCCCCGGCGGTAACGACGGAGAAGCAGGGAGCACGGTCACCCCATCCGCCGCCGCAAGTCGGTGTCCGATTTCACGATGGCGGGGCCTGCGGCAAATGAGCCTCATCTGCTGCTGCGGCCGATGCTGATGGTGTCCTTCCCGCGTCTCCTCCTCCCGGCGCTGTGACCCCGCTCACAGACGGTGCGGTACCCGCTCCATCCCCCCAGCTCCTCCGGCTCCCTGCTTCGAAGGATAAAACAAGAAATGAGAGACCGGGAGGAGCAGCCGCAGTCGGACCCCGTCGTCGCGACTCTGGCAAACGGTTTACCGTCTCAACGGCCGCCGCTCGCGCTCACCGAGCTCCGTGCCGAGTTGTGGCACGTGAGGGCGCGTGACCGGCAGCGCAGGAGAGTGAACGCACGCGAAGCGGAAAATTTTACCCGTCGTTTGACCTGTTAGAGGGGAAACACGAGAGAAACGACCAGGTGACGACAGAAATTAAACTTTGTTTATCGTACACCATTTGCTGGGTCGCCTTTGACGTCAAACCCCAACAGTCCCACCCCCAATTTTGTGCACCAGAGAGCAGAGTATTACGTTCAGCAGTTAATTCATTTAAATCATAAGAAACCGTCTCCTACATCTCATGAAATCACAGCTGAAGTCCTACAGTTAATACATTTCATATGGTTGCAGCAGGTGCAAGACAAAAAGGGGGAAAAAAATAATAATCAAGAACTTATTCTCCAAGGCAATTTGTAAAGCACATTTAATACAGTATAATCGAAAGGAATGCAAACAAAATGGGATAAAGGCACATTGGAAGAACAAAATACACAATCTAAATCCTCATGGTTCATGCCTGACATCTTTACTCTCCATATCTTGAAGACTTTTTGTCCCTGATCCAAGAAGCAAGGCAATTTGTGTAGCACATTTTCAGCAACAATGCAATTCGAAGTCATCCACATGGTTACCAGTGTGTAATAATGCAATAGCAAATGACAGCTTGTCCCCATCATTGGAATTCAGATGTATAGTATCACAATTATATTGGTATCATCTTTTGTCTGTTGGGTGGACTATAAGTGCCCTAAATAATGCATTGAATGTCTATATTTAGTGGCTGGTGTGTAAAGACATACAGACAGTTATGGAGACATTGTAAAAAATAAAAAGGATCAGAAAAATGGGGGTAATCATAAATTAGTATCACAATTTTCAGCAACAGTATTGCAATGAAATACTTTCCTCATATTGTCCAGCTCTTATACATACATATAATTGAAGAACTTGAATGGTGAACTTATTTGATTCTCCAATTGTGGGAAGAAAACCATTTGCTTTTAAAGTTTTATTCCAGCAAAGAGCCTTTTTCACAGCATAATACCGGACTACATTATGTGAAAATGGCTTCATAACCAGGCTGTGTGTGTGTCTGTACATCCTCCAGTTCAAAACCAGGAGTTAGATCATTTCTGAAGTGACTTTAGGAGTGAGTCTGCAATGCTGTTGGCTTCTGTGGGGAGTTTCCTGGCCAAAAAGAGAGTCTTGAAAGGTGAGTTACACTTTAAAGAGTCACCGCCTGCTTTCAAAAGAACGGCTGTTGGGCGTGCCGTGGTGGCGTAGTGCGACCCGTATTTGGAGGCCTTGAGTCCTCGACGCGGCCGTCGCGGGTTCGACTCCCGGACCCGACAACATTTGCCGCATGTCTTCCCCCTCTCCTTCCCTGTTTCCTGTCAACCCACTATTACATAAGGGACACCAGAGCCCACAAAAGACCCCCTTGAGGGGTAAAAAAAAAAGAACGGCTGTTGATTTGTATCAGTTTGATGGTTAATATCTATCTATCTATCTAGATCAACCGTTCCTATTTAACTGTATAGATAGATATCTAGCTATCTAGACAGATACATGGCCACACAGGGACACCCTCTAAAAGGAAACAAACGCACCCTTGAGGACAACCCAGTATAACACTTTCATTCTATAGGCTGGAACATTGCCAGGCAACGGTACTTTTTGCTTTGAGAGAGCAGAAAATGATTTGAAAGCAAGCAGAGAGGTTTGCAAGTGGAGATTTGATCCGAACAGACAAGTTTGAGGAAAAAGGTTTGAGAGAGCTCAGAATATTCTAAAGAGAGCAAAAGGTTTGAGTACAAACATTATAAATTTTTGAGGAGAAAGACAAAGTCCTGCTTTCTGACTGAAAATGTAAGCACAAGTTTTAAATGTTTTGAGAACAAAAGACATGAAATCCTGCTTCCAGACTGAAAATGTGTGCTCTCAAATTATACCAGAAAAATTCAACCCCAAAATTCCAGTTTTGTTTTCCCCTTAAACTGGATTATATTTCTGTTTGACGGCTGCATGGTGGCACTGTTGGTAGCACTGTTGCCTGGCAGCAAGAATCCTGCTCTTAGTTTGCATGAACTCCCTGTGCATGCGTGGGTTCTCTCCAGGTACTCCAGTTTCTTCCCAGTCTACCTGGGATCAAATGAAACTAAATAAGAAGCTGCCAGCAATGAGAAAAAGCTGCAAAGTCACCACTATTATTTGTTGGGGACTATATTTTCAAAGTTCAATCCAGACTGGAATTAGCCGCAAATCACACTGAAGTCCATGTGCTGCAAGTGTGGCCTGAAATAAACAAACAAAAAAAACTATTAATAGTTCACACCCTTTAATATCTCAGAGATAAGGTGATTTTTAAAATGTTTTTCACCTGAGAATAGATCAGGGGGCTGAAGGCTCATCCATGTGACCTTCTGGCCAGCTGTGAGAGCAGATGGACTCAGCCCCTGCCTGTCTGCATGCACTCATGGACTTCTCCACATAAAATCTCTCAGTAAGGATGAGTGAAGCTATGTAAGGAATGTTTTTTGTTGTTGTTTTTGTTGTTAATACCACCTGAATATAAATAGTTAAAATTCCCATCTTAACTTATTTACGCAGGACGCTCCAAAGGATATCAGCAGTGACAGGAAGGTAGAGAATGTCAGCTTCAGTGAGGATGATTATGTCTTCGGAGACGTACTTCTTCAG
Source organism: Xiphophorus couchianus (assembly GCF_001444195.1). Lineage (NCBI taxonomy): Eukaryota > Metazoa > Chordata > Actinopteri > Cyprinodontiformes > Poeciliidae > Xiphophorus > Xiphophorus couchianus. The sequence continues at coordinate 16,740,534 of NC_040241.1, read as the reverse complement.
CTCGATTCCGTCACACGTGGAAAACAGCTGGACCTGCAGTTCCGTCTGCAGACCTGAGGGCACCTGCAAAGTGATTAAACTGGTTTAGTTTGAAATTAATTAAATTCAACCTGGAATTACATCATCAAAACATGCTGAAAAAGTTGGACTGGACTTTTAAGCTGTTGTACAGACAGTTGATTTTCAGGTGGAAACCTACAGGTCCAGGGTGGTAGATGACTCTGAGGCCTGTGGATGGAGGAGGCTGCTTCACGGTGAACCTGATAGTAGCAGATTGAAAAAATAAATGCATACAGAATATTATTCCTTTGCAAAATGGAGCTGCACCAAAATCTGCATCTACCCGCTTGGATCCCTTGTTTGTTTTCTGATGGTGTACCTGGATGGGTCGACTCCCAAATTCTTCATTGCCACGGTAATGGTGGCGTAGGTGCCCTCTTGCTGTGTACCAAAGTCAACGCGCGATGGGTTGAGCAGGAAGCCCCTCAACGCAGCACCGGGATCAGTCAGGGTAGCTATCCGACAATGCCTCCTCACAGGTTCTTCCACCTTCAGGAACTGGAACAGAAGAAAGTAACTTGGACAGAACACAGAAGTCTGGTATCTATCACTTTTCCCCTGTTGAAGGGGCAGTATAATGTATTTTCCAGAAATATAGTGGCATTTTATAGCACACTATGCAACCTTCAGTTATAAAGATGCTATTTCTTTCAGTTATGACTTAAAATAAATACGACTTGAAATTAGACCTCTGTGTTAAAACATCCTGCTCGTTCTAAAACTCCACCTTCAGGAAGTCATTACAACAGCACTCCTCTATTAACCCTTGAACAACGTTTTTATCAGCGATGCACTGAGAAGTAGCTCGTATAATGAGCTCAGCAAATGCACAGTTCCACCCGGTGTTGGCTAATTGCTCGGGCTAGTCTGAAGGAGCTAAGTTGGGGAGTCGCAGGGCAGGTCTGCTCTGTGAGGTGGAAACTCTGTAGATTGGAAACTGCAGCTCTGAAACTGCAAAAGGAGAGGCATCTTGGTCCCCAAAGGCATCCTACAAGCTGAATGGTTGCCACAGGAGATTAAAGGATTTCTAAAACATGCATGAAAGAATCAGGTTAACACATCAGGTATGTCTTTGATAAGGGAATAACTTTATAACATGATGTAAAGCTGTATAAAGGCAATTTTGCATAATACTGCCACTTTAAGAAAAGGTATACATACTGTTATAGATTTCTGCTGTTGCTTTCCTTGTTACTTTTAGGGGTTAAAATGCATTTTACTATTTGACAAAAGTAAGAAGAAGAAATAAACCAATAATGGAATAATGATTTAATTTATTAGGGGAAAAAAGTTATCCAAAACAATCTTGCCATGGTTGAAATTATAACTGGCCCCCTAACATCTGATTAAGAATCATATTAAACAACACCAAATTGTCTAAGACATCTCAAAAAGTTACAAATCATATTACAAATTCACTGACATTTGAGTCTGCAAAGGGTTACAAAGCCAATTTGAGGATGAGAGCCTACAACAGAGTTTTAGGGCTAGACTAAGAAAAATAAAACAACAAGAATAAAGTCAAAAATTACAAAATTAGTCATAATGTTACAAAAATAAACTCTTACAAGAATAAAATTCTAATATTATGCGCAATCCAAAAGCAGTCTTAAAGCTGCAGTACAATGAGGAATGTTGAGCATCGTGTGAAGTTATACTTTGGTACTGGTAATCTAAACAGAAGAGCATAAGGTTGCTATTAAGTAGCATGACAAAGCCTGCCACTGATAGCAACCTGATGCTAATGTGTCTACTACAATATAACACTGATAATATTAAGACTTTATTCTCGTAATTCTTTCTTAACCTGGACCTAATACGCCATCATACACGCCATTATCCACAAATGATGAAACCATGGAAAAATGATGGCCCTTCTCTGGACTGGCAGACCAACCAGGATTAAGAGGAGAGCACTGACAACTCATCCAGGAGGTAAAACAAAAAGAAAAGAAAGGCAGACAGGCTGCATAAAAGACAGATAGAAAAAGAAAAGAAAGAAAGAAAGTAATGGTGGTCTAAAACAAAAACTAAGAAACTGAAGGGATATCTTGTGAATATTTACATGTTTGTTTGGCACGCTGCAGGGTTTGGAGCCGCGGAGGTAGCCGGGCAGTCTGACCTTCGAACTTCTGGGTTGTCCCGTCACATCGACCTGGACTGACTTACAGCGCCTGGATGAGCTCCTGCTTTCACCTATTATTAATCAAACACAAACTAAACAAAGTATGGCTGCAACATTTGCAGCAGCATGTTCGACTTCACAGAACATGCTTTCAGAAAATAGTTTGATGCATTCTTTATCTATATGTAGTGAAGAAAAATGAGTTTTTAACCAAAACATTTTTTCTGCATTTAATTTATATAATTTTCTTCTAGTTAAAATGAAGAGGTAATGTGTTATTATGGACTCATTAGAATATGACACAGTAGGGAACAAACCAGGAGAGTGTTTGGGGAGGTCTGAGTGTCTCCTCTCACTTTCTTCTGCTTGACTAAAAACAGAAAACAACCGTTATGATGCTTTGTGTTTTTAAACATGAAGCAAATAAAACATAAGCTTTGTTCTACCTTTCTGGCGAAGGAACTGGTAGGTTATAAGGTTGTGAAGCTGCAGAAACAAAAATAACTTTAAAATAGTACACAACAAATATTTCACTGCAGCTCAACTAAAACAAGTAATATGTGCTCAGCACATGATAAATAACTCACTGCTCTGAGTTGATGCATCTTTCATATCAGGCTCAACTCTGTCCACACTGGTACTTTTATCAACACTGTCCACCTTGGTAGGCAGTGGAAGATCCTGTGATGTACTCTTTATGTTGGGTCTTTGGCACTGTAGCAGATTCTGGAAAAACAGGCAGCTGATCAAATTCCCTTTGCCATTAATAAGGTAATTTTAATAGAAAAGTATTCTTAGAATTTGAGAAAACTAACAATAATCCCCCAATGGACAGATGATGCTGATTAGCTTCATACCTTGTGAATTGAATACTGTAAATGTTGGTCTCATGCTAAGGATCCTACTGGAAGTGTGTTGGTACTTTCTAGCAGTTGGAGAGTGAACTACAACTGGTTTGTGGAATCTGAACTGTGCAATGACCAGACCACACTAAATATGGATAAAAAAAAATTCAGTGAATAATCTGAGTTAGATTTCTAATGTTTGGTTTGAGGCTTTTTAGCAACGCTAGGCAAACAAGGAATGGGAATGAATAACTCTAGCATTAGGAAATATTTAAAGTTGTAAAAATTGTAAACTTTGTGCATGTATTTCAATAAAACTTTGACTCAAAGGATTGCTTCCCATTACAAAAACATAAATAATGATGAATAATCATAGGTAATACTGAATTAGTAAAAAGGAATTGTTTAATTACAATTTTGTGGAAGGATGAAAACCAAGGGTAGTTCAAAAATATGTGTTGAAATTCAATTTGTAACTGATTTCATATTGCGAAAAAGGGGCTTGGAGCTCATGGGACTGCACACCAAATAAACGTACCTGTATTTAAAACACTAACGATGAAAAAACATAACTCAGCTTAAATTTAATGTCTTGTTTGAGAAATAGCAGGGTGAAAAAAAAAAATCTACATACTAAGATTAAACAGTGTTTCATTCCTTGATTGCATTGGAGCAACCAACTAGCATCATACCTACATTTACACTCATGGTGCAATTTTTAAATTAATATTCCCTAATAATTTTACATCTTATTGAAGGGGAAAACAAAAGTAACAATTATTTTGTACAATTAGATGTAAATTCAGGTACAGAGCAGTTAAACAGGTATATATGAATGTACTGTATAGTAATAAAACATATTGTACTTGGTAAATATGAAAGTTTTCTGGATGGAAATAAGGAACAGAACTCTTCTTCCTCAGAGCCTCTTTGTAAGTCTTGTCTTCACTCATCTCCTGTCTGAAATACATAATCAAGCAGAAAATAATTAAACATAAATAAACTGCCCTGTCAGTCCCATACAGCTTATATAATGCTGGTTCAATAATTTCCTGCTTTCATTTCATCTTCATTTAATCTGGAGATGGGACTGAAACAGCTCTATTTGAATGAACAACAGTATACAGGAAATTACACAGTAGAAAGTTTTGTGCCTGCTTTTCTGTGTGTTATGACTTTCTACAGATATTCTGACCAAGTATTAAAGAATGCAAGTCATAAAAAACTTAAGTGCTGCAAACAGTAGAGCTGTGAAAAAACAAGAGAACAATCTCTTCCAGAAACACAATATATAGATCTTGAAAGTATGAAACAAATGAATCAGACATTTCATTGTATTTAAAAGCAAAGAAGACATTTCAAAAAAGTTTCTTCTGAGACACGTTGATCTCTAGTGCATGGATAACACGCCAAAAATGTAACAACCAGAGCAGGAAGACACCGAAGCACAGACAGGACAACCACTATGAGTATATAACCATATCTACAATAGTTTAGATCAAAGCAAATTGTATGTTGAAATGGCATCATAAAATTCTGAACTAAATCAAACTGGCAATCTGTGGCAAAATGGTGGCCTGAAATTATGGAGATTGATTTTCTTAATTAGGACAAAAAATGTTACCAATAAATGTTGATCTTTTAAAAACAGAAAATGTCACAATGTTTTGAGCCCCCAAATCTGTATTTAATTTATTTTAATAAAGATTTGATTCAAATGTATATTTTACAGAAAAGTCCCACTAGAAAAAGACTACGTAGAGGGCCGGTATCCTGCACGTTTCAGTTCTCTCCCTGCTGGTACCAACAACCTTTTCAGCATGTCAGTGTTCTTCTTAGGCCTTCTAACCAGCCATCATTTGATCAACTATCAACCATCAACTGCGCGTACATCTAAAACGGAATATTAGTTTCACTACTATTCAAAGGGGTGGCGGAAATAAAGCAAAAAAACAAAACGATGACAAGAAAACCGGATATAGAGGCGCCGGGTTCAAGCAAAGAAAGTGCTACAGGATAGTGCTAACGCTAAAGGGAAAGAACATGGCTGCGACTCGACAGACGCCGCTAAAACCGGAAACATTGTTCACTCTGAAACCGAACCCCAACGCACCATCTAGGTCGATACTGATCAACTCAAACAGGCTTGGCAAGAGAAAATTCCAGTAGGCGAAAATACTTTATCTTTATCTCGCCCGACGTGATACTTCGACGGAAAGCGTAGAAACGGGCGGGCAAAGGCGGCGATCCTAAATTAGAGCGGCGTGGGCTTCCAGACATCTCTTATTCGGATGCCGTTATCAGAGTTTACAACAGCGCAGGCGACGCCCAGGTGGATCAACGCAGCAGATGTTTCTCTGTCCCGACACCGCGGGGATGAAGACGCCGGTGGCAAACCGGCTCCGATTGGTCTGGCTCAAACGTTGTCATGGCAACGCGTCCAACGCCGCGGAGTGACGCAAGTAGCCCAGCGAGAAGCACGAGAGCGCGTGCAGGAGTTTCAACTCAAGGCCCGACTTAAAATTACTGGAGAGAGTAAAACGATTCAGAGTGAAAGTATGAACACTGCATGTACAAGATTATGTTTGATTTAATATCGCTTCAGTCACCATCTGAATACACAGCCACAAAAACTGCAATTACGTTCTGTCGTCTTCGTCTTTTCCGCCAGTAGTAACATGCGGAAAGAGTGAATTTTTTTATTGCAATAACTTATTTTTATTTATTTATTTTTAATTGGCGTTTCCAGTACTTAGTGAAAATACTTCTGACAACAATAAGAAAAGCAGTAATTTGGAAAAGGCTCAAACCTGAACCACCCACGCATAATAAGTAGGACTGATATTGTTCAAGAAATATTTCTAATGGAAAAAATTACACTCACCTTAAGACTGAAGGAAAAAACATTGAAGAAAAATTGGGCAAATTGATTAGCTATAAAAATTGTATATGGACATTGAATAGACTGAATTTTGTTGTATCTGATGCCTCCTGCTGTTCATGTGTGTACATAGTTTTTTATTTCTAGACCCAGTTGTTGAGGTGCTTGTGAGGCTATGTGTTTTTGTAAAGTAAGGATTTAAGTAAAAAAAAAGTTAAGATTTGCTAAATTTATAAATAAAATAGTGTCTACATCTCCTCCGTTTACCTGTGCAGCTCAAGTTTTTCAGGCCATCTTGACTCTCTTCTAGCAGTAGAACTGGAAAACAGAGAGGAGTCTTAAAATAATTATGGCTTCATATGGGAGTTAGCCACTCGTTAAACGCATACATACAAGATGTCACCAGCACCCAAGTTGTCAGTTCCTTCTGAAGCAACGGAGTCAACTGATGCTTTGACTCCCTGGCTGTACATACTGGCATAGTCCGCTACAGATGATTTAGTTTTTGCACCTGAGCTCCTGGAATCAGAACCGTGGCTCTCATCGTCCAACTCTGCAAAAGACTACAAAGTGAATTCCCGGTGGCTTTTTAACACCGCATGAATAAGAAATGTGGACTCTTTTTAGAAGTCCAAATTTAAAAGAAGAGATTGTCTGTACTTCTTCAAAAATATATATTCAAACTACACTGTAGGTTTGGTTGAGCTCTGTGTGTGTTTTGGTACCAGAATGAGACTGAGGAGATCTGTGGCTTGAGCAGTCTCCTCGTCACTGCGAAGCTCTTTCAGTTTCATCTGCTCTGCCAGCACCTCTCTCTGTATCAGCCACTCGATGTAGTCCTGCATTCACATTATACTGCACGTTTGTTATCTCTCTAAAAGTTTCAGGCAAAGGAAGCAGGATTATTTTTGCAGGAACTTTGTGAACCTTTAGCCGTGAATCTAGAGCGTCTCTGAACACCGTGGTAAAGGGTCGGTGCTGGGAGAGTTCCCTGATCTCCAGGACTCTCGGGCAGCTCCAGATACGCTGCCGTGCTAAGGAACTGGCGCATCTCTCCCTATGAGACAGAGCAACGCTGGTGCCAGAACCAAGTGGAGGGCTGACCTGGGAGAGAGAGAAACCCAGATGGATTGTGCATTTGATGCTGGCCTTGTACAATGTGTTTAGATATATGTTACCTCTGCAGTATGGAAGTCATCAGAGCGGTTCCTGAGATTTGGAGGGGTGATATCAGGGTTTTGTTTCTTTAGCACCCATTTGGACCAGACGCTCGGGTGGCCCGGCTTCAGGATAGTGACGCCAAACTCATCTGGAACACACAATGAAGCAAACACTCTACACAGGGAGCTAATTTCAACTGCTTGTTGTGGTCGAAATGCAGGCAGGGTCTTAAGTGATTACTGCATTTTTAAATGCGCACCTTGTCTGTCTGGTAGAGGCTCCTTAAGCAGTGCGATGGTGGGGTCAGAGTATGCCTCTTGGAGCTGCTCCTCTACAATATCAGAATTCAGCAGTTCAGTGCCAGAACCGTCTTTATACACCAGAAAAATCCTGCAGCAAAATAAAAACAAAAGAAAGGTTGAAAAAAACGTCTATATATGGGTGACGCTTGGGTGAAGAGTGTGACCCATAAACAAAGGTCTTAAACCTCAATGCGGCCATCATGGGTTTGAGTCCTGGCCCGATGTCTTCTCCCTCTCTCACAAACCACTTTCCAGTCTGACCTCTATCAAATAAAGGTCACTCAAGCTTACGGTTGAAATCTGAAGTTTATATAAACTGAAAAAAGAGAGACACACACCGCTTTTTTCTCACTGTCTGAAGTTAAATTAAACCAAACTTCTCTTGTTTTAGGTCAGAAAATTACCCAGGTTATTTCTATTTACTAAATTCCACAATAATGAGAGAAAGAATATGTCAGAGACAAGATAATTAATGTCTTCATACATTTCCTCAGTATTTGGTAGAATTGTGTTTGAACTGTACGACTCGGGTCAAATGTTTGGCTTTTCCTTCCACAAGCTTGTCGATAGTTTGCAGGAGTTCTGGCCGGTTCCTCCTGACAGAACCAGAGTAACTCAGTCAGGTTTGTAGGCTGCCTCGCTCACATGCCTCTCCAGATCTACTCAACTTCTCCACAGGATTGAGATCAGATTTTGTGATGGCCAAAACATTGACTTTTCGTCCCTAAAACACTTCATTACCACTTCGGCTGGTTGCTGAGGGTCTTTGTCCACATTTGTGCCTAAACTTTAACTTCCACATAATGTTCTTTCCTCATGATGCCATCATGATGAAGTGCACCAGTTCCTTCCTGTGGAGGAATGGCTTCCTAACCACTGAGTGATATCACTGTGGATAATAACCCTCGCCAGCATCTTCACAGGAGCTTGGTTTTCATTCTGGGGTCAATCTGTACGTTTTGGACCAAAACAAATTCATCTATGGGACACACAACCCATCTCCATCCTGCCCAGGATTTTCACCATGTCTATACTTGTGTGTAATTGTTTGAACAGATGAATGCTGCACCTTCAAGCATCTGGAAATCATTCCCCACGATGAACCAGACTTAAGCAGCTGCACAATTCTCTTCCTGATATCTGGTTAATATCCTGATTTCTTTTGGCTTTCCCACAGTGTCAAACAAGAAAGCAGTGTGTTCAGGGTTAGAGAAGTTGAATGGAACCAATCATAAAGCGTGTGTCAGTGGCTACCTGGGACAACGATCTTTGTGTTTTACATCAAGCGTGGCCCTTGATTTGTCCGTCTTCTCTTCTTCCTCTTGTGTAGGAGTTTCTGGAGCGGGACTTGTATTTAGCAGCAAAGTCTGCCCATATTGTACCACCTGCAACACAGATGTATAGAATCTAAACTATTTGTCATAATGCAACATAGATCATTGATTTGTTCTTTTTGATGAGTAAGTGTCAAATTTTAGAGGCAGAAGACCTAAAAGTGTGAAGATTTGAAGCAAATCACAATGAGCCTTCTCATTGTGCTTCAAGCACATAATTTTTAAACATCTAACACAAAAAACATCTCGAGTCAGAGCTACCAAGATGGAGAGTACATTTTTAATTCCCTTATTTTTAAATCTTACTGTCAATCAGGCATTAAGATCAGTCACTCAGTACTGATTGACTTTAAAGTCATTACTTTGACTTAGGTAAAAATGTGTAGATGTAGTGCTACTCTCACTTGAGTACAATTTTTTGTCTTCTCTACCCATTTCTTTATTGCAGCTAATATTAATCTAATGTACACAAATTAAAAGAAAAATACATAAAAGTGATTATATGTCCCGTTTTAACTTGTTCTTGTATCTTTTTCCACAGCCTTGACAACATGACAATCAGGATGTTGAATTTCCTTGACAACACAGACTAATTATTTGCGAATCGGACCTGGAAGTGGTTTCCGTTCTTGTCTGAAACATCACACACCACTTCGTCTGTGTGACTCATGGTGTAAACTCCTGGTCGGTTGGAGGGGGAGCAAGTATTTGGCTCGAGGTCAGAGGTATAAACACATTTCCCATCAGTCTGGATGTGCAGAAACCCGTCTCTAGACGGGAACACCTACAACACAGAAACAACGTCTGGGAATGACGAATGAAAGAATCTGCACACACAAACCGAAGCGTGAACAGTGAGCCGGACCTCATACTCCGCTTGGTTGTTCCCAGTGATGATGGTTCCATCGGCTAAAAACACATGAGCTGTGTGGCGTTTCGGGTACATCACTACTGATGCGCAGCCCTCCTTCTCCACAATCACCACCCGCTCTCTGGTCGACTCTTTTTCTTCTTCACTCTTCTCATTTGAAACCGTTTCGTTCAATTCGTGGGTTTCCGAGGTTTCGCTCATCCGTTCTCCTTTGTCACAAACATCTTCATGCTCCTCTGGTTTGGTCACACAATCAGGCACCTCCTCTGGAGAAAGCAGCAGAGACCACCATGTTTGTGACATCAGTGTGAATAAACTGGGTGGTGTCAGATGGTTAAATGTGTGTGTTTTACTGCTAGGTGGTGTGACTAGAAAGAGGGTGGTGATCCTTGTCCCATCTGCATGCTCAGCGATAATAGATCCATCTGGGCTCTTGACCGTAACCACCAGATCTTCCCGGGTCAGCATCACCTGACAACAGCAGGTGTAGCGAGGAGTTTTAATGAATAACAAGCTCAGTTCATGGCATTATTTCTTAAATTAATGAAAAGGTGGTTTATAAATTTAGATTTGTAAGTCATAAATAATTAATTATTTTTATTCCTAAAATGGTCCAGATAACCTTCTGAAGGGTTTTCAAACTTCCTCTACACACATTAAAGTTTTTTTTTAGATAGTGGATAAGAAAACCACAAGAAACTGATTTATCACTTTTATATACACTCACCAACCACTTTATTAGGTACGCCTATTCAATTGCATATTCGCGCAAACAGAAAATTGTTTGCACGTCTGCGTGCATACCTACATTTGGCAGCAACTGTGCATTTCTATATCTCTATGTGGGGAATTCAACTTTCTAAAGTTCAAATGGAGCCTCAGAATGAGAAGTGGACTGAAGTGAGTCTGAAATGATAGAGGCATAAAGCAGGATAGGTAGACACGTTCAAGGTGTGCAGGATAACATTTCTGAATGGAAAATACTGTGAACCGTGAAGCAGATGAGCTGCAGCAGCAGAAGACTGGTGTTACATCCGTCTGGTAAGAAAAAAAAACTGAGGCTTTAATTCAGACCGGCTCACCAAGATTAGATAAAGACTGAAAAAACCCATCTGATTAACGTTCCGTACTAGGAAGGTATACCTAATGATGGTGATGTTACATTTGACTCTCTGAGAGTCAGACGCTGATATACTAATGGTTTAACATTTTTTTACAGTGCGCTTAGTGAATTTCTAATATTACAGAGTCAATGTAGGAAAATTGCAGAAATCTAATGTTGAAACTTTAAGTAATTGTCTCGTCGTAATAAATGCCTGTATATGAATGTTCTGTTTTTGATCTCACAAAGTGAATATGAAGTAAAAAAAAAAGTTACTCCTTAACATCGTCAATTTTTCTTAGACAATAATGGAATAATTTAGTTCTTATGTTAAGAAAACCACACTTATGACATTTCTTCTGCTTAAAACTGAAGTTTGGTAACTGGATCTGAAGTAACTTGCCTCCTGGGTGAAGGGGTCTGTGGCCAAGAAGGTGCACAGAGAGGTTGTGGGTACGACGCTGTATGTTGGTCCAGTGGTCCAAATGCGCTCTCCAGTTGAAGTGGTCGTCTGCCACGATCGTTTCTGAGGCTCATCTGCCTTCTCTGAGGTCTCCTCTGATCACAAACAAAAAAACACATTTGACAAAGTTTCCTTTGTAAGTGATGCTAAAGTTTCTCATGAAGAAGTCCAACCTGTCTGCTCATCATCAGACACCAACACTGGACCTGGACCTGGACCTGGGCTGAAACTGACCGATCCATCTGCAAACAGTACCTACAACACAGACAGAAGCAGATTAGGATTTATGTTTATGTTATCACCTGGTGGTGATCTAATATCAATCTGAAGAAAAAAAAGTTGACAACATGCAGATGACCATCTTTCTTACACCGGATTGAAGACACGGCAGCATCACTGTGTGCGTACCTCTGCGGCGCCGTCTTTCAGGTAACGAATCACGACTCCCTGGTTGGTAATGATGCGATACAGTTCCTGAGAAAGGGATTTGTCCGGCAGATCCAGCCCGGGTTTACAGTGGAAAGGAAAGCTCTGCCTGATTAAAACGCCATATTCAGGCGACTCTCCTGCACACAAAGCAGATCCAGGAAGAATCTTCATTTAGTAAATATTAACCTTCTAGAAACAACTCACATGCTATCATACTGAAGGGAGAGCAAAAATGTTCATGTTTGGTTTAGATTTTCAGTTGCATATGTGTCTAGGCTTTGATTTGGCCATTCTAACACTCTGATATAAATTATTCCATTGTCTCTGGCTGTATGTTTAAAGCCTCAGTTCTCTAATATAAACTTTCAATGGGCAATCCTGCATATATGTATTTGTTATTTTCCTTGAAATAGTAAATGTTATGTCTTTTCTGCTTTCTTTTTAATTTCATAAGAAGTAGAACCACAAATATCCAGGCATCTTTACTCAAACCAGATCTGAGTGCCACCGAAATCTCCAATGGGTGCTAGTCGATTTATTAAACATGGCTAAATATGGAAAGCGTTTTAAAAGAGTGACCCAATTCTGTTCTTGTTGCTGAGAATAGACATTTCATCTTCTAGGAAAAGAAAACAAATCAACCGTATTCTTCCTAAAAAACAGAAAACTGTTCACTTTTCTTTTAAAAAGGCAAGTCTACAAAACCCTTTATATCTACAATGATTCACAGATACTTTTTCCACAAATATTTGACCACTTTGTTTCCCTAAAATATTCCATGTTTAATTTATTGGTGAGTCAATTAACTAAAAAAATTACAAAATAATTTGCGTTTTTAAATAAATCATCTTTGTTTCAACTTGATTTTTGGCCCACAAATCAAATAGGTTTAGTTAAGGTGGAGAGTCATTTTTTGGCAGGTTTACAGTTATGCCGTAATTTATTTTATATTTCCAGGTAAAGCTTGGCGATATGAGTTAAAAATAAAATCTGATCTTTTTTCTAACCAAATCTCCGGTCTTAATAAAAATGCTATTTGTTAACAGCTTTATACAAACAGACATACTCGTATTTACTATTCAGGCAACTTTTGAAAACTGTTGTTTGCACTGGATTATTTAAGAGTGATGAACACAAATGGATGTCAGATAAACACATTTTAAACATCTATCAAATAAAATACAATAAAGTTTGCGGTTGGAAGGTAGCAAAATGTTCAGAAAACTTCAATGGGTATTAATATTTTTGCAACAAAAAAAGGTTTTCTTTAAAGTAAGAAATAAGAGGCATTGAAACGGAGAAGCGGCTGATTGAGCAGCTTGCGAGTTGCCGTAGTTTCCCTCCGGCTCAGACTGACCTTGTGAGTAGTCAAGCTGAAACTGCAGCAGCAGGCCGTTGGGAACAGAAAGGCTGAGGCTGTTGAACGGAGGCGGTGGCTGAGGCGACGGCGGTGGCTGAGGCGACGGCTCAGCTGGCTGCTCTGCACATTCCTTAAAACATATCAGCAATTTGGTTAATGAACCACAGCAAAACATCTCAGAGTTTAATATCAAAGCTGTTACATTTTATATCAGTGTTTTTACATTTTATATCAGTGTTTTTATGTTTTATATCAGTGTTTAGTGATCGGGACAGGAAGTCTGACCTGACTGGACTGCCGTGGCAACATGGAGACAGAGTTGGAAGAAGGCAAAGCGACGGGTTCTTCCGGGGAGGCTTTTGGGATTTCCTCCTTAGCCGCCTCCTCCTCAAGACTCTCTAAAACTCAAAATAAATACGATTTTCTGTTTCACACAAAAAAATTACATAGTCCATGATAAATATTTAGAGCACCAATTTGGAACAGTTCAGGTGTTTCCAACTCAAACAAGAGAATATGTTATTATCCGGGTTATTATGTAATAAACCTTTGTATTGTCCTGTTGCGCCATAGAAACTGTATGAGAGGTGGATTTGATTGTGAAGGACTGCTGAGAAGGAGCACAGCTTCACTGCTCCTGGCTGTAAAACTGAGACACAATAACAGAGGGTTTTTCATTAATATTAATACAAATACATTAAGGCAAGAACAGATCCAAAGGGCATAGACTTAAGTCATCTAGACTTTTTAACCCTTCCAGATTGAACAGGTTCGCAACAATCCAGCCAGATTTGCAGTACCGTAATTCCGCCACACTTTGCGCTATTTGAAAAATTCCAACAGTTTCTGAAAGGGGAGATGTTGCGCTTCCTAGCCAATATCAAGTTATTACGGTAAATTCACCACTGCGGTAGCAGGAAGTGAAATTAATCTGAGGGGCGCTCTTTTGATGGACGGTAAATTGCAAAAATAACTTGCTAGATATTGAAACTTCCAGTTGTTATGGATAAATGGGCAAATATATATTTACTCATACGACATTTAAAGAATGGCATACAATTAAAATAAGCAAAAATATTCAAAAAAGTTAGGTCTTATACAGTTAATGATGAACTAGAATAGTTATTTTCCCAAGGTGGAATAATTATACAACAGATAATCATTCAACCTTGTAAGGAGAGTGATTCAAATAAATCAATTAGTCAATCAATCAACCTAATAAAACAATAAAGTCATGAAGATATTGAGTTTATGTAAACTTCTGATGAGACGCTATCAAATTACCTTTCACTCCATCCTTCAGCTCCATGTTCTTTTTGTCCTGCGGCTCGCTGGGAGGTTTCAGGTGTTTGGTAACAACATGGTTGACGTGTGTGTAGAAATGGTGTCCGTCCTTCCTCAACGCTACTTTTATTAAGGTAGAACCTGGAGACGGAACATCGTTTACTTCAGGTGAGGGCCGAGGAATGCCAATGCAAACCAAATACACTTTAAACAACCAAATGTGTTAGAAACTCTCGGTCGCAGATTGATCTTAATCATCTATACCTTCCACAAAGTTCACGTTCTCCACAGTGACGCGTCCTCCATCTGAGGTGTAGATTTGCTGGACACATCCCGACACGTGAATCAGCTGTCCGTCCATGCTGTAGCCAATGAATCTCTACGGCAACAAAAATAAATAAACACCTACATATTAGCTGGAGGTGGACAGAGTGCCTTCATGTTTCATGATTTCTATCTTTCTGTGTGTTTCTTCACATTGTCCGGTTCCTCTGTCTGAAGAGGGTCTCCCTTTTCAGCATCAGCAGATGCTAAGGAAATGGCAGATTCGATGGGGTTCTTGGCTGTGCTGCCTCTTTTATCTGCTTTGTCCTTCTTATCATCAGCCGAAACTTTGCCTTTCTTGTCAGCCGATTTCTCATTGTCTGCCTTCTTCTGGCCTTTCCCCTTGCTCTCCTTCTTTAATTTTTTGTCCAACTCCTCTTTCTTCAGTCGCTCCTGCTCCAGTTTCCAGGCCTGTGAGGCAACACGAACCATAACTTCAAAGGAGAAGTGAAGCTTCTGCTTGGGAATGTGAAATAGAGCCACATCTATTTTTGACTAAAATAAATAATTTGCAGACTGGTATGTCAATGAAGGAGAAGGTATTACAGTTTACATAATATTCTTTGCAGATGAAACGTTTTATAAAATCTGAAAATAGCTTCAGTATCTTGTAAAAGTACTGATACCTGTTTACCACAAACTACAATGTACCTCACCTAAAATATGAAGCATGCCAATTACTTTCTGGCATCAAAGTAGATGGTAATGATGATTATATATAATCATGTGTGTGGTAGTATTGTGAATGTTTTTATGTAGCTGTGTGGACATTTTGAGCACCCACTCAATGGAAAAACATCATTTGTGGGTCAGGAGTGAGATTTTTTTAGGCTATTGTTAGATATAAAAGTGGTTAGGTTAGGGAAAATATTTTGGTTGAGATTTAGAAATTAATGAAAGTAAATGCAAGTTCACACACGTCTAGTGAGACACGACTATATGTGTGAGAAAGAGTGAATTTGTCACCTGAAAGTGAAAAGATGTTAGAATGATGAGAGTATAAGCCCTGCAACACTCAAGCTGTTCACACTCCCTTAACTAGTGAAACATGGTGATGGCAGCATCATGCTGCGGGGTTGCTTTTCATCAGTGCGGACAGGGAAGCTGGTCGGAGACAAAGGCACTGAAAAACCTGCAACTGCAGCTAAAAGTTGGTTCTAAGTATTCACGCTGTTGACTAAAAGGCTTAAAAGAACTCCACACTTTTCAGATGTTTTCTTGTTTAATAACACTTCTATTTCACAAATAACTTATCATAATAAAATACAGTTTGCCGTTTCAATTAGGGAAAAAAATGAGAAAAAATTAAAGGGCGGTGAATACTTTTGCAAGGCAAAGTATAACCCAGCAATAATTCTTCATTTACACCGTTTTATATGGTACCAGCTCCCCTTCCTGCATCCCTGACTAGAAATGCTTGTTCTTTTACACTAAACTCCATTTTAAACCTTGTAGATCAGACAACTGGGATTTAATTATAGAAGCTGATACATGCTGCAGTGCTGCTAAGGGCGACCTTGTTTGTCGGATATTAAAGTCACATAATGAAAAGATGTCCTGGTAATGATGGACTGGCTTTGCACTACAGGCTCTGGTTAATTACATGCTACTGTAACTGAATAATTGTGTGGCCCGTGTGTGAGATCAGTGTTGAGTTTGAGGAAACCGACTTTGAGGGACTCCTTTCTGATGACTGGTTCCTGAGCTTCTTCCTCCACTACGGGGCGTTCAAGGTCTTTAAGGAATAAAACAAATGCAGGTTTTATACCGCATTAATACTGAGGTTATGCACTTTATACCATAGATCCCTAAAAACATAACTTGATATTTTTATCTCCCATGGCAAATGGATTAAAAAGTATAGTAAAAATAATTAAAAAATACCGATTTATTCTGCCTGTTTACAACCAAATAAATTGTTGCAATTACTAAACACAAATCCAGGACTAGAAATGTGAATTTAATTTGAGATTTTCTGACTTTCAGGTAAAAAAGTCAAATCTTTAGGTTCTTCAATTACAATATTTACATAATATACTTTTTCTACAATATATGAACAAACATTTTGGCCTGTACAACTCAAGAAGAGATTCAGAAAATATACTACAATAAATATTAAATTTACCAAATTGAACAAACAGAATAATTGAAATAAATCAATACAGAAAAGGAAAATATTGTAAATATATGACAATATAATTTTATCCTTGCACAAACTGTCAGTAGAAATCGGTTTGTGAGTTTTTGCTTAATAAAATTTGCACCAACTTAAATCTTTCGCCACTCGTGGTAGCAAAGTGAAACTATCACATGACTTTCTGTTCAACTGAGCTTCAATCCCCATTACAACCAGTCACTAAGGATTGAATGAGGATTCGATGAGGCAAATTGAAATACAGATGCTGATTTAAGTCTTCATAACAGCTTATTTATTTATGCAACACAGACGTTTCTGAAACCAACACATTACCTGTTGGAGTCATCTGGCTTTTCATCAGCATTTCCTCCCTCTTTACCTCTTCCTCCTTTGTCCAGTCGTAGATTTTATCAGCAACATGCTCCAGATAATTTCTACGGTAAACATCAAGGGAATCATATTTACCTGCAGATCTGGAGGAATCTCAGCTTCACCTGACATAGTCGCTACAATTTTTTATTTCCGAACTGAACACTTTTACATACTCAATACTCAATTTTTTTTCCTGGCAATTTGATCACACTCTGTTCTTTAGATTGTTAAGTATTTATTTCCAATTCTACTGATTGTGAAACAACGAAACAGCATCCAGTGAGGGAGGAAGTACTGACCTGAACTTGACATCACTGTGGAGGGCCTCATCCCAGAAATGTTTGGACAGGCCGTGAGAATTCATAGGATTGTGGCAAAAAACATATAAGATGTTTGCATAGCTTTCTCTGAAGATATCCATGCAACAATATTCCTCTGAGGCCTTTTGCAGAACCTAAACAAGAGTATGTGCAAAGCTCAAATCCAGTTTCTTTTTGAAGAAAAATTCAGAAAACTACACAAATTTAGAGAGAAAACAGATAATACACAAAGATAAAAGCAGGTTTTTAAACAATCTCAATGATTACCTGATTCTCGGTTTCTGCTTCACTGATTTTCATGAAATCAGTGAAGCAGAAACAGAGATGTTCTACATTGTTGTAATTAAAGAGTCATAAACAAAACCCACCTGTGGAAAAACAGTGGCACTGTGATGTTCTGTATAATACCAGTCAAACAGACATCTTTGTCTCCAGTGCTGGA